>NC_133363.1:43097380-43408621 GCF_049309525.1 Garra rufa | reverse complement strand
CATTTAAGCCCTTAAAAATGCGATATCGCCCCCAGTGGCTGATTTTTTTTTTTTTTAATTTCTCACAGATCTTTAGAGCTGTGACTCAAGCAGGCCCACCAAGTTTTGGTCCAACGGCTTATGGCAATGTTTTGTGAGATATGCAAATGTCCTTACAGCCAGTTGTGTCACTTTGGACCAAGACCATGTGTACCAATTTTCATGTCGATAGGACAAACGGGTGTGTAGTTATGGCCGTTTTTATGTTTTTTTCCCTCTTATAGTGCCACAAAGTGGCCAAGCTCTGGAATTTTTTGCAGGTGACCTCCGATTCAGCTCTTACATATGCATTGTGAGTTTGGCAAAGATTTCTCATTCTGTTCAAAAGTTATAGCTTAGTAAAGGGCTTAGTAAGAAGTGGCCCTTCCCCTTTCTAACATTTTTGGCATCCCTTTTCTACGGAGAGTCGAAAGTTAAACTTTTTTGATAATTATTGATATTCATTGTTCAGAGAACCTTCCTACACTGGTTTGGTTCCAAAATTAGCTATTTTGCACTTCGCCGTAGCGCCCTCGTTAGGCCGGTTGGTGCGAGCATTGGTGATGTTGTAGACGTTGTGAGTACTACCATCCCTCCAATTTTCAAGTCTCTACGACTTACGGTTTGGTCTGCCCGATCAGTTTTTTGTGGAGATTGTTGACCCTTGGCCATTCTAACCATTACAATAGGAAGAAAACTTAATGTGTTGAACCCTGGTTAGGTTGTGTTAGTAGTGTGTTGTCGCCATGTCCAAGGGACTTCATTTCAGAAATCTAATGTAGGCCTACTGTTACACATGCAAACTGTAGTTATAAGAACTTTGTGTGTTTATGTTTATTTGACAGCTGACACAAAACAGTCTGCTTTCTGTGTGTGTGCTTAGTGTGTTTGCTCAACTGTGTATCAGAAGTTTAAACTGCCAAGGCTTTATAAACACATGCAAAGAATAAACATTTCATGATGACTAATATGCAATGTCTCCTGAGACCAGTTGCATAAACTTAGCCTTCTTGAGACAGTGTCTTAAGAACTAGTTTCACCAACCAGTAGTTAGCCAAGGGGTAATCAGTCTTACTTTCTGGATTCAACTTAGACTAATCCACATTTCCATTTAACCGAATTTAAAAATTTATGACCAGTCTGACTAGAGAACATTTGATGACTAACTTTTAAATCTAGTCTAAACCTTTTATGCAACTGGCCCCTGAACCCCATAGAGATAATAAAAACTGATAATTTGTTTGTTGTTGCCATAGTAATATAGTAACAACAGAATGTGTTTGCTTTCACCCAAAAAAGTAGTATTCACAGCATGTTTTGTGCTGAAACTTAACAGATACATTAATGGTATGAAACTCCTTAATGATATATGCGATGGGTTTGAAAGGGATCATAGGGAAGATAAAACTAGGGCAATTATGCAATCCATCACTTATCAAACCACACTAAAATGGCCCAGTTTGTGATCATTAGGCTAAGGACACACCTTCATGGTTAGAAACATGTGTGATCAGCAAGAGAGTCCATATAAGCCATGTAATACTGTTGTATTTGTTGAAGGCTTGATGCTTGCAGAAAAGCATTGCATCCTGCCAAGATACAGCATAACCATAAACCTCCATTGTTCAGGTGCAAGAGTGATCTTGGCTTGCCGAGACATGGGCAGAGCCAACAAAGCAGCAGATGAAATCAGGAAGAGGAGTGGAAATGGCAACGTGGTTGTGAAGATGCTGGATCTGGCCTCCTTGGAGTCTGTCCGAGCTCTGGCCAAAGATGTACAGCAGACTGAGGAGAAACTGGATATTCTCATTAATAATGCTGGTAAGGAATGTCACCCAGATTATAATGCATCTGCATTAACACGTGGTTTACATCTGTGTATTTATATAGATTTTTTTTCTGTAAACAGGGATAATGATGTGCCCACAGTGGAAGACAGAAGATGGCTTTGAGATGCAGTTTGGTGTGAACCACTTGGGTCATTTCCTGCTCACCAACTTACTTCTGGACTTGTTGAAGAAATCAACACCCAGCCGTATTGTCAATGTTTCCAGCCTGGCCCATGAGAAAGGTGTGGAGGCCCATGTATATTTATGTGTTTAACTGAATTAGTCATAACAAAACACTTAATTTTCTAAATTATTGCAAGCAGTGATTGTACTCCTTAACCAGTTCCCTTACAAGATGCTCGGTTTTGACAAAATGGGCAGTTTTGTCATGTACATGTGTTTTAGCAGAAAATATACATTCAATATACATTATTTTCTGTTGGACAGGCAAGATTCATTTTGATGATATAAACCTGGAGAAGAACTATGATCCAGTAATAAGCTATCGACAGAGCAAGCTGGCCAATGTTCTGTTCTCCCGGGAACTAGCTGTTAGACTGAAAGGTAAACTATAGACTTGAATCAGGTTAGACGCTATATTGAGTTTGACACAGATGAAAATGAGGCTGTAAGAGATTTACACACTGTATAAAGGCCCTAGATCATAAAATGTTCACTACTCAAGTTTTTTTTTCTGAAAGTTCATCAGCTGGACATTTGGCATTCTTTTAAACCATACAATCCAATGAATGAACTGTACTCGTATCCCTCACAGCCTTGTTTACATTCCTGTCAAAAATTAAATATGACGCTATCCTGACTAAGGTCTTTAAGGTCTTTACTAATGTAAACTTTCTCACTCTTACAGTACTGAAACATCATAGTGTCACATCTACAAACACACACAATCTCAAACATGCTGCTTTCAAACTCTTTCCCTGTACATCATTCAGGGACAGGAGTGACAACTTACGCTCTTCATCCTGGGGTGATCCATACTGAGTTGGGACGACACATTTTCCCCTCTATGCCTCTATGGAAAAGGCTTTTGTTCATGCCACTTTTTTTGCTTCTCAAAACACCTTGGCAGGGTGCGCAGACCACCATCTACTGCGCAGTGGATGAGAGTCTGCAGAATGCCAGCGGCCTTTACTACAGGTCAGTGTGTTAAAAGCAATCAAGATTTTGCTTATCAAGGCCTGTAATAGGTGTACACAAACTAAACGTAGCACTACAATGTCCAGCAAGATTTAATATGCGTCAACTCTTCCATGAAATTACATACTGACACCAAATGATAAGTTATTGACAAACTTGAAACAGCAATCTTTGTTTTACCATGGATGACATCATTATTTAAGCTCAAAATGGAAAACAACAAACTTTTTTAAAAGCTTTTATTCACACATTGTTGTCTGACCATTGGTGTTGAATTATAATCATCCCAGGCTGTAGTTAATTTCTCTCTTTTGGTGGTTTTACAGTGATTGTGCACTCAAAGAGGCAGCTCCTCAGGGTAGAGATGATGCCGCAGGCCACAGACTGTGGGATCTCAGTGCTTCTATGGTGGGCCTGGCTTGAGCAAAACCTTGCCCAGTGAAATCACAGTTTGTCACATTTTCCTCTTTCCATTTTTGCAGACTATTAAATATTCCTAATTTATTATGTTAGTTTTGGGTGGAGCAAGTTCAGATAATTAACCTAAATAACATGAGAGGCGTACGTTCAGTAATCAACTCAATTAACAAGATAAGAGGTATATATACACAGCTCACTTTTCTTTGTTGCTAAACAGTTTTCCAGCATCCCTCCACCACCCCATCTCCTCACTTCTAAATTCTGGGTACGGGCCAAAATTCCGAACTCGAAGCCCTCCCCTTGGACAGCACACCAAATGCGCATAACCTTTACTCTATTTGTTATATCTAAGTGTGAACTTGTGAAATATAAAGTACAGAGAGACAATTTGAGAAAGAATGTAGAAAAATAGTGTTTATACCATAATGTTATAGTAATATTGTGTATAGCTATACAAATTAGACATTTGATCTATCTTTTTTATTGCCAGTGCTTGCCGCTGTCGCCTCTGGCTTGCTTAGTTGGGGACACTTTCCAGCGATATCGTATACTATTTGAACTGAACTGGATGATGATATCACTGAATTCATGGATGAACTGCCTTTAACTGAAAATTGATTATTTACAATAATGCGTTACTTACACACTATTGTGCTGTTTAAATACTGTGCAGTTGCTTTGACACAATCTGTATTGTTAAAAGCGCTCTATAAATAAAGGTGACTTGACTTGACTTGTGTAATTTGATACCATGTGTCATGATAGAATTCTGTGTGCAATTTGAATATAGTTTAAAATTTTTAAAAAGCCTGAAAATGAAGACATTTCATGAAGCATTACCCTCTGTAAAATGAAAGCCAGAGCAAGTTGCAAGGTAAAGAGCATTTTAGAAAAGCTATAGCACATCATGAACAGCATTTCAACATAAAATTGGAATTTTTAAAATTATTTTCCCCTTAAATAAAGTGTTTATTTGAAATTTAAAACATTAGACGTTAAAGTTGTTTTCATTAAGCCGAAAGCATTATTGTCATCAAATAATAAGAAAGTGTATGTAAAGAAAAGTAGCAAATGTTTATGAATTTAACAACTACTATTAACTTATAGAGAAGAATGTGAAATGTTCTGTATTTTTATTATTAGTTGCTCTATTAAGTTGACAATTACCAGTCTTAGTGATATACAAAAGTTAACCATGTTTTTTTTTACAGGAACCACTGTTCAAATTGTAGTAAAACTGCAGTAACCAAATATACTATGTTTACTACTAGTAATAATATTATTAAAATAATCTAATAATCTATGGTAATAGCCTATTTTAACTAAAGGGTTCACACTTTATATCTTACATTTCTAATGTGCACTCTTTTAGGGTTAGATACAGAGCAACTTTGAGGTTACAGAGAACAAAAAAAAAGTGGTATTGCCCATCCCTGCTCCAAAGTGCATTTTTCATGTATAGCGTGGGGGTGGTGACTATTCTGCAGACACTTTGGCTGCAGAAGGAGCTGGACTGCTTATGTTACAACTACACAGTAGAAGGAGAATCTACCAGCTGTAATAATGGAGGACTACGCAAAAGCAGTGAAGGAGTTTGTGGAAGAACACCCTGCAGGGGTCACAGCTGTCCTGATGACAGGTAGGCAAAGTTACATCATTAGTTTGCATGTTTAAAAACTGGTAGATTCCCACAACAATAAAAAAACATGTAAATATGAAGCACTTTAAAGCTGAGATTTACAGGCTTGGAATGTGACTGTAATTACAAAAATGAATATTATTGTAGTACTGATTTTTATTTTATTTATTTTTTCTAGTTATGCTCAGTTTAGGAAAAGTAGTGAGTGCGCTCATTTCACAGTAATTATGAACAACTGGTTATTGCAATTCATTTAAGTTCAAAAAGAAGTCATGGGATTCCATTAGTTAAAAGTTGTGGGAAATCGTTTAATATTTATTATAATGGTAATTTATACAGGCATCTTGCGTCCTGGATGACCTTTGTCTCTGCTTATCAAATACACTGAGGTTAAGAGAGTAGGTTAGAGGTGATGAATTAATGTTGTACCTGTACCGGTAGGTGTTGGGCTCTTTGCTCTGCGGAGATGGAGGGCCGGGGGAGTCTGCCGCAGCAAAGCCCGCTTGGACGGCAAAACTGTTCTGATAACGGGAGCCAACACAGGCATCGGTAAAGAGACAGCGGTGGACATGGCCAAGAGAGGTCAGTTCATTTTAATGGAGCAGTGATTTTTTTTTTTTTTTTTTTTTTTTGAAGAACTGCCATCATGTGAGAGGTCAAGTATATAGTAGTCTATGTAAGTAAGCCTATGTTGTGATATGAATGTCTCAGTAGGGATGTCCAAGATGACAAAAAATTACAGCCTCTTAAATCAATTTTAAAACACATTATTGGTTTAGCCCATCTGATTTCCATTAAAAAAGCTCAAGTGTGTGATGTAAAAAAAGACTTTTTTATTTTATTTTTATACTTTTTTATTTTTATTACTATTTTTATTATAATTTTTTCTGCTTCCATGATGTTGCTCTTTGTGCGTTAAAAAGATCTGCAAAGTCACGAAGCGCAAAGTACACTCCCGAGGGTTATTTGAGGTTAAATTTTTATCAGCAGTCAAAGTCCTTTTAAGGCAATTCATTTCACTCAGCGAACATTTTTGAAATGCCTCTAAGGCAGCTATTTCACTCATGCAAGTACACCTCCTATCTTTGAATAGGGAAACCCCTGCTGAAAAAAAAATCAATGGTTTCCACTACAAATACAATTACAAACCATTAAAAATGGTTTTATGTGTGTTTTGAGACACATTCCATTAGGATTTAGTGGTTTTAACAAACCACCAACAAAAAGCAACCAATTATCAGTCCATTACAGTTTCCATTAAAACCAATACAAGTCCCATTATAACCAGTAAAACCATAATAAATTAGGTGATGTGTTTTTCAGAGACTTCAGATTCTTCAAAGTTATTCACTAAGCATATGAGGAAATTTCAATGAAATCTAACAACTGTCTCATAAATTTTGTTTCTTATTCTCAAGTAGCATTAAAAAGGCTTATTTTTCCAGATAGACCAGCCAATGTGCATGTGCAGTGACGTAACAACTTTACCAGTTAGCGATTGGCCTTTTTTTTAGAAAGCAGGACTAATCTGCCATATTGCATGTTAGGCTTCCTCCCATTCATAAGTAAAATGAATGCACTGTCTTTAAAAAAAATATGTGGGGATGAGGCCTGGTTGAGTTGCGTTAGTAGTGTGTTGACGCCATTTCAAAAAGCAAATTTAACTTGGTGGAAGAAAATGACACATTTCAAGTAGCATTCTATAGAAGTAAATAACACAAAAACATAAATTTGAGTTTATATTTCAAAATTCTAAATATATTTAACATTTTCTAAATTTATTCTTGCAATTCCGAGATTATATCTCTCAGTTTTGATAAGAAAAATCAACTCGCCATTCTCTCTTTTCCCCTCAGCTCAGAATCAGAGTATATATCCCACACTTCTGGCTTTTTTTCCCTTCAGAATTGACAAACTCTGTGTTGTTAAATCAAGTTAAAAGTCATAAATACGAGATATAAACTTGAATTTGTGAAAAAAGTCAGGATTTCGAGATAAAATAGGTAAATGTAAAATGTTATAGGTTTAAATAGTATTTCATGCTGTAACCATAGGGCTAATATAATATGTCTCCTATGAACTGCATATGTGAATATTACGTAGACCTCTTCTTTAAATCAAATTTGTTTAAAAAGCAGGTTTCATCTATTAATCTGTCCATTTAAACGTCTGCATTTAGCAAATGGCTTCTTTGATGAGAGTATTCTATAAAAATTCTTTGCATTCCGATTCTGACATCCAAAAGCACAGCAATAAATCAAACCACACTAACGTGGCCCAGTTTGTGACTAATGACACGCCTTCATGGTTAGAAATGGTTGTGATCAGCAAGAGAGTCCTTAGGAGCCTTGTAGTACTGTTTAAGTATTTGTTTTAGGGTTGATGTTGGTCATAACAACAGTTTATCCACTGTTCAGGTGCAAGGGTGATCCTAGCTTGCCGAGACATGGGCAGAGCCAACAGTGCAGCAGATGAAATCAGGAAGAGGAGTGGAAATGGCAACGTGGTTGTGAAGATGCTGGATCTGGCCTCCTTGCAGTCTGTCCGAGCTCTGGCCAAAGATGTACATCAGACTGAGGAGAAACTGGATATTCTCATTAATAATGCTGGTAAGGAATGTCAGCCAGATTATAATGCATATGCATTAACACATGGTTTACATCTATGTATATATATATATATATTTTTTTTTTTTCTGCAAACAGGGATAATGATGTGCCCACCATGGAAGACAGAGGATGGCTTTGAGATGCAGTTTGGTGTGAACCACTTGGGTCATTTCCTGCTCACCAACTTACTTCTGGACTTGTTGAAGAAATCAACACCTAGCCGTATTGTCAATGTTGCCAGTCTGGCCCATGAAACAGGTGTGGAGGCCTATATATATTTATGTGTTTAAAAGAATAAGTCATAACAAAACATTTCATTTTCTAAATTATAGCAAGCAGTAATAGTACTCCTTATCCAGTTTCCTGACAAGATGCTCGGTTTTGACAAAATGTACGGTTATTGTGTTTTACCATTGTAGGGCATAAAATATGCATAAACACTTGGTAATATATTATATGTATTATTCAAAATGTAAATAGATTTACATATTCAATATTTTGATTACAATAATATTTCAAATTATTTTCTGTTCAACAGGCAAGATTCATTTTGATGACATAAATCTGGAGAAAAACTATGAAACATTAGTAAGCTATCGGCAGAGCAAGCTGGCCAATGTTCTGTTCACCCGGGAACTAGCTGTTAGACTGAAAGGTAAACTATAGACCTTAATCAGGTTAGATGCTATATTGAATTTAACGCAGATAAAAACAATTTACAATCTTTACAGTATCATGCTAATCCACTGAACACACTATACTTGTATCCCTCACAACCTTGTCCTGTCCAAAATTATATATAATGCTATCTAACGTCTATAAAGAAAACTGATAATGAAAACACATTCTTACTGCACGATGACACATCTACACAGACACAAACACTCTCAAACACTTTCGAACTCTCTCCCTGTGTATGATTCAGGCACAGGAGTGACAGCTTATTCTCTTCATCCTGGGTTGATCCATACTGAGCTGGGACGACACTTTTTCCCCTCTATGCCTCTGTGGAAAAGGATTTTGTTCATGCCCCTTTATTTAGTTGTCAAAACACCTTGGCAGGGTGCGCAGACCACCATCTACTGCGCAGTGGATGAAAGTCTGAAGAATTCCAGCGGCCTTTACTACAGGTCAGCAGCTTTTTTAATCACTTTCTATGTGTTTAATGCAGTCTAGTAAGATTTTACGATTTTGCTCATTAACGCCTGTGAGAGGTGTACACAACTGAAGTTAGCAATAGCAAGATTTAATATCCCATGATACCAAATACTGACACCACCAAATTATAAGTTATCGACAAACTTAAAAACAGCAATCTTCGTTCTACAATGGATGTCATCATCATTTAATTTCAAAATGGAAAACAAATGTTTCTCATCACTTTTTTATTTTGAAGCTTTTATTTACACATTGTCTGACCATTGCTGTTTAATTATAATCATTTCAGGCTGTGGTTAATTTCTCTGTTTTGGTGGTTTTACAGTGATTGTGCACTCAAAGAGGCAGCTCCTCCAGGTAGGGATGATGCTGCAGCCCGCAGACTGTGGGATCTCAGTGCTTCCATGGTGGGCCTGGCTTGAGGCAATACCATGCGCACTAAAAATCACTCTCTTCATTTAAAAAGCAGTTTGTCATATTTTCTTGTTTAGATTGGACATTCCAAATTTGCAGACTATAACATCTGCTTACTTTATATAAAGTACAGAGAGTCAGTTTGAGTAAGAATGTAGGAAGGTAGGGTTTTAGTGTGCAGGATGAGGCTGGCTCTTTAACGAAATGCCTATGGGATAAGACAAACGGCAGTATGAAGTGTGAATTTAAGCACTAAATAATTAGTGCGATTTTATATAAAATCAATTAGACATTTAATCTTTTTTTAAAGACATTTCATTGCCAGTGCTTATGTAATTTGATACCATGTATCACAACAACATTCTGTGTATATTATAAATGCAGGTTAACATTTTTTCAAAGCCTATTTTTAAATAATGAAATAACAGTAAATGAATCCTTCGCTCTATAAGCCAGAGTGAGTTTATGGTACAGGTAAAGAGCATTTCATAAAAGCTGTAGTACGACATGAGCAGTATTTTGAAATAAAGTTTACATTTTTTAAATTATTTCCCCTAACATAAACAGAGTTTATTGAAATGTCATTATAAATAAACCCATTTAAAACATTAAACTTTGATATTGTTTTCATTACGTCATACGCATAATTGTCATTAGATGATAATCTGTACAGTGTAACAAATACTTTACCAATTCGCAAAGTTTCTGAATCTAAAAACTACTTCTAACCTGTAGAGATTAATGTTCTATATGTGACACTGGACCACAAAACCAGTCTTAAGGAGCACGGGTATATTTGTAGCAATAGCCAAAAATACATTGTATTTGTTAAAATTATTGACTTTTCTTTTATGCCAAAAATCATTAGGATATTAAGTAAAGATCATGTTCCATGAAGATATTTAGTAAATTTTCATACCATAAATATATCAAAACTTAATTTCTGATTAGTAATATGCATTGCTAAGAACTTCATTTGGACATCTTTAAAGGCGTTTTCTCAGTATTTAGATTTTTTTTGCACCTTCAGATTGCTGATTTTCAAATAGTTGTATCTCGGCCAAATATTGTCCAATCCTAACAAACCATACATCAGTGGAAATCCTATTTATTCGGCTTTGGTGTATTAAAAAAATTACCCTCATGACTGGTTTTGTGGTCCAGGGTCACATATTTGGTTAAAACAAAACAGTGAAAGTGCAATCACATTTTCAGAGTCATACACAAAACCTACATTTTGGATTCAATATGATACAATATTTAATTTATGGTCAAATTAATAAATACAAAAATTAAAATTAATTCTCATTGAGACCATAATTTTGATACCCAAAACTCAAAACATGATTGTTTTATATATAGATATGACATGAAATGAGAAAATTATGCAGCATCAGCAGTATCTGAAAAAATAATATTGATTAACATTCACAAATGTGCAATCGCCACACATCACCAACGCACCCTGACCTGAATGCCCAGCGGACACAAAGCTGTATATGTCAGCCACATGCCCTTATCAGTTCTCCGTCCAACAGATTCACCATCTTTAGCTGGGCTGGAAAAGTGATAAGGAGATGTGAGCGACCATTTGAACATACTCAACAGTCCTACTGAGAACTCCAATTGCTTCCATAGAAAACTCCGGCACAAGTTCCCACCTGCTTATTCTTTCAGCCAAAGGAACATCAAACGAGTCTTCATGACGCATCTCCCCATTTAGGCAGCTGCAGCTGAGGTTACCAGGTCGTGGAGGACATCTGTGATCTTCCCAGTAGCTTTCGACGAGGATGAGTCTAAGTCCGTCTTCCACAAACCAAGTTTTGAAGCCGGAGATCTGCGTGCAATAGCACAGCCTCACAGTCTGTACATATGCCCATGTGGACACACCCCACAGATGAGTTTTATTTCCTCTCCACCCCACCTATTTGCAAGTCAACCTTGACGTGCTATTGGTTCCCAATTGGGGATCATAGGTCAAACCCCTTTAGCAGCCAAATGAGGGTGTTTATTTGGTATTTGCATTGTCAGTCATGATCAAATCTGCCAATGGAAAGGGAAAGGCCATGTCTGGTAGGTGTGTTTATCCCAGGTGTGACTCAAATGAACATTCCAGTCTTTACATACCTGTCTGCCCATCTCTTCTTCTTCTGCTTCCCTGGTTGCGACACACCCTCTTCAGACAAGAGACAGAACACTTCCTGCTGTAGTTTTTATGGGCTTTCACCTGCCAAAATCACTCAGCCTCACGTGTCACCTAAAGCTTGATAAGAGATAGGAAATGTGTGTAATGAGTTTTAAAGAAACAATTTTAAAGGAGTTCCAAATCTCACATGCAAACTCATGCAGTTCTTTGATATAAAGGCCCTTAAAGGGATAGTTCACCCAAAAAAGAAAATTCCGCAAATTTTACTTATGCGCATATAATTCTAAACTGTTTTTGTCCACATTATTAAAGTCGCTCGGGTTAAATAAAATTTGGACCCCATTGACTTGTATTGATGAGAAAAACACTCAAACATTTTTTAAAATACAAAATGATGACAAATTTCATTTTTTGTGAGCTATTTCTTAAACAGGTGCAAGCAGTAACACGTACTGTTTGCTATGAGCAATCAAGCTCACATTAAATTTCCCCACGCACAGACACACCGGAGGATGTATTAGGGTGTGTGGGTGTGTATGTGTGTGTGTTTGTCGTTGTACACATGTGCCCCAAGGTGGTGTGAGAATGCAGGTTTGTAGCATTCCAGGCAATACAAAGTCAATGTACAGCTTCTAAGACGAGTTAAAACAAGTAAAAAGCCTAATCATCCCTCAATGTGACCAAGAACTTATCATGTGCAATTATGTGTGATGGATGTCAGAGACATGAGAAATATATAACGCTTCTATCTGGTTTATAACATAGACACGCAAAGATGTACACGTACACACACATTTTAACGCAAACCAGGGAGGCGGCCAGTTAGCTGTCCAAAAAAATTAAATCACGCTCATCTCTCATCGCTCATCGCTCATCTCAATGACTCAACAAATGCTTCACACAAAGGACATGGTGCATTAGTGTAGTGTAGTTGTAACACTAAAATGAACCAAATCGTAAAAGTTCATAGTTAATAAATGCCCATTAAATCTGTAAATTGCTAAAATGTTTTTTAGTTTCTGAAATTTCCTAAAACCAAGTTTAAATTAAATTATATTCTTTAAAACAATCTTTTGGGATATTTAAAGACATAGACTCTACCCACATGTGCAGGAAGTTTTTGGAAATCTGTACTGAATATATACATTTTCAAATAAAAGTACATTGATTAGTGCATATGATTTTACTGGCAATTTTAATTAGTACATAAAATAGGGCACATGGTCTCAACTTTACTAGTGAGAGATGAGCAGTCTTTCCGCCTGACTGGTTGTTTTGCGAGTGATGGTTAGTGATGTCTTAGCATGCCTGTGTCAGGGAAAGGGAGCCAGTGACTCTGCGGGCTTTGTGGCCAATTATCTAGTTGAGTTCCTCTGGATGGTGTGAAAGTCGCATGCAAAGCAAACAAGCTTCAGTTGTCCTTTATCTGATCCTGGAGTTCCGTCCAAATCAGACACCAGGATCACTCATGTGGATAATAGGATATATGCTAAAACATCTTCAGCACCGGAGCAGGATTACAGAACACACATTCCCAGCATTACTATCAGTCATCTCCTGTTCATCACTCTAATAAAAAATTATTAAACTAAATTTAGTTCTCAACGAAATCATTTACCTTACAGATCATTTTTGTACAGTTCAGGTCAAAGGTTTACATGCACCAAAATGTTCATTATTTTACCAAAATAGGAGAGATCATACAAAATGTGTGTTATTTTTTATTAATAAGATATTTCACATAAACAAAATAATAAAAGTTGAAAGAAAATAATTGTTGAATTTATAAAAATGACCCTGTTCAAATGTTGGTTTAGTGATAGTTGTTCATGAGTCCCTTGTTTGTCCTAAATAGTTCAAATTCCTGCTGTTCTTTAGAAAAACGACTGTATGATTTTGAGATCCATCTTTTCACACTGAGGACAACTGAGGGGCTCATATGCAACTATTACAGAAGGTTCAAACACAATGCAAAACTTTTTGAATTTGAAGATCAGGGTAAATTTAACTTATTTTGTCTTCTGGGAAACATGTAACAAGTATTTTCTATAGCTTCAGAAGGGCAATACTACATGAAAATAAAATATTATATTTAGACAAAATAAGAACAATGTGCACATCTTCATTCTGTTCAAAAGTTTACACCCCTGGCTCTTAATGCATTGTTTTTCTTTCTGAAGCATCAGTGAGCATTTGAACCTTATGTAACAGTTGTATGTGAGTCCCTCAGTTGTCCTCAGTGTGAAAAGATGGATCTCAAAATCATACAGTCATTGTTGGAGTGCTGAAAAACCAAAGAATTTGTTGGATCTGGGACCTGAAGGGACCTTTTTGGAAGAACAGCAGGCAGTTTAACTGTTAAGGACAAACAAGGGAGTCATGAACAACTATCACTAAAAAAACATTAAACAGTTACTGTGCATCATTCAGGTAAAAACACAGTATTAAGAATCAAGCGTTTGAAAACTTCTGAACAGGGTAATTTTTATACATTCAACTATTAAATTTTCTCTTGTGGACTATATGTAACCAACTTTTATGTTAAATATCTTATTTAGGTCAGTACTAAATCAAAAATAACATGCATTTGGTATGATCCTTCTTATTTTGTTAAAATAATTAACATTTTGCAGATTCTGCAAGGTGTGTGTAAACTTTTGACCTCAACTGTATATTTGAGGCATTAAGTAAGGAATATTGTGTCGTTTCCTATTAATAAAAATGATTACTCTGCAATCTAAATGACATTTTACTATTAACAACAACATAACTTAATATGGATAAAAGCATTATTATTGTTATTACTATTATTATTAATACAAAATATCTGCCATTGTCTTAATTCATCAAATATTTGAGATTTTACTGATTGTTGTATTTATTATTTATATTATAAATGTAATGTTATGGGGTGTACATATTATTACTGATGCATTACTGTAATAATTCAAAATATATATTCAAATAATAAAAAACAATAAATCAATAAAATTAAATTAAATGTAATAAACTTTTTAAATTTTTGAAAATGGTAGTGGATATTGTAACTTGCAAGATCTTTAAGATGTAAACCAAGAACTGATGGATTTCTTATGTACTGCATGGCTGATGAGTATGCACAGTTTGAAAAGAACTAAACAGTTAATATGGATTACAAAATTTTTAATCCAGACCTGTTGTTCTTAATGTACATTAAGTTTTAAAATATGCATATTTCTTGCTTTACTTAAAAGTGATTATATTCTGCCTTAAAGCAGTTAATTTTGAAAAGACAAAGTCAAACCAATTGACTTTGTGAACTTTGAAATGAAATATGAAAGTTGTGACAAATTCTTGACTTTCAAAAAGCAAAAAAATTTAATTCGAGGTGAATATAATTAAATCAAATTCTATTTTTCTTTTAGATAGATTTACATTTATTTTACTTTTAATTCTAAGCAATATGATTATGAACATGACATTTTCCCATCCAGGGAAAGGTAAGCAAAAAGCAATTTGGGCTACTACTTCTGCTGTTGACAGATAAAACTAGTTTTGCCCTCAGTGTTGAGGGAACCACTATTAAAATAGTCATAGGATAAAGCAGTTAAGCTACATAATCATAACAAGATCCAAAACTGCTTAGCTCACCGAAGCTACTAAAATAGGCTTTATTATTTACTATTTTACATAAAGAACTAATTGAAACACATCCATTTACAATAAATACACCATTAAAACTAAAGGCCACACAGCAACTTCCAGTAACATTTTTGAGATTAACACAAACTTGGGCTTTTGTGATATAAGATTATTTTCTGCCTTACATATCTCGTCAAATACAATTGTAATGGGCACAAGAGAGCTTAATATGCATTAGAGATATCTAGTAGGCCTAAACGCTTAACTTTGCTGCTTTATGTATTTGTACTCTTGAACTGCTCAGCCACTAGAGGGAGACACCTCCCTGGTGCTGACTCATCCTGACCAAAGAAGTAAAAATGTTTTTTTTTTTTCAGCTAAGTAGATTTTTTTCAGGTTCAGAAAGTTCAAAAGAACAGCATTTATCTGAAATAGATATATTTTGTAACATTATAAACATCTTTATTATCACTTTTGATCTATTTAAAGCATTTTTGTTAAATAAAAGTATTCATTTCTATAATTTCTTACAAAAAACATTTTAAAAATAATGCTGAAAATTTAGTTTTACTCACAGGAATAAATTACATTGTAAAAGATATTCAAATAGAAAGCAGTTATTTTAAGTAAAAACATTTCAAAATATAACTAAATAAATGCAGGCTTGGCGAGAAGAAGAAACTTCTTTAAAAAAAAATTAAAAATAACATAAACCTTAAAAAAATCGTATTGTCCAAAAACTTTTGTCTGGTAGTGTATGTCCGAATGTATTTATTTATTTACAATTTATTAGTATGAGCGTTGACATAGTATTAATTTATAGTATTGTGGTATTTATGTCTGTATTTAAATGTCTGTATCACCAAGATACAGAAGGCATTAAATGGTTAATAAAAACTTTAGAACTGATCCAGTTCAAAGACTGTAAAGCAAGAATAAAATAATATTTAAATAATGGAAAAAAAAAATTCGTTTAAAAATAGCTCTAAATTACAAATCTATTAAATTAAACCCCGTGTTCGTTTACTGTACACCACATGGCATGCATTGGTGTAGATATTACCTAGGGGTTACATTGTTCCCCAAACATGAAACGTCATGGGTGCACACTAAAACACTTCCTCTCAAATAATGAATATTAAAGAAGGTCTTCAGAGATTAGCAAATCATCTTTCACTCTTTTAGTGTCATAACAAAAGGGGCGGGGACAGTTACAAAACGGATCCAACGCGGGAGTTTTCATAACACTGTTTTCAAAGGAAGTGTGTTGAATAACTTCACCCCCATAGACATGGATGCAGATAAAACTGATGATATATGTATAAAGACGAAGCAACTTTTACAGGTGAGCTCGAGGTTTGCTCCCTTACTAAACGTTTTTCACTTCCACACTTTATATAAATACAACATGTGCTCATAACTAGTCAGTGTGTCATAAGTAACTTGACATTACCTGCACAAACAAATATGTATACACAGTTTGTATCGCCCTGTACTGTAGCTCGCATGCTTTTGGATTGGCGTTTGATTTATATGTAACGTTATGGCGTTACACTTTACGCTTGTTGAACTTGTTTAGGTCCGCTTTGACACCGACATAATTACGAACAAGTAAATTATCGTTATGTTGTCTCTCCTGACGAAGAGATGAGAATATTGAAACCGGCTTATATTAATTTAGCTAAACAAAACGACAGCGACGAGCTTTATTTTTGAAAGAAAATAAAATGAGTCACTGTAACCGTCGAATAAAAACTGACTAGGTCATTATTGTAGCGTTTTATCGTTAAAATACAAGGACGTTTATTAAATGTTCAAAGCATTGACTAACGCCCCCTGTCGGACGCAGCGCTCATAAACACTGTTGGTCGTTAACGTGAAATTACTTTTTGGAGTCAATAACTTGTTATTAACAGGAGAGGACACCGCCTCAGGATTCTGGAATGGACGAACCCGTGCGTCGGACGTCCCGGCGACTCAGAGAGAAACAAAATCAAGAAAAGAAGCAAACTTTGCCCCCAAAATGTCTGACATTTACGTCTGAGGTGAAACGACGTCCCTTATTGAACATTTTAGTCCTAACTGTATTTATGTCTGTGTATATTGACTATTACATATTGTCTTTAGAAAAGTGACAGCGAGGAAGAAGAAAATATTCAAGAGGCAAAAGTAAAGCGAAAAAAGAAATCTCCCCCAGTAAGTACAAACACTGCATCATCACCTCAAAATGCTGACTTTCTACCTGAATGGCAGAATCCACCTTTTTTGTCATATCAAACAGGGTTACCGTCAGGATTTGTCTGAATATGAGCTGGAGCGGCTGGAGAACATCAGACAGAACCAGGCCTTCCTCAGTTCCCTTAAGTTACCTGAGGTAAAACTTTGCAGAGAGGCAGGAGAGTCATTTTTTTATTACTTTGTTCCTTTGATTTTGACCTGTTTTTCCACATAAAACTTGCTTGACTTTTTGACAATAATTTATTAGTACATTGGTACTCGTTTGCAGATTTCTGAAGCTCTGAGACCCAAGCCGAAACCTACTCAGAAAGGCCTGAAAAGGTAACTTAAAGGATTAGTTCACTAACAACTATTTACACATAATGTACTCACCCCCTTGTCATCCAAGATGTTCATGTCTCTCTTTCCTCAGTCGTAAAGAAATTATGTTTTTTGAGGAAAACATTTCAGGATTTCTCTCCATATAATGGATACGTATGGCGCCCCGAGGTTTGAATTTCCAAAATGCAGTTTAAATGCATCGCTGCAGAAGTACCTACGCAGTGTTTACAAAGTGATCATACAAAGAATCTCAAACACCCTTTACAAAAAAAGGTAAAAACATTATTGTAGGACAATTTTGACGTTGAAGACATAAACGAGATGGGAGATTTTCGACATACCCTGCATTGACCCGGATTATACTGACTACACATGCGCATTGCAGAGACAAGACAAGCATTTGAGGTTAAAAAGTATATAAATTTGGAATTTATTTAGAAAATAACCGATCGTTTCGCTAGATAAGACCCTTCCTCCTCGTCTGGGATCGTTTAGAGACCTTTGAAGCAGCAATTAAACTGCATTTTGGAAGTTCAAACTTGGGGGCACCATACATATCCATTATATGGAGAGAAATCCTGAAATGTTTTCCTCAAAAAACAATTTCTTTTTGACTGAAGAAAGAAAGACATGAACATCTTGGATGACAAGGGGGTGAGCACATTATCTGTAAATTGTTGTTATGAAAGTGAACTAATCCTTTAAAAAATAGAAGCTATTCACTACGACACAATGAAAATGTATGCAATTAATAAATAATATAAGGAGTATTATGTATTTAAATATAATAGCATATAGAGTTAATAGCATATAGAAGTCAAAAGTTTACATACACATTGCAGAATCTGCAAAATGTTAATGCATGTTATTTTTTGTTTAGTACTGACCTGAATAAGATATTTCACATAAAAGACCGTTACATGTAGTCCACAAGAGAAAATAATAGTTGAATTTATAAAAATGACCTTGTTAATAAGTGCCTTGTTACCTGAATGATCCACAGCTTTTTTTTTTTTTTTTTAATTTCTTTGGTGATGATTTGTTCATGAGTCTCTTGTTTGTTGTTCTTCAGAAAAATCTTTCAGAAGGAAAAACAATGCATTAAGAGCCAGGGGTGTAAACTTTTAAACAGGATGAGGATGTGTATGTTTTTCTTATTTCGCCTAAATATCATATTTCATTTAGTACTATCCTTCAGAAGCTACAGCTTACATTTTTCCCCAGATGATAAAATATGTTACTTTTACCCTGATCTTCAATTTAAAAAAATTTCACCACCCGGTTCTTTATGCATTGTGTTTCCTTCTGAAGCATCAGTGACCGTTTGAACCTTCTGTAATAGTTGCATATGAGTTCCTCAGTTGTTCTCAGTGTGAAAAGATGGATCTCAAAATAACAGTCATTGTTGTAAAGGGTTTAAATACACAAAAATGCTGAAAAACCAACGAATTTGTGGGACCTAAAGAATTTTTATGAAGAACAGCAGGCAGTTAACTGTTCAAGACAAACAAGGGACTCGTGAACAACTGTCACTAAACAAACAAAAACACAGCTGTGGATCATTCAGGTAACAACACAGTATTAGGAATCAAGTGAATGTAAACTTTTGAACAGGGCTATTTTTTATGAATTCAGCTATTATTTTCTCTTGTGGACTATATGTAAATGTCTTTCATGTGAAATATCTTATTCAGGTCAGTACTAAATAAGAAATGACATGCATTTTGTATGATGTCTCCTATTTTGGTAAAATAATGAACATTTTGCAGATTCTACAAGGTGTATGTAAACTTTTGACCTCAACTGCTCAAGTGCTTTTAATGGTCAAACTATCTAACTAAAGAGTGTTCTTTTTTTTTTTTTTTTTTTTTTTTTTTTTTTTAGGGAGAAAACAGAAACAGAGTTGCTCCCTGTTCGCAAGTCACTGCGGTTACAGAATAAGGGTCCTCAGACAAACGTTACTGTAGAAATGACCCCGTATGAAGCCAGAGAGCCTGTAAGTCACTGACATGCATCTAAAGTGTTAATGTTAAACTTAAACACAATTTTGGTGAATCACTTTAAATGATTTAATCAGAAATGTGTCTTACTTCAGGAGGAAAAACCAAAAAAAGTTCCAGGACCGATACCACTCGATCCAATTAACCTGGATGAACATGTCAGTCTGCCTGAAGACTTGATAAATCTCTGGAATGAGGTCAGTGTTTAGATGCACAAAAATTCTTATATTTATCAGAATTTGGTCATATTATTTAAAAAAAAAAATGTGCATAACTCAAAACTGTGTTATGTCTTCTATAGATCCCAGTAAAACAAGAAACAGAAACATCAAATTTGAAATCGTGAGTAACATGTCATTAAGAGAGAGAGTTTACCTATACATGTCATTTTGGTGTCTCGTTTATCAGTTTCAGATAAGGCCATCTTGTACTAATTAGCAGTCATTTTCCTTACTTGCATGATGAGAATGTGTCATGTATTGCATATAATGTATAAACACACAACTTGTTGCCAGGTATCAACAAATGCTGAAGAAATTATCTATCAATGATAGTTGTGTGGTGAAAGTCGTGAAAGATCGGATCTGTTCAGCAGCTTTTCACCCCTCCTCGTCCAACTTGCTCATGGCTGCAGGAGACAAATCAGGCCACCTGGGACTCTGGAAGCCGGTGAGATAACAGTGAACTGGTGTGATAAAAAGGAGACATGTTTGTGTTGGAAAGTGGCAATGTGATAGAGACTAATGGCTATTCCATATTTTCTCTTCTTTGCTTGTAATGTACAATGTTAACTGTATTTCCCTCAGGATGCTAAATGGGGCGATGATGGTGTAATCTACTTTGAACCCCACTCTCGTGCAATTAACTGCATGGCCTTCTCATCTCACCCTTGCAACCTCATCACAGTAAGCTATGATGGCTCTGCACGCAGCATGGACCTGGAGAAGGCAGTGTTTGATGAGGTGAAACATTGGTTGTACATGTTTGGTGTGTGATAAGGTGTTATGTATTTATTTCCTAATGTCATAAGGGGATTTTAGCAGCTTTTTACATAGTAAAGTGACAGTCTTTGTCCACATATATAAGACACCTCTGTCTTTCAGAGCAAGTGCACAATGCAGAGACCAAATGCAGATATTTATTGTGTATTTAAATCTGGACAAGGACATCAGTTGTTTTAATCTAACTGAAACTTTTCAATTGCCTGTGAATATACACCAGTGCTTCCCCTAGGTTTACAGCTTTAAGGGGGTGGGGGGTGCCGGTAGCCAACGGTACTTTTTTTGAGTACTTTAGCCTACTTTCTGTGCAATAACGAAAACATATACAGTGTTTCCCCTAGGTTTACAGCTTTGGGGAGGTCGGTGGTGCCACTAACCTACTTTCTGTGTAATAACGAAAACATGTATTTCAGTGAAAAAGAAAGTCCAGAACTCTCAATGTAAACTTTTTGAACAATAGGGCCCTACAATCTTTTCTTTTTTTTTTTTTTTAGAAAATCTTGTGTTGGGGGCTGGCCGCCCTCATAATATAATGGCAGGGGAAACACTGTACACTGCTGGGATCAGTAAGATTTTTTTAATGTTTTTTTAAAGAAATCTTTTCTGCAGTGCTCATCAAAGCTGTATTTATTTGATTAGAAATACCAAAAACAGTAAAATTGTGAAATATTGCATTTTAAAAATTTCTATTTTAATATATTTTAAAATAGACTTTTACTCTTATGATGCAAAGCTAAATTTTCAGCATCATTACTCCAGTCTTCAGTGTCATATGATCCTTCAGAAATCATTCTTATATGCTAATTTATTATCAGTGTTGCAAACAGCTGTCCATCAGTTGTGCTGTGTTTTTTTTTTTTTGGGACCTGTGATACTTTTTCAGGATTCTTTGATGAATGAAACGTTTAAAGGAACAGCATTTATTTAAAATAGATAAATCTATACACTACCAATCAAAGTTTTTATTTATCAACAAATCCTGAAAAAAGAATCACAGGTTCCAAATAAAAGCAGAACAACTATTCCCAACATTGTTAATAAATTAGCATATTAGAATGATTTAAGAAGGATCATATGACACATAAGATTGAAGAAAAGCTGAAATTTCAGATTTGATCACAGAAATAAATATTTTAAAGTTGAGATAGAAAACTGCTGTTTTAAATTGCAATAATATTTCATAATATTACATTTTTTTGTATTTTTATCAAATAAATGCAACTTTGCTGAGCATAAGTGAAAAAACATTAAATTTTTTACTGATCCCAAACTTTTGAATAACAATGTACACTCCTTTTTTTTTTTTTACAAATACTTTTATTCAGAAGGATTTAAATTGAGAGTAAAGGTATTTATAATGTCACAAAATTTTTTATATACATATATATATATATAAAAAAAATATATATATATATATATATATATATATATATATATATATATAAAAATATATATATGTATATGTATATATATATATATATATATATGTGTGTATATAAAAAACAAAAATTAAATATTTGCTCTAAGAATGAAACCGAAAAATTTCAAATTTCTTGATGTCAACATAAAGATGTAAAACTTTCAACACTTTACAAATAACACCTCTTTTGTTTGTATTCAGTTATATCGCTCACACTCTGGCCTCAGAAGCTTTGACTTTTTGTCAGCCGACTGCTCCACTCTACTACTCTGTGAATGGAACGGGGATGTTGCCGTGGTTGATCGTAGAACTCCCGAGTAAGATCAAAATGTCAATATAAATGTTGAAGCTAAATAAACCACAGAAAAATATAATTACATTGTCATCATAAATAATAAAGAAAACATGTAATTGCAGCGCATCAAATGAATCTCTGTACACCATGGCTTCAAGCCCTCTGCGCAGCATTCACGTCCATCCTGTGCAACAGCATTACTTTGTAGTGGCAGAGAGCCGGTATGGCATAATACTTCTTGACTAGAATAATGCTTGGGAAAAAAAGTACATTTTAAACAAGTAATTATCAACATACCCTGCAGATTAAAGGATACTGTGTTTTTCTTTATTCTTTTAGTTTTGTGAACATATATGACTTGCGCCATTTGAAAAGAAGAAACAACAATGCCGTTGGGGAACTCAGCGGTCACAGCCGCAGCGTCTCCAGTGCCTTTTTTTCCCCAGTCACCGGCAACAGAGTTCTGACCACTTGTATGGACAACAAAATCAGGTGCGCAGAGATCGCAACTGTCACTGCTAAAAGTGCTTGTATTAAATATTAAATGTCCCTTTATTCTCTCTTGCAAATGTACCAGTAGAGGGTGCCAGAGCATTGTGGCTATGACCATTTTTAAGCCACAATAGATTGTGGTGGCTTTGTATTAGTTTAGTTTTTCATTAGCTACTATTAGTTGTAAAGTTGTCTATCATTGTCTTAGAAGAGTTGAAAATGCCATTCATTCTCCAAACCGTTTATCCTCTGTAGAGTTGCAGGGATGCTGGAGCCTAAAGAATTGGAAAAGCATTATAATTTGTATTACAGATGTTTTTATTAGCCTTTTTGTGATTTTGTTTCAGGGTATTCGACACTTCCCAAATGGATGGCCGGACTCCTGTACTAAAATCAATTACGTAAGTATGGGTGTTATCATGTGTAAAAATCACTTCTGTAATGATATCATCAGTTCTTTTGAAGTTTCTATCCACCTTTTTCCTCAACACGGAAGTAAGCGTATGGGTGGCTTATCCGCTGTAGGGAAATAAGAAGAATAACAGCATGCAGTAAATGGTAAAACTGTTTGCTCTACAAACCAGTGTGTGCATAATTAAGATAATACATTAAAATACTATCATAAGACAGACTAATTTGCAATATCGAGCAGCAAAACAAGTTGTTTTGAGCAGCTAGAAATAGTTGGATGCGGATGAGACCGGAAACCACACCCATAAAGTTTACAAATGGCAGTGCCCACTCCTACAGGAATGAAAAAGTTGGACTGATCAAATAATCATGAAAAAAGTATACTTTTCCACAAAAATATTACACAGCATTTGAACTGAACTGTTTTAAGCATTGATAATAAGAAATGTGTCTTGAGCAGCAAATCAGCATTTTAGAATGATTGTCAAAGGATCATGGGACACTGAAGACTGAAGAAATGGCTGCTGAAATTTAAAAAAAAATGTTTGACTTTGTGAGCATAAGAAAAGAAGAAATGTTCCTACTCCAAACTTTTAAACGGTATATTTTTCACAAACATTATAATGACCTGTTTATGATTCAAAAGAATTACGGAATGTGAAAAGGGCTGAAAAAATGGTCAAAATTAACACAAAATGTTGTGTTACTACTGGTGAAATGCGCATATCAATCATTCCGACCAGATTTACTAGATTATTCTGCAAAATTAAATTTGAATGGGAATTTATGCAAAACGCACATCTGGCCCCTTCCAAAGTTTTTGTTCAACCATTTTTGTCCAGTAACAGTTTTTTTTATTAGAGTTGCCTATTTTTACAACCTGACAAATTCTTTCTATGCAGGCACAACATGCAAACGGGTCGGTGGCTGTCCAGGCTAAGTGCAGTGTGGGACCCGAAGCAGGAAGAATGTTTTATGATTGGCAGTGTGGAAAGGCCTCGCCGAATTAAGGTATATCATGAGAGCGGTCTCTGCCTTCACACTTTTCAAAACATGGACCATTTGACCACGGTGTGCTCCATCACAGCATTCCACCCAAGCAGGAACATTCTGCTTGGAGGCAATTCAAGTGGGAGGCTGCACATATTTACTGACTGTTTCATCAACTAGAAAATATCAGTTTTTTTTCCTGTTGGTTGACTTGAATTAGTGTTTTTTTTCTGCTCCCCTCCTTTTTTGTACACGCAACAGCATTTGCTTGTACTGTTGTTTTATATAAAATATGCTGTTTGTTTTTGTTCCTGTAACATTAAATATATAATATTAAAGAATATATTAATAGTTGAATAAGCTTATCTTAGTCACTTTTTTTCTTTCAAAAAATTACATTTGGTACAGTAACAACCTAGATTTTGATTTGTACCTGTATTTTTTTTTTATATAACACATTCTCATACCAAATTCACCTACAAACCAAGTTATCTGACAGTCGGTTGAGCACTTTGTCCATCAAAACATTCATTTCAATACACATACTTACAAAAGAAGAACTTCAAAAAACAAGTTTATTTAAGAATCTACAGAGTTGCCTTGAGAAACAGCTTGCTATGAATGTGACACAGGCTTTACCTCTTTTAATTATACCAGAACTCAAACAGTCAGTGATGAAAGAGGCTCATCATAAGTAATTAGTTGGCTTTTTCAAAGTGCAAAATAAATAGCAAATCAATACAACAGAACAGTAATTCTCCACTCATAGGTTGTTAAAACAAACTTTAGATGAAGTTTTCTGGCAACAGTAGTGGTGCTCAGGAATGGGCAGCGTATGGACCTGTACCAGACGAAGAGCACTAACTTTGGTACACAGGGCCCAGATACACTCTTACTCTTTATTTTATTTATTTTTTTCCCCCACACAAGCCTATTTCATGCAGATATCCAACCATTTACATGGGCCTTACATGTTTTTTTTTTGTTTGTTTTAAGCTAGGAGTCTCTTTGTGTGTTTCTAAGAGGTACCGAAAGTGAAGGCAATATAAATGAAAATAAGGTAATAGACTGCTCTGAGGTACCAAACCGATGAAGGCCACAAGGCTGCATGCACCTGCTATTCCCATATTCCCAACCAAAATTAGATTTGGAGCACAGTTTGCATGTGTATGCACCTGCATTTTATGATGCTAATGTATCAGGTATTAATGTAACCAAGTGATCCACAACATACTAAAAATACAGCGTCAATGTTTGCTTGAGCTGGAAGGAGTCAAAGGACTCTTCGCAAAACTATCGGTCCGTTTCATTAGAGACAGGACAGGAGTGGCTACCCCATGAGATCAACTGCAGGAGGTCAAGATGGCCTCCAACTACCTGCTCATTAATAATTTCAAAAAGGTGAGCAGTGGTTCTCATGGAGCAACATCTCAATCAACTCTTGGTTGATAAGTGCCAGCACAGGCCATTTGTTACTTAACCTGACTTCAATTCAAACAGTTTTTATGCTGTACTGTAGTTTCCCACATCCTTCCCAAAGTTATAATAGTCAAGTTCCTGGATGGCCACCTCAGAGAGTTTAGTTAGGTTTGGCGCATCATTATTTTCCATATTCTCTGGTGCTGTGAAATTGAAGTTCTCATCCTCATAGTCCTCATGGGGCTCCATGTCTGGTGGGCCATCTGTATCGAAAATCAAAGATAGACAATTATAAGGTTTTACTGCCACGTTAGAGAATGTTATTCAGACACTGTTGGGTTCTTCTCACCTTGTCCATCTGGAGAGACGTCCATTCCGTGTTTGACCTTCATGTGTCTGCTAAGATTTCCCTTCAGGTTAAATTTACTCGAGCAGTATGCACACTTGAAGGGTTTACTGCCTGCATGCAGGTGCATGTGGCCCAGGAGGTTGTACATTCGGTTAAATGACTTTCCACACACCTGTGAAAAACAAATCAAAAGAGCTTTACAAACCTGATGGAGAACGTGTCACATAGGATGTGTGATGTATCTGAAGTTTTACCTTGCACTTGAAGGGTTTCACAGGCAGGTGTACGATCATATGAGTTTTGAGGGTCTGTTTCTGGACAAAAGATTTGAAGCACACATGACACTGGAATGGTCGGACACTGGCGTGGATTAACATGTGCCTCTTCAGGTTTGCAGACAATGTAAACTCTCGGGCACATACGTCACATTTAAACCCCTTTGTTCCCTGGTAAAAACAAGCACAAACAAGTGAAGAAATTGTAGATCATTGAAATCATTTAGAATTTTACATTAGCAGTAGATAATTCATCTAAACAATTAACATCTAGAAAACCTTACTGTACTGCAGTGTATACACTGTATTATATTTTAATTTCTTTACCAAAATAAGAGGGATCATACAAAATTCATGTTTTTTTATTTAGTTCTTAACTGAATAAGATCTTTTACATAAAAGATGTTTACATATAGTTAAATTTATAAAAAATACCCTAGTCTAAACGTTTACATACACTTGATTCTTGTGCTGTGTTGTTACCTGAATGGATTCACATCTGGTTTTTTTTTTGTGATAGTTGTTTATGAGTTCCTTGTTTGTCCTGAACAGTTAAACCGCCTGCTGTTCTTCAGAAAAACCCCTTAAGATCCCACAAATTCTTTGGTTTTTCAGCATTTTGTGTATTTGAACCCTTTCGAACAATGACTGTATGATTGTATGACACTAAGGACAATTCATATGCAACGATTACACTGCTGCTCCAGAAGGAAAAAAATGATACAAGTGAAAACTTTTGGAATTTGAAGATGTAACTTATATTGTCTTTTGGAAAACATGTAAGTAGCTTCGGATAGGCAGTACTAAATAAAATAAAATATGGTATTTAGGCTAAATAAGAAAAATGTACACATCTTCATTCTGTTCAAAAGTTTTCTTAATGCAACATGTTTCCTTCTGAAGCATCAGTGAGCGTTTGAACTTTCAGTAATGGCTGCATGAGTCTCTCAGTTGTTCTCAGTGTGAAAAGATGGATCCTAAAAACATACAGTCATTGTTGGAAAGTGTTCATATATACAAAAAAAATGAATTTGTGTGACCTGATTCAGGTTTCAACACAGTATTAAGAATCAAGTAGAACTTTTGAACAGGGTAATTTTTATAAATTCAACTGTTATTTTCTATCATTTTCGCTTGTGGGGGGAAAAAAAGAGGGACCCCGTGATTCCTACTGAAGAGAACCCTCCAGAAACATGATTTCTTCCCAGGGGGCCCAATGCAATAAACTGTACTGAGGCCCCAGAAAACCTTGCGAAAACACGGCTTAGTTACTGCTAGATGACAGTCTAAACTGTAAATACACAAAGTTATTTAGTATTAGCTAATACCAGTAATTAAAACAATGGCTTATTATGTACTGGGGAAAAAAAGTAGGATGTGACCTCACCATAGCAAACAACAGCAAACATACATGGTTTTTCAAAAGCATACTATTACTCACTGTACCTTGGTAGCACGGGCCTGAGGCTTGTTTGTCTTGTGTGTGAGGGAGTGTTGGCGTAGCTGATGCAGCTGAAGAAACTGCAGGCCACACTGACTGCAGGAGAAGGAGCGCTGCGTTTGGTGCTTCAGCAGGTGATTCTGCAGCTGGCTGCGGTAGGCGAAGGACTTGTTGCACTGGCTACACTGGAAGGTGGATGGTCCTTGATGGCTCACCTGATGACGCTTAAGGTGGGCATAGGTTGGAAACTCCATGCCGCACTGCGAGCAAACATGGCAGCGACCTCGTTCATGCTTTACTTCGTGAGCACGGAGTTCACTGGGGTATGCAAAACCACGGCGACAAAAACGGCAACTGTAGGGCTTAACGTCGGTGTGCTGTAGCATGTGCCGCTTCAGGTGGCTGGTCTGGGTGAAGCCCTTCTTGCACACGGTGCACTTGTGTGGCCGCGTGCCCTGATGCGTCAGCAGGTGCGTCTGTAGGTGGCTGGGCTGCTTGAAGAGTTTGCCGCAGTGAGGACATGCATGTGGCTTGATGCCATTGTGGCCCAGAATATGCGTGACCAGATTGTACTTGGAGGTGTACGACTTCTCGCACATACGGCACTTCCAGCGCTTTAGGCCCTCGCCGACATCCACGCAGTATGACTCGTTGATCTGGATGTTTATGTCCAGTCGGTCAATACGGCGGCCACGGGGTGCCTCTCCTTCCACTGGCTCTGTCCAGAACATCCCTTCGCTGTTCTCATCGAAGTCTCCAACCCCTTCCATCTCGCCACCTTCATAGCTGACTTCACTCGGCTGAAAGTAGCTGCTAATTTCCTCTGTGCCGGTTCCTGCTTTCCCCATGCCATTTCTCCCGTTGTCCCTGTCCTCATTTACCTCATCTACTCCTTTTTCATGTGGGTGGCCCCTGTTGCGTGAATTTACCTCATGAGGTGCATGACTGTGGCCATGGGAATGAGGATGTAAATGTGGGTCGGGTGGAGGATGCGTACTCTTGGGGTCTCGGACACAGGTGGAGCAGCAGTTGTTGTTGGGTTGGGCTTTGGGCAGGACCCTGTAGCTGGAGGGGTCAACCATTTGCATGCCTTCTCTGGGCACCATATTGTTCATCATGTGAGTGCAGGAGGGCAAACCTGGGGTCACAGCCTCTCCTTTAACATGTAATGTCATGTCTTGGTGCCCTACAAGGGGTTTGGTGTTTTCGGGTTGCCCCTGCCACCTTCTCTCAGCACAGCTGGAGTGCATGTGCCCATCCTCGCCCAAATTCTCCCCAAGATAGTCGCCGTTGGCACCTATGAGCTGGTCAGCGTACTCATAGTCCATTCTCTCACCTGGTGGAGCGGGGGACTCTTTGGGGTCTCCGGTGTAAAAGCCGTTGGGGGCGATGGTGGCGCCAAAGACCTCGTTCTGGGAGATGAGTCCCAACACAGCAGCTTGGGCCAGTGACAGGACCACCACAGGGTCTGTCTGTGTCCCTGCGTCCATCTGCTGGTGCATGGCCTCAGAGTAACATCTGACCAGCCGCTGTGTCTTCTCCTCCTTTAAAACACAAACAGATACAGATTAGTTTAGTAGTAGGTAGGCCTTAGGGGTGGACGACATGACCAAAAATTCATATCACAATGAGTAATTTTATTTCACAGTGACGATATACATCACAATATATTTATTTTTGCTTTAAAGCTGCAGTACGTAACACTTTTTGTGTTCAAAATGTATACAATAAGAAAGTACATCATGTACGGATAGACTGGAACGCTGCCTGTTACCTGTTAGATCCGCGACAAAAACACATCATAAAAATCCTTTCAATTTGCGGTTCGGGTCTTTTCATCCACTGGTCATATGTGGAGAAACGTGTTTTCACAGCGTTCAATAGCCAATCACAGACATATCTGTTGATTTGTGGCCAATCAGAGGAGGCTATGTTACAATCCACTCACCACTCAAAGTGCAGGTTTCAGTTTTGCTGATTTCTACACCTCCGCGAACTCTCTCATAAAAACAAATAAAGTGTAGACAGAATAAGAATAAGAGAATAAATGTACAGTGTAAAGGTTATTTTATTACTTTTTATTAACTTTGTGAGGTTGAGATGAACTACAGTAATGTATGAGTGACAGCCTTCCAGTGATTGTAAGGGGAGCACACACTTGTTAGACTATAACAAAGTATTCTATAGTCTTTGACTATAATTAATTCAGAATTTGAATACGTTTATTCATGGATTCATTCTCTGGTAACCCAATATCGCCATTGCCATCGTGTTGCATATAGGCTACTACATCAGTTACACAAACTAAGAGAAGGTAAAGCAGGTGCTTACTCAGCAAAATATGTCTGAACAGCCGCACTCGACACGCTCCCGTGAGTAAACTTTTTTTTTTCACCATGCAGCAAACGTAAAAAAATAAAAAATAAAAATAGAAAAAAATAATAAATTTAAACCGTTTGATGATAAACTGATAGTAATAGTCGGTTAAAATTCTGACTGTCGGTTAACGGTTAAACGGTCAATATGAGCATCCCTAAAGACAAGTAAACAAGTCAGTGATTACAAATCCAGAAACTAAGTACAAGCAATAAGACAACAACAACAAAAAAAAACTACAGTAAAACAAATAAAACTCAACAAATGTGAACCAAAAAGTGTTTTCCATAACATGGTGTCAGTCACTCAGTATGTAGTTTTAATAATGTTAAAAAGGTTTAATATTTATAAATTAGATTATAAACTTGTCAATTTCAGTAAGAGTGCAGTGCATTTCTGTGCTTCTGAATGGCTGGGATATTTCAGTGATTCTGTCATGCCGCGCTGTCGCGTTGTTTAATGTGTACAGCCAAATTGCTTGTCACGCCGCATGTAGTTAGGACACGCTGTAATTTACTTATCTTTGCCTGCTACCATAAACATCAGCATGTACATGCAAACTGTACACTTCTTAGTACTTTTGTGATCTGAATGTCAATAAGCTAAAAAGTAAGACTGCCTACTAACTGCATTATTGGCACCAAACCAAACTTTCAAACACTCCCCTCATCTGGCATAGTTTATAAAAGAAGCCCCATCCCCGTCTCACAAAACTGGCTAAACCAATGTTTGCCTGTGCAATTGCAATACTATTTGATGCCACTAGTGGGGCAAAAAATACACTTCCAGCAGTGTTGCCAAGTCCACAGGTTTTTCTGCAGAATTGGGCTACTTTAATGCTGTTGCCGCCGATTGTTTTTCATGTTTGAGGATTGAAGCGACCCCAATAACGTAATGTTTAGCTCCTGGAATGCTCATTTTACCAGGGAAACACCGCCAAAAAAAACTTGTATTTTACCCCCGGAACAAGATTTTCACTGGGGGACCCAGTGAAATGTGATTGGGCTACTTTTGGGCTAGTTTTGAGTAGCAATTGGGGGTTTTGTTGTGAAAACCTGGCAACCCTGGCTTAAAGGGATAGTTCACCCAAATTTTATTTACTCACCCTCATGTCATTCCAAACCAATACTACTTTGAAGAATGTTGGTAACCCAACAGTTGTGGTTACCACTGACTTCCAATTTATGGACCAAATGCCTAAAATCTTTTTATTTTCTGCACAGGAAAGTAAATCAGGTCTAAAATGGCATGAGGGTCTGTATTACCCTCAATGATGACAGAATTTTCATTTTTGGCTGAACTACCAGGTTAAAACAAGGTAACCCATTCAGCACTATAAAATTTTTATACTTGCTACCTTTCCATCTTACTCAACACAAAAACACAAAATTCCATCAGACAGGTGACCCTTTTAAGGAGGATTCTGCTTGGACACTATCTGAGTGTACTGCAAATAATGTAACAAAAGTAATTATGTAATGATAATTATGCTAGTAGGCATTTTCAAGACAAACTGAATTTTTTTTAAGACAGGGTCTTTAAAAAGACAGGGAGATGATACAGATTGTGGAAAAGAGAAGGTAGAGAAACAGACAGCAGGGAGAATGAGTGAGTTAACAGAAAGAGAAGAAGAAAGAGAGAGGGAGGGGCAGAGAGTGGCTGGATGAGTGAGTGAAAGCAAGAAAGAGAGAGAATGAGAAAGAAATAGAGATTAAAAAATGAAAGGGAATATAAAGGATTAGAGTATAAGAGAGACAAAGAAGACTGAAAGCAGCTGATGAATTTTTAAACTAAGCAAAAATAATAAAATAGTCAGTGCAAATAAAACACTACGTTAATTAAAACAAGAAGCAATCAAATATATAAAAAATATTCCAAAGCCATTTGATCAGGCCACTAAATTAAACACACACACACACACACACACACACACACACACACACACACACACACACACACATAAACAAACAATCTGCTAAACAAACTGAACCCTCAGAGGGCATTAGAGCAGTTGCGAGGTGAACTCACCACATTTTTCTTGGTTTGTGGCTTCAGGTGTTTGAGAGATCTCATCCTGAGGCAGAGTCACAGGTTCGAATTCACCCGCTGCCCTCCCCTTCGTACATTATATGTTGTCTGTATCAGAACAGACACTCTCTCCTCTGTTTCTTGCACTCTCTCTCTGTTCTCTGTGTATGTGTGCTCTCTTTTTCCTCTCTCTCTATTTCTCTCTCTGCTTTCCCCTCCCCCACTCCCCTCTCTCTTTTTCTGTCTGTCTCTCTCTCTTTCTCTGGCGCAAGCGAGCATACACACATACACAGTGCTCTTTTCCCTCGTTCCCTCCCCCTCTTTTTCATTCTTTTTTCTTTCTTTCATTTGTTCTTTCTCTCTCTGTCCCTTTCTGATACTCTCTCCAACTGTCTTACTCAGACATTCTCTTGTGAAACAACATGTTTGAAAACACAAACATTCATGCTGTGAAACGATTACGGGCTGAGCCACAAACATATATGGATACATTTACATCACAGCAAGCACACAAAGATGTACTTGACAGTAGGAAGCTGCAACAAAGTATATAAAAGAGGAATACACACTAGAGTCTAGGCAGGCTGACAGAACAGAGGATGAGCGAACATGCATACTTCTGAGAGAGTCTGTGCCAGACGAGGACCTTTTGGCCTGTGCGCTGAGAAACAGGGGCGTTCAGCATGTCTCTCTGTTTAAATGCTCAGCAGACACTATGCAACGTGCATTTATGTGCTGGTATGATGCATTTAAGCTTTGTTGTTCTTCATAACCCTTACTTTCCATGTGAGTGTGTGCAAATTCAGTCTGCATGATTCTCACACACATCCAAAAGATATTTATAGACATGCGCAAACTAAACAAAAAGCAAAACCATTCATTCACAATACAGAAGAAAAGATCTGTTGCTACTTTTGTTACATCACAACTTTAACAAACTTGATATGGACAAAATCGTTAATTACAAGATGTATTTAAATAAATTCGCAATAATGTATGAGAGGCTGTGCTGTATCAGCTGGCATTATTTCTTTTAAATAATTCTAAATAACTATATAAATAAATATGAAAATAAATATGCACCCATTTTCATTTAAAAAAGCGAGAACAAATCTGTGTGAATTGTTTGTAAAGCCATTCTTACGAAGTCACAATTTATGTAAGAATGGTTTTATGAACCACTCATCCACACACAAATTCATTCTGCTTGTGATTCATGAATGGGTCCCATTGTTGATAAGTGATTAAAGTTCATTTATAACTGTGGGATATAATTACACCTTATTGCTACGTTCATTTGCAATTATTGAGTGGGTATTGATTTTGATTGGATTTAAGATCAGTAGGTATACCTCCATATAAAATGGCTGAGAAAGAGAAGGATTGTGAAAGAAGAGAAAATGGAGGGATGAGGGAGGAGAAGAGAAGCCTTTACTAGTGAGGGGAGAGAGAGAGAGGGAGGGATGTATTGTGAGAGCAAATGGTGAGAGAGCAATAGAGGGAGAGAGGGGAGGAGATAAAGAGAACAGGAGAGGGAGGGGAGAGAAAGATGAGGGAGGGGGGAAGAGTGGAATGGGAAAGGACAGAAAAAGAGAGAATCACAGCAGAAGGGAAGGATGAAAAATAAGAAAACAGAATAAGGAAAGTTAAATCAGTTTGAATGCATGTTGTGGGACAAGTGAATAAGAAAGAAAAAAGAAAATTCAAACCACTGGGGTAAGGGAAGGAAGAAAGAAAATGGAAGAAAGACAACGTTTAAAAGGGTCTCCCCTGAGAAAGGTCTGCACATCTCAGTAAAATGTTCTAGTAATACAAAAATAAAGTACCAGGGAATTTGGTACAAAGAATACAAATTAATTATGAAATATGCAAAGAAGCGAATAATATTCCGAAGATGCAAATCAAATGTGGGCAACGCTTTGATTTTGAACTAGTATGCAGCACCCATCAATGTGTTGATGAATAAGGCAGCAAAAACCATATGTAATGCTCAGCCTGATCTCATGACGAAAACGTACCTGTGGGAACTTTTTCGCAATGCGCGAAATATGTACCGCCATGTATGTTTCGTGACACATTCGATGTGAAATGTCCACTGAGTGGCGCGATAAAAAGTGTTATTTTTTTTCCCCCTTGGAACAGATGAACGTACATATTGTACGTTTTATGTGACAATGGTGTTGTATGTGTCACTACAGTTCTGACTTGAAATGTCCATTGAGTGGGGCTATAACTCTAATGCTCCATGATGTTTTAAAATAACATACCATCTGCACTACACCTAAACCTACCCGATAGTATGAACAAAAGCGAATGTGACGTAAAAACGTAATCGCACACGTTGTTTTAGCTTGTTTTTCGATGTCATGTTTTAGGTCTTTCATCGCAAGTCATGAGATCTCTGACAATTGATCTCTGATCTCTGATATTAAGCTCGATATGGCGTAGCTTGTCAGAGATTTACGTCTCTGCTTATCAATTGCCGCTCCAGCGGAACCTGAGCGGAACGCACGTGATGGAGATTTACTACTAATCAAAGCACCGGCTTCATTGACTAAACGCGCATCACAATATCTTTCGATATATTGCCCAGCCCTAACTTCAACATTGTATAATGCATAACACTGCGTTAAGCCATCGTTTATCATTACTTAAACTAATAAGGCAGACAGACAGTCAAGCTGCATCAATTGCACTCACAGCAGAACAACAGATCTACAGAAACGCAAGTTAGCCGGTTACCAAGACATGAGCGGGGTTGTTACACACCATAACGTACACAAAGACGTATTTTGAACGATCGCTAGAAATTACAATCATCAATTATTAATCATACTTACAGGTAGAAGTTCAGAGGAGCAAGCCGGTCCAAATAAACTGGGCACTGATCCATTTTTTAAAACCAAGCGTTTGGTGAATCCCGCATTGTAACGTTACTCCCCAAGATTGGAAAAGCAGTCATCAGTAAAATGACCCGAAACACAACACAAGATTGGAATTGTACTGCTGAGGTGGTGTTGTTGAAAAAATGAATGTTAACCACTCATTTTTTGTAGATTCATCTTTCAGAAGCGCATATAAAACAAATTTACTCTCACAGCGCAGGATACAGCGTCTTCTTGACATGATGTAATCGTGAAAATTGTACTGTTTGTGGGCGGGCAAGTTGTTCGCGACATAGAACGTGGGCGGACATTACGCAAATGTGTTAGCTCGTGACGTGTGGCCGTAACAGAAAAAGATTCGAATTGCTGACGACTCGTTTAGGCGAATGTGAGCCGACACTTTTTTGATAGACAAAAACTTAATTTGTCGTGCACTGTCGGCGTCACAACTTTGCAGATAGTCTATGTTCACATACAGCTACATGCCACACTACATGAAATATCATATTTGAAAAGGCATAATAGGGGCACTTTAAAAATCATTTGTGCTATTTTTATTCTGCAATTGTCTTTGTCTCAAACGTACAACTAATATAGATACTAGCCACATAACAGAAGCTATTTTTGACATGCCACACAGAGAGAGATGCTCAATGCATTTATAGAGTTTTCAGAGTACAGAGTACATCCGCAAAGGAACAGCAAGTAGCTGGAGTAATACCCAGATAAAGAACATTGTGGCATGATTCACTGGACTATGTTTCCAACAGCATCTAGGTCAATCAAGTCTAATGCTGTGCTATGGACTCATCACATGATAAGGTTTACATTAGAACAAAGCAAGAAAATCACATCACAAAAGTCATTCCATGTGGCAAGGTCTTTAAAGAGTTAGAATGTCTAAACTGCAAATCGTGCCCATTATTTTTATATGAAAAACATGTGCTGTGATAGGCAATAGACAATAGAGCATTGCAAAAACATATGCAAGAATTTAACCTATTGTCCCAGCCAATGCATCTCAAGTAGAGCTACTTTTATAAAGACTGACTGTTAGATTTAAGGTTAAAATGGTAATATCGACTGCTAATATCGTTCACATCTACAGATTCCTGGGTGAAAACAACTGATTATGTCCTTCATAGAGCATAACTGATAACCCACATTAGTTGTCCACTTTGTCTTTATAATAATTATACGGAATATAAAAAACTGTATTACAAGCTGATATTTTTGGCCTACCTGTTATGCCATATGACAAACCTGTTTATCACCACATACATGTGCAAATTAGAGTACACCAAATATCATAAATTAAATCAAAATATATTCACAATATTAATTCAGATTTCATTAAAACATACAAATGTGTATTATCATCAATCTACAAAGTTGTTTGACTGACTTTGAAACTGCTTTGCACACATGAAACTATAAAAACAAAAGGTAACATAACGATAGCTATTATTATTACATGGCTATACGGAATACTCTATTCTGATTGGTCAGTCAACACATTCTGAGGTATGTTATTCCCTGATACCAACTGGTAAAAACTAATAACACAGGCTCATCCGGGTAACTGCAGTCGGCACTATTATCCTGCTAAAAACATATTTTTTTCTTCGCTTTACACTTGGTTGGCTTATAAAATCTTAAAAATCAAATCAATATTCTTCTGTGTACATTTATTTGTGTCATTCTGGTATATTTGTTTCATACAAATGCAGATTGTAAGATAACTAACAAACTGGTATGTTTTTGGAAGTTTCATCTTAAATCATCGTCTTTTATCACAATAATTATTAATGTGGTGAGAAATGCCAGCTAGTTTGAACTTGCCACTTGCTAGCAACTGCAAGCAAATCAATATTTTGTGTCTAATTATTTTTGTGGCACATAGCCATAAGCAGGATAATGTACATCCAGCCGGTTGTTACTGCAAAATAAAGCCCCTCAGTCTTATACAGTAAGTCTGACAGGCTTTATTCTGCGATAACCAATATCTGGATGTACATTATCCCTTAAATATACAAGCGTGAGGTGTGTTTCCAAAAAGCATTGCTATAAACACAACTTTGGTCGCTGGTGGTTCGTTTACATAGTTGCAAACAACCTTATGCTGCATGTGGTAATATAATTCTTTGTTAGGTGCAAGGTAGGTGTAGTTATCGGCCTTTGCCCATCATTTAAAAACCAGCATATTGGTCCATCACTTAACCATCCACTTCATAATCATATAAATCATCAACAAAAATGTTTGAACAACCTCGTCTTCAAAAGTCAGATTTAAACAGCATGCTTCATGCAAGGTGAGTCTTAACACTTGATGCATAAACTGTCACCCAGATAGAAAAAGTTCAAACTGTGATGCTGATACTCTTCCAGCGCGCAGAACAGCTGATCTGAAGATGATGTGTAACAACGATGCACCTGACCTGCGGTCAGAGATGTCGACAAACATTCGCAGTGATTATAAAGAAGACCTTAACAACGCACTCGCAATCTCTTATATTAAATAAACAGGGCAACGAATGCCCTTGAACTGCAACAGATGCCAATTCACTAGCAGCTAGCTACATCTTATAACTTAGCCACATTCTTCAGCATCAACAGCTACATTCCATCGAAATGTAAAGAGTTGAAAAAAGAAACTTAAGAGAGGGAAACTTGAATCCAGACGGCATGAGAATGGGCCTGTCTTAAGTTTTGCTCCGGTCATACAGAGAGCTAGGCTAACTGAAGGCGAGTGTGGCCTGCTCTATTCGTTTATGCGGCTCTTTTTCACTCCCTCCATTCCCCTCCCGACGCCATCTGTTTGTGCCATGAGAGAATGTGGAAGTAAAAAAAAAGGCGACATTTTGGCTCTCTAAAATAACCCACATACTGAATCGCTCTCTCGGAAATACGAGCGCAAATCGTAATGTAGATGTCAGATGAAAAGCGGAAATGTAAATATCAGCATCCAGTTCAGAGTGCACATTATTATTTGAGGCCAGTTATCGGTGAAATCGATGAGTTTCGCTGGGATAGACAGTGGGACAGCCGGGTTTTTTTCGGGGGCTACACGATCAGTTTCGTTTTCTGTTTTTATGGTAATAATGAACGGACTGTTGTCGAACTTACCACGCTCCAAAAATCGGGTGTATACGTAGAAAACACTTTGGAAGATTTGAATGTCGCTTTCTAGTTTGAATTGTTGCTGGTCTGGTTCTCTGTGTTCGGCAGGAAGGAAGGAAGGAAGAAGGGAATGAGAGAAAGAGTGACGTGAACGAATAAACAGCCCGGGCTCCTCCTCGCTGTCACAAGTAAATGATGGAGCTCGTGGCCACAAAATATTTCCCTATACCCCCATTCGATTGCAAATATTGGCAACGCAGGCAATTATATTTGTAGACGAAAACTGACAATGTTGAGAAAAATGTTTTCATTAAGTTATATGCCTTTCAAAGCACAAAATGTATGGATTTGAATCTTAACGCAGTGTGTTTATCTTGTATCAGTGTTCAACGTGCACTTTTGTTTGGGGTAATTTATATAAATTAGAGGACTTATTCAAATAACGGACGTTAGAGGACGCTATTGTTTCACTTGCTTTACGCATCTCTAGCGTATCCTGGGTAGTTTCTTGCACTAACAGAAGAGGTCGCTCTGTTATTATCTAAAGTGAATCGCTTCTTGAGGTCAGTTGATGCTATAATCTGAGTGGTTTTGATTCAAGTACATTCATGTATCAAATGTAAATTTAAACCAGGCCAGCTTGCTGCTATCACTAATGCTAAAAAGGGTTGAGCCTTATCATAACCTGGATGGGAGACCTCCAGCTGGGGAATACTGTTATTGTTGCTAAAACAAGGGTGTTTGGCTTGTGGGGGTCCTATTGTTCAAATCCTGGCATCCTGGTCAATTTGCATATTGTCCATTGTCAGTCATGACCACCTAAATTATTCTCAAATTCACAGGTGGTGGTAAAGGAGCCATTTGAAAAATGCTATATCACTGTAGCAAGTGTAAACTGCTGTAATACAGGCTTCCAAAGTTGGCCATTATTGGCCAAATTACATGCTTGGACAGGGATTTAGGTGTGACAGTAAAACAGTGCAAAGTATGGGTTTAGTGGAAGAATAAAAAACGCATTAATGACTGTGGATCACGTGCTTGTAAAAAGGGACATAATCAGAATAATTGAGGTATAGGTGTCTTACCTGTATATCAAACATTTAAATTATACAATAATTTTCTTTATTGTAAATGATTTGTATAACGTCAAATTGTAAAGCACACATAAAACAGCTTTTATACTTCTAGTCAAACGTTTTTGAACAGTAAGATTTGTAATGTTAAAGAAAGTCTTGTGTCCTGTGTACAAAGTCTCTACTGCTCACCAAGACTTCATTTATTTGATCCAAAGTACAGTAAAAAGTGTAAAATATTTTTACTATTTAAAATAACTTTTCTATTTGAATATATTTTAAAATGTACTTTATTTTATTATTTATTGTTTATTATTATGTTGAAAACAGCCGAGTAGAATTTTTAGGTTTCTTTGATGAATAGAAAGTTCAGAAGAGTTTCAGAACAGCATTTATCTGAAATAGAAATCTTTGTAACATTATAAATGTCGTTATCATCACTTTTGATCAATTTAATGCATCCTTGTTAAATAAAAGTAACTTCTATAATTTCTATAAAAAAAATCTTTTGAATGGTATATTGTATAATGCTACAAAAGCTTTTTATTTCAGATAAATGCTGATCTTTCAGATCTTTCTATTCATCAAAGAATCCTGTTAAAAATTTACTCAACTGTTTTTAATATTGATAATAATAAATGTTTCTTGAACAGCAAATTAGAATGATTTCTGAAGGATCATGTGACATTGAAGACTGGAGTAATGATGCTGAAAATGTAGCTTTGATCACAGGAATAAATTACATTTTAAAATATATTCAAATAGAAAGCAGTTACTTTAAATAGTACACATATTTCAAAATGTTTCTGTTTTGCTGTACGTTGGATCAAATAAATGCAGAAGAGTTCTTTTTAAAAAAATCTTACTGTTTAAAAGCTTTTGACTGGTAGTGTATAGCAAATATTGATATTCAATTCAACATTATTTATATAGTGTTTCATACACTTTTCATAATATAATTTGTAATATAATAGGCTATAATTTGTTTCGTTGACATGGGTTTGTTTTTCTGTTGCATTTCCGTCAAGTTATTGCTCATGCAGTGCTGATCTGAACTGAGATAGAGATCTGTTTCTTTGCATTGCATCATGTCCCCTCAACATCTGTGACCAGTGAGAACTCCAAGCTGGAAGACTGAGCATTCAAGTGTGTGTTTGCCTCTTCGTAAATTTTATTAGGCTTCAAGTGTTCCCATCGGGATGCACCTGGAAGGAGTAATCGCTGTGACTCAAAATGTCCCCCGAATGCAGGAATTATAATATACAGCTCGGCTTATACGTATCTGTGCACAAACACATACACTCTTAAAAATAAAGGTTCTTTACTGGCATAAATGGTTCTGTGAAGAACCTTGAACGTCCATGGAACCTTTCAAATGCAGAAAAGGTTCTTTTTAAAATGCTCTTCAAAATGGTTCTTTTAGGAACTGTTCACTGAAAGGTTCTTTGGGGAACCAAAAATGGTTCTTCTATGGCAACACTGAAAAAAACACCCTTTTGGAACCTTTATTTTTAAGAGTGTACATACAACAACAGGTGGTTACTCTGCAAAATGCCAGAACATTGTTTTAGCTCTTGACATCTGAATGTGTGAAAGAAGCCTTTCTCCTTCTATGGGTGTGTATCCACACCCACAGTGGGGTGTGTATAGATCCAGTGGGAGAGATTAGCCTGAGAGTATCTGGCTGTAATTCAGTGCTGAGTGAATCATAAAAAGGACATGCACACACACACAACACATGGAGTACATGTACTCTCCCATATTCAGCGACACTCCACCCCCTGTGTACAAAGTGAATGGAGCCGCATTCAGCACTAGGTTGACAGGTCTGTAATAGCCCAGTTCCCATCATGCAGAGCTGGCCTAGTGTTTTAAGACAAGACCCTCATTAGTATCAGGCTCGGGCATACTGAGTGGAACTAATGATGAGAAGTGAGGACTAAAACGGCACTTCATGTCCTGACTGGTCTTTTATTAGGGTCAGTGCTACTTTCATTTCGGAGATCCGGAAAGATTTTTTTTATTCTGTCAAGATTTTCAGTTATACTTGTTTAAAACGAACCTGTTACTGACAGAGAAATTGAAATCGGTTTGTTGAGCCGCTATAGAAAGGTCAAGGCATTGACTTTAAACATCCTGCTCTGAGTTTCTGTCTTTCTCTCCTTCTTACAGTCTCCCACCCCCCACCTCTTTTTTCTTTCAATGTTTCACTCACTTGATTCCTGTTTTGTTGCTCTGAGAGATGAGGTAACGGTCTCTAGAGCACTATCCATTCTCATTCAATTCTCATTCAAATATGTCTCGCAAATAAGCCTGAACGACCCAAAACGTATCCTCTCAACAGAAAACAAGCAGATACTTGGATTAACAGTTGCATTCCTAGTAATGACGACATTACCAGCATTGTTTTTACTCTGAAATACCGATTTATTGTTTTGTGTACAGGTCACAGACAAACTAAATTGTGTTATGACAGCTCACTATTTCTGAGAGTTTGCTGCCTAAGAAGGGTCAGGTCATTGTTAGTCTGTTTTCCTTGTTTTAATGTTTCAAAAATGCAACTGACCCACATAGACTCAACGGAGTTCTCTAACTGACATTACTGTCGAGTTTCATTTTCATAAAAACTTTGAGACTAAACTGATTTGAAACTGTGTAAGTATATTCTACTTCCTTTCTCAATTTATTTCAAGGCTATTGAAATAAGTATAACATATTTACTAATTATTACAGATGCATACAAGTCACAGACCCATTTCTGATATGTGACCCTGGACCACAAAACCAGTCATAAGGGTCACTTTCCATTGATGTACAGTTTGTTAGGATAGGACAATATTTGGCCGAGATACAACTATTTGAAAATCTGGAATCTGAGGGTGCAAAATTAAGTCCAAATGAAGTTCTTAGCAATGCATATTGCTAATCAAAAATTAAGTTTTGATATATTTATGTTAGAAAATTTACAAAATATCTTCATGTTACATGATCTTTACTTAATATCCTAATGATTTTTGGCCCATTTTGACCCATACAATGTATTTTTTGGCTATTGCTACAAATATACCCGTGCTACTTAAGACTGGTTTTGTGGTTCAGGGTCACATATATCAATTACATTCTAATGTAAAAATTTAAAAAGTGATAGTTCATCCAAAAATACAAATTCTGTCATTATTTACTGACCCTAATGTTGTTTCAAATCTATGGAAGCTTGTTTCTGCCACAGAATAAAAACAAAAACGATTCTTACAACTCAGATATAAACCCTAAAAGTCCGAGAAGAAAAATCTGAATTGACCCTTCACAAATAAAAACTGGTATGAAACAAGGTCTCAGCTTACAAATTTGTTAATTTTTTAGAACTTCAAACAATAAATAATATTTTGTGGCTCTTTAATGTGACAGACGTTAACTCTATTTTGCCTCAGTTCAAGTGGCATGTGAACCGCTCGTCTTTTCATATTTACTTAGCACGAAATAAGAATGAACATCAGAACATATTGTATTTAAACTGTGGAAAAAACATCAATGCACATTTTTCAAGTTTAAGTGCACTGAAGTTAATCCACTCTCCTCTCTGATTTGTTTTTGCGGACAAGATGGCAGATTATGATTATGGTTGGCCTGTCAATCAAGCTCTTTGCGAACAGCCAATTGCAAGTCTGAATTCTGTGATTATTTATGAAATGAACAAGAATTTGCATATTCATATCTAAGATTATGCATTAATAGCTGTATTATGAATAAATCTTATGAATTGTTATATTTATATCATTATTAATCTTTTTGAGAATATGTATTCAATGCCCTAACAGTTTTACCCTGACTGACCTTTTGAGACATGACAAGAGACTGTATGCTGTTGCTATGTAGCTATGTTATTTTCCTACATTTTATCATATCTATCATCAACTCCAACACACAGGCCGATGTTCTTAGAACAAAAAGTACTTCTTTGTAATTGTGCCTCTTTTTTTTTTGCATATTTGGTGGGCAAATGTGCAAATTAATGACACCTTTTACATTAAATGATCACGAGCTGAGACCTGACTAACAATTTGACTAAAATATAGACATAGAAGCGAGCTATAGACTTTGTTACAGGAAATTATGTCTTCCTGAACTGTCTGGTTTTAGGGTGTAAGAAGTGCTTAACCCTGCACCCCTTGCAGATCGGAAACTTCACACTTCTTACTCCTTCTTTCTCTCCGCTCTCTATCTTTTACTCTGATACTGCATGCACTTTCTATTAGACTTACTTCTCTCAGATTTTATTTGATCAGACTCTAATTTGATTCTAATTGCTATTTGAATTTGACTTACTTCTTTGATTCAACTTTGATTTTAATTCTAATTTGATTAATTAGACTTCATTTGATAAGATTGACGAATGATTTAATTATTGACAACTTGGAATTGGAATATGTTTATTTCTTTTAATTAAAATTACATTAATGGAATTAACAGTCATTAATAATGTGATTCTTGTTATTGCTGCTATTCTTTTAATTGTGGCATTTATTTTCGTACTCAAAGATATATATAACCTTAGAAAACTTTGAATAAATGTATAATCTTTTTAACCCCCACTCGTCTGATGTGGAATCAATCATTTTACGCATCAGTCACAATTACATTTTTTATTGGCAGAAACAGGCCTCCATACAAACCTGTAAGATTTTCTTAAATTGCAACTTTCAACTGTTTTTGTCCATACAACATTAAACCGCACTGACGTTTAATATATGAAGACATAAACATCCTTTTTTTTCCTTTTCACAGAAACAATGCAAATAATCCTTTTCTAAATTAAAGGGATAGTTCACCCAAAAATGAAAATTTGATGTTTATCTGCTTACCCCCAGGGCATCCAAGATGTTTCCTCAGAAAAACACAAACGAAGATTTTTAATGAAAACCGGTGCAGTCTGCCAGCCTTATCATGGACGTGGATGGGCACCAAACCTTTAAAAGTAAACAAAAACATGCACAGACAAATCCAAATTACACCCTGCGGCTCGTGACGATACATTGATGTCTTAAGACACGAAACGATCGGTTTTTGCGAGAAACTGAACAGTATTTATATCATTTTTTACCTTTGATACACAGCCACGTCCATCTGTCATGAGCACGAGTTTGGCATCAGTCACGTAACTTGTGCACGCGTTCTGACGTAGAATACGCAAACGCTGTAAGGGGAAATCAGTGAAAAGTCCCGGATGAGTTTGCGCAAGCAAACGTAATCTTTTAGCTTTAAATCGGTTTAAACAATCAGGATACGCGCAAGTAATTACCATTTTGAATAGCCGCTATACCCACAATATCTGTGCACTGTGTAAACAATGAGTGTCGTATACATGCGACAGATCGCGGCTTCCGGCGTTTGCGTATACTACGACAGAGCGCGTGCACATGTGACGTGACTGATGCCAAACTCGTGCTCATGACAGATGGACGTGGCTGTGTATTAAAGGTAAAAAAATGATATAAATACTGTTCAGTTTCTCACAAAAACCGATCGTTTCGTGTCTTAGGACATCAATGTATCATCACGAGCCGCAGGGTGTAATTTAGATTTGTCTGTGCATGTTTTTGTTTACTTTTAAAGGTTTGGTGCCCATCCACGTCCATGATAAGGCTGGCAGACTGCACCGGTTTTCATTAAAAATCTTTGTTTGTGTTTTTCTGAGGAAACAAAGTCACCTACATCTTGGATGCCTTGGGGGTAAGCAGATAAACATCAAATTTTCATTTTTGGGTGAACTATCCCTTTAACAATCCCTTTAAGACTTCTAGACAGATTGTAAGCTGGTCGAAGACAGCGTTTATTTAGTTCTATGGACTGCTGGTCACTCTGACTAATGTCAGTTCTTAATCACCAGTCAAGTCTCCGAGCCTGGGAATGCAACCCCTGTGTTTACACAAGATATCCCTCTCCCTTGCCACAACTCATCAGACTGTTCACGCCATGCACTGAGGGGCAGAACTGCCCAGCAGCAACTCTATGAGCTGGCTCGATTCCTAGAAGCTTTAACAGTTTGGTGACTCTTGGATGTTTTGATTTCATTTGAATTTGAAGAGGAGGATATGATGGCTTGCTGAGTCAAACGCATGTGACTCAGTTTATATATGGAAGAGAGAAAAGAATAAGAAAGGGAGGATTTGGGTTCAGCATCGTCAGCCAGACCATTAGGGGTACCAGAGATATCCCGAGAGAGCCACTCTGTCTTTAACCCAAAAAAGTGCTTGAGTTGCATGTCTAGACTATTTTGGTTGTCTGCTCTATCTGCTGAATGCATTTGGTCCCTCAGCTCTATCAATGTTTCATACACCAAACCACATTTGATGGATTGTCGTAAGTCATCCATCTAGCTGTGAATTTGTATGACTTCCAAAGAAACAAATGTTTCGGAGATTTATGTGAAATTACACAGTACTCCCTACTGCAGTGTCATTTCGAAACTGCATGGCATTTATGAATTTAGGAGTAACTCACCATGATAAAATAGCTTCAGGTAATAAAAGCATAAGAAAAATGTTGAGTAAGATCAGCGGTTTACCTTTAGATAGCAAATCTAAAATTGTAGACGAAGTTGGTATGCTCCACCCTGTAAAAGCACATTGTGCACATGACTCAGGGCTCTCATTTCTCATTTGTTCAATTGTGGAGTAGACCAAAGAGATACCGGTTACCTAGGAGACAAGCTAGGAGACGGTAAGGACAGACGCTGCGCTTCTGTCTGTACAAATAAGAAGAGAGTACAGCATGACACAGAAGTCTCTCTGGTTCTTCCTCATTATAGATGAAACACTTTTTTATATTGACACAAGTTCTTCACGGCTTGGATTCTGTTAACAGGGTGCAGTTGGTGAATGAATACCAGGTGAACAAAGCAGCATTCTTACTTTGAATCTTTCTCAGGACACAATAATAGAGTGAGTGAATCAATACTAGTAAAAAGAGGATGGAAAAGACTGCGCCACCCGTGGTTGGAAAATATCCTTTTGATAACCAACTCCTGACTAAGAGCACAACTGCTCATGAGACGTATTAAACCGCATTTGATGCCAGTCTGCCGTAACTTTACTAGAGATTTCATGGATGTCTGAGCTCAGCTCTGGCCCTTGCTGCTGATCTACTTCTAATCCCCTGTAATTTGCTTTGAGTGCTACACTGTGAATTATTCTCCTCAATTTGAATGACTATTTAACTTCGGGAGTCACTGAAAGCCAGAAACCTCATATGTCGCCTGGTTGGCTGCACTATTTTTAACCTATTAAACCCTTTTAGATAAAAGCAACAACAACAAACAAACAGGATTTACATGTTGGTATACTTACATTTAAGGTATTTAAAAGACACTTTTTAAGATAATAATGGTGACCACAACTTTTGAGTTTAAAGATTATAAAATGTATGTTTTTGTATTTTATATTTTTAAAGACTATAAATAAAAGTACAGACATGAAAGTTGATTTTAACAGTTTTACATGGCTCTTGTAAACAGTCACATGACCCATTTGCACCTCTGAAAATTGATGTGTGTGTGCATGTACAATATATACACTACCAGTCAAATGTTTTTGAACAGCAAGATTTTTTTTTAATTGTCTTCTGCTCACCAAACCTGCATTTATTTGATCCAAAATATAGCAGTAATATTGTGAATTTACTTTCAAATATAATTTATTCCTGTGATCAAAGCTAATTTTCAGTATCACTACTCCAGTCTTCAGTGTCACATGATCTTTCAGAAATCAGAAAAAATTCAGTATTTATTAATTATTATCAATATTTAAAACAGTCAAATACATTTTTTAGGATTCTTTGATGAACAGAAAGATCAAAAGATCAGCATTTATCTGAAATAAAAAGCTTTTCTAACAATATACACTATACCATTCAAAAGTTTGGAGTTGGCATAAATTATGGGGAAAAGAAATTATAGAAATGAATACGTTTATTTAGCAAGGATGTTTTAAACTGATCAAAAGTGATGATAAAGACATTTATAATGTCAAAAAGATTTCTATCACAGATAAATGCTGTTTCTCTAAACTTTCTATTCATCAAAGTAATCTGAAAAAAATCTACCCAGCTTTCACCATAATGATAATTATTTTTATTTTTTTGTGTGTGGAGCAAATAAGAATATTTGAATAATTTCCGAAGGATCATATGACTGGAGTAATGATGCAAAAAATTCAGCTTTGAAACCACAGGAATAAATTACATTTTAAAATATATTCATAGAAAACAGGTATTTTAAATAATAAAAATATTTCAAAATTGTACTGTTTTTCTGTACTTTGAATCAAATAAATGCAGACTTGATGAACAAAAGAGACTTCTTTCAAAAACATTAAAAAACTTTTGACTGTAGTGTATATTAAAACCAGAGAGAAATTACCTATTTTTGTATAATTACCTGAAAACCAAAAATCTTTTTGTATAATTAACTGATTTGTTAAAGTAAGTCACATTAAATTAGGCCTATAGTAAAATGAAATATGTAATTATTCTTGGATTATCATTTCTTGATGGTAAAAAAACACCCTTTTTGGGTCTTAATGAATAATTCTGACTGTAGTTTCCCATTGCTTACAATTGTGTCTATGAATAAAACATACTGTTTCCCTGCCAGTCCTCAGGATAAAGAGAGTACCTCTAGTTTCGTGTGTGAGTGTGTTAGAGGTGTGGCTCCACTGAATGGTTGGAGGAGGGTCGAGTGTCTCAGTCTCAGTCTCAGCGGTAGATCCATGAGCGAAGAAATCAGCGGCTGAATTTCATACAGTTAACCGGGACTGAGAGGAACCATGCTGGAATACAAATCCAAAGGCTCATTTACGACTCACATCAGCTGGCAGTCTATTCGGATAGAGATGTAATGGCTTTAAACGCTTTCGTGGTAAGTTGCGTATATAAACAATAAGTTAAAGGGGGCAGTGGGTTGAGCAAGAGGTGCGATCGAGGATTCAGTATTGTTCGTAGAAGATGTAGGCTGGAGCTGAGCACGTTTATCTGTTGAATGCTTTGTGCGTAAAGTCACCTGTTGCGAAACATCACTTTTTAATGTAAGTCAATTATTTATTTTAGTTCTAGTGCTTTGTTACTAAGGTGTACTAGGATCCAGACTGTATATATATCGTGTGTTTATAGTGGTAGTAGTGGAGGGTGGGTGAGTTGGGGGTGGGTAGGTGGGTGGAAATGGGCTCAAATAAACAAGGTGGTGCTGGATTGTGCGTATGTGCTCTCACACAGTCACCGCAAAGTAAAACTCGACATCTACAAGTATGTGTGAGGGAGAATAAACGTTATAAGTAGAGTGAACCGTGCAAAAATAGACCACTGATAAAAGCTGTGCTTATATCTGCCTATATTGTAATTTAACGTTGAGCGTTCCTTTTTAATCTTTTGCCTGTTTAGATCAAGTGGGGCAAATAAAAAAAAACAGAACCGTTCTAAACAATTTAAGATGCCTGAAAAAGTTACTTTATCCAACATAGAAAGTTAAAGCGAATAAAACAGATTCTCATAATCAAAAGTAGTTATCACTTCGATACTGAAGCTTGATCACATCCTCTTTGAAGATATCAGGGACATGAAAGCTTCTACAGAAAGAAAAAAGCGAACTATTACATTTGATTGGCTACTGAGTGATTTTTAAAGAACGTTTGATCTTGAAATTGTTCCAATTTTGCAGAAGCCTTTCCTTTTTTCAAAGTCTCAGATACTTTAATCAGGAGTAATGTATTTATTAACATTAATGGCTGATATTAATCGTTTTAATTGCGAGTGGAATCTTAAAACTGATAACATTCTCTTTAATTGTGTAGGCTGGACTTTTAACTTTGTTTTTGCTTCAGACTCTGACTTTGGAGTGTAGTATAAGGGAGGTTTTGATAATGATTAACGCTTGAGATAAAACAGTAATTGAAAATAGTGATCAAAACATTTTTGTTTCTGTAAAATACATAAATTTAAGTTACTGATTGATAAAAAAGTAATAAACTGAGGGAAGCTTTCTGAAGACTGAGTGTTGCTACAAAACAGGTAAAAACTATAGTTCGTCACAGTGGTTGGGTGAATGAAGAGAGCACATGAAAGCAGACTTTTGTTGTTTACTTGAACTCTGCTCTGTTTAGAACTGCATCAGTCTTTTGGATCAAAGACTATGAGGACTAGACAATGAATACCTTGTTTGTCCTATCAAAGAACCGTTTGATGTTTATATTATTTAGTAAGGAAACTGTGAGTTTTTCTGTTTTGAGTCAGTTGGGTGTCAACAAATGATAACCTCCCTCCATTTGCCTTATTACTTTGTTGGAGAAAGACTGTTCTCACCATGTCACACCTCAGGACAGGAACAGATCTGAGAATACGAGCACCAGGTTGTTGCTGCTTGTGCCCATGTGCAATATCTGTTGTCTGTACTTGTAGATGACCTTCAGGAGTTTCAGCGGAACTCACTGATATAAATGAGTATGTTGAACTTATTGCCCGAGGGGTTTACTGTGCAAATGGAAGTTGTAAAAAAATAACCCCAGACCAATGTTGTTCTGCCGTCTTCCAGTTAGTATAATAAACGTGTTAGACAGCTTGTAAAGTTTATTGCGTATGTCAGAGATCTTTTTGAAGTAAAAGATAACAAGTTTGACCTCTGTATCTACTCCTACTCTAGATGGTCTAGTTTACGATGTAATGCATCACATCTGTGGGGACATTACTCACTTTCATGTCATTCCAAACCCGTAAGATCTTCATTCATCTTCAGGAACACAAATTACTCATAGACAGCAATGTAATTACCAATGTAATTTCAAAGCCCAGAAAGGTAGTACGGACATCAATAAAATAGTGACATCAGTGATTAAACCATAATGTTATGAAGCTACGAGAATACTTTTTGTGTTCACAATTTAACAATTTCTTCTCTTCTGTGTCTTTGACAGAGTTTTCTCTGTGCACAAAAGGTATTGTCTTAGGTTCATAAAATTGAATGGTTGAACCACTAATGTCACATGGACAATTTTAACAATGTCATACTACCTTTCTAGGCCTTGAACATGGTGGTTTGCACTGCTATCTATGCAGGGTCAAAAAGCTGTTGGATTTCATCAAAAATATCTTAATTTGTGTTCCAAAGATGAACAAGGTCTCAAGAGTTTGGAATGACATAAGGGTAATTAATGAAGGAATTTTTATTTTTGGACGAACTATCTCTTTAAGAGTCTGCTAAGAATGAAAGAATGTTTAGATTAATTAGTTTAATTAATTGTAATCTTGAGTACAAATCCTCAGGTTGAAAGGTCATATTATTAATTGCCCTTTCATGTCATCATCTTTTGATATTATGCAGCTAATTAAATCAGATTAAAATATGACAGTTTCATTAAAAATTAAATCAGGTAAAAGGGAAGTTGCTATAGAGCCATATTTTGTTTATGTGTATGTATCGGTACATGGTACATGTGATTGGGTGGCTGTAGCTGTAGTTCATGTAAGTGTAAGCAGCATTTTTACCTCAAGCTTTAACTCCCAGTTCTGACTCTTTGAGTCTTAGCAGGATCCACAGGGCAGTTCTGTCTCTGCAGGCTGCATGTGTGTTTGTGTACAACTTGTACTTGTAGCTGATATCAGTACACATGTTTAGTTGAAATTTTGTTTCTGTGCACAATTTAGGCTATGTTGTAGATGAATACATCTATAGTTGTATGTTCTTTACTTTAGGTTATTTAATGGTCTAAATTGTTTGCATGTTATGGTTTGCTTAAAGGGTTAGTTTACCCAAAATTCATTAATTTTGTGTATCATCATCAAAGGTTTGGAACAACATAAGGGTGAGTAATTAATGAAAGAATTTCTTTTAGATTTGTTTACACCGCACAATTTTTAATTCTGTTAAAAAGAGTTACATAACTTTTTTAATTGATTGTAATTTTGAGTACAAAATCCTCAGGTTGAGAGGTCATATTAATACTCGCCCTTTCATGTCATCATCCTTAGATATTATGCCGGTAATTAAATCAGATTAAAAATTAAATCAGGTGATTTCAACATTAATAGGGGGGTTGTTCAGTTCTCCATGTAAGGAAAGTTTTTATGGAGCAATCTTTTTGGTACATGTGATTGGGTGGCTGTAGCTCTAGTTCATATAAGTGTAAGCAGCTTGTTTTATTTTTACCTCAATCTTTAATCATTTAGAAGTGACTCTTGGGTCTCAGCAGGATCCTCAGGGCAGTTCTGTCTGCAGGCTGCATCTGTGTTTGTGTACAACTTGTACTTGTAACGGATGTCAGTACACACATTTAGTTGGAACTTTGTAGCATCTGTGCACGATTTAGGCTATGTTATAGGTGAATACATCTATAGTTGTATGTTTTTTTTTTTTACTTTAGGCTATTTAATGGTGTAAATTGTTTGCATTTTATGTTTTATGGTTTGCTTAAAGAGTTAGTTTACCCAAAAATGAAAATTGTGTCATTAATTACTCACCCTCATGTCATTCCAGACCCATAAGACCTTTGTTCTTCTTCGGAACACAAATTAAGATTTTTGATGAAATCTGGGAGCTCTCTGAACCTCATAGACAACGTAGACAGCATGGGTCCTACCACGTTCAAGGTTCAGAAAGGTACCAAGAACATCGACAAAATAGATATTTTTGATGAAATCCATGAGCTTTCTGACCCTGCATAGATAACAATGCAACTACCAAGTTCCAGACCCAAAAAAGTACCAAGAACATCGACAAAATAGTCAATGAAACATCAGTGGTTCAACCACAATTTTATGAAGCTTTGGGAATACTTTCTTTTGCACTAAAAAACCCTAAAATAATTTTATTCAACAATGCTTTTTTTGCACACAAAAGTATTCTCATACTTTCATAAAATTATGGTTGAACCACTCTCATGGACTATTTTGTCGATGTTCTTGGTACTTTTCTAGGTCTAGAACGTGGTAGTTGCATTGCTATCTATGCACGGTCAGAAAGCTCCTAGATTTCATCAAAAATATCTTAATTTTTGTTTATTAATGACAGAAATTTCATTTTTGGGTGAACTATCCCTTTAAGACAAAATAGTCACCTGCTCCATCTGACAGTTTATTCACTGGCAGTCTATTTTTAAGTGGAATTGACTGCTGATTGAATTTTCTCCAAAAGAAAACTAAATAAATAAATATTACAAATAAATAGTAATTGAGAACATGATCATAAGCGTTATGGGATTTTGTAATTTTATCTGTGTGTTGTGTTTGAGGCTACAGAGATTAAACAGCCTTCCTGTTTTCAGGACATACCACCCTTAAAAGCCGATCAGGCCAAAAGGGAGGAGTTGTTGCATTTCCAAATTCTGTTTGGATAATGTCATGCAGAGGAGGACATGAGATTCAGCCTCTTTCCCAGAAAAACACTGAAGCATGTGCTGTGAAAGTCGAGATCAGTCTCTTTTGAACTGAGAAACATCTATTTATCTTCTGTCATTTTTATTACTTGTCTTTAATTCAGACTTGTACAGCTGTGAGTGTCTGTAATTGATGGTTGTTGTGAAATTTAATTTTCTCATTATTCCTACCCAGGGAAGCTGCATCATCCAGTGTGTTAGTCCATCTGATCCATCTGACTAAATGTGCTTCTGTTTCTTCCTCTGCAGATTCCAGAGAGTCTAATTGGAGTTTACAACATAGATAGTTCCTAAAAGGAGGAATGTGTTTGCCCACAAAGATCTGATATCTGTTCACCTTTGACCTCTTTGAGGACATAATTGAAATATGGCAAGGTCACGGTGACCTTAAGTCCCCCCTGAAAGAGTCAACAGCAGGGTGTAAACATAACATTTGAATACCAAAGATACCTGGAATATAACCATCTTCAACTGCAAAGCAGTAACCATGGCAACCAAATGTAAAGTCCAATGGAAAGTATCCTTGGAAACCACAAACTCTGTCTGGCTCTTGTTCGGGACCATATGGATTTTTTTGGCTGGAGTTTTACAAGCAACCGTGGCGAGTGAAGATGATGTCACAGCACGCATCAGTTTCACATACAGTGAGTGTATGAATTAATTATTCATTATTCAACAGATGCTTTCTCATCCAAAGCAATTTATAATTTACTTACTAATATAATAGTCCCACCTAGAGTTAGCAGGGGTTAAGTTCATTCCCACTGGTGCTTGTTCGGTGGTTATTTTAATTTTGGCTTGGGCATTGCATTAATTAATAGCACACATGTAAACTCCTGCTGACTTTTTGACCATTGATACAGTACTATAGTATCATGATATAGTGATGGTATCAGGCGGTAGATAATATCACAAAGTCTGCATTTATTTGATCAGAAATACAGTCAAAACAGATATATTGTTAAATATTACTGTTCAAAATAAATATAATTTATAATATAATTTATTTCTGTGAAGCAGCCATTACTTCAGTCTTTAGTGTCACATGGTCCTTCCAAATCATTATAATATGCTGATTTGGGTGAAAATGTTGGTCAGAAATACAGTAAAAAAACAAGTGTGTTGTTAAATATTATTATTCAAAATAAATATAATTTATTCCTGTGATGCAAAGCTAAACTTCTGCAGTCATTACTCCAGTCTTGAATGTCGCATGATCCTTCAGAAATCATTCTAATATGCTGATTTGGTTGGAAATGTTGATCAAAAATACAGTAAAAACAGATATATTGTTAAATATTATTATTCAAAATAAATCTAATTTATTCCTGTGATGCAAAGCTGAATTTTCAGCAGCCATTACTTAAGTTTTCAGTGTCACATGATCCTTTAGAAATCATAATATGCTGATATGGTTGGAAATGTTGATCAGATATATAGTAAAAACAGATATATTGTTAAATATTACCATACAAAATAAATATAATTTATTCCTGTGATGCAAAACTGAATTTTCAGCAACCATTACTTCAGTCTTCACTCTTCAGTGTCACATGATCCTTCAGAAATCATTCTAATATGCCTATTTGGTTGGAAATGTTGATCAAAAATACAGTAAAAACAGATATATTGTTAAATATTACAATTTAAAATAAATGTTATTTATTCCTCTGATGCAAAGCTGAATTTTCTGCAGTCATTACTTTAGTCTTCAGTGTCACATGATTCTTCAAAAATCATTATAATATGCTGATTTGGTTGGAAATATTGATCAGAAATACAGTAAAAACAGATATATTGTTAAATATTACAATTCAAAATAAATCTAATTTATTCCTGTGATGCAAAGCTGAATTTTCAGCAGCCATTGCTTCAGTCTTCAGTGTCACATGATCCTTCATAAATCATTATAATATGCTGATTTGGTTGGAAATGTTCCTTTTTATTATCAGTGATTTGCTGCTTAATATTTTTTGTGCAAATATATTACCAGAGTAGTGCCAGAAATGCCCCAAAAAACAACCCATTATGTGTCATTATGATCAAAAAGTAGTAATGAGCACTGTATTCTGTAGAAGAAGCTCTGCTGGCCCAGATTCCCTCAGTCTCCCACTCATCTGAAATAATTTAGCTCAATTTTAGGGCTACTTGAATTGCCATGATGTTTCTTATTCCCGAAAGACCTATTACGAGACTGTTCCAAATGTTGCGTTCACTCATCTTAGCCAAACACACAGGAGGGTTTAATCCTTGATTGTAAACATTTACAAGAGCTATTAGAACCATTTGCAAACCCTGGCTGGTGTACTGTATCAGAATAACAGCCGTACTCATTAATCATTTGAGGTTGAAAATGCAAATGTAATGGTTGTACTTAAAACAAAATGGCCTGTAAAGGTTTTATATGAGTAAACACTTACGTTAGTGACCTCTGTGCCTTGCCAGGAAAACCTACTGGACATGGAAACCAACATAATTTTAAAGGGTTTGTTTGTGCGCTAGGGTTTTGTAGTTTTGAAAGTACATTCCATGTGAGGAATGCAGGATCAATTGTGAATGTACTGTAAGAATTTGGTCTGTAATGTTGAATATATTTTAGCATGAAACACATAACAAGTAATATTTTTGCCTGTGTGTGTGTTCAGATGCCGAAGGACGATCAGCGAGAGAGTTCTCTGTGGCTGGTGTGTATAACTATTCAACCCTTCTGCTGAGCCCAGATGAAAACAAGATCTACGTGGGAGCCCGGGAGAACATATTCTCTCTCAGCCTGGACAACATCAGCGTGACGTATCTACAGAAAACAGTAAGTGTATGCGAGAATGTTTGTAGTAGTGTGTAGGAGTGCATTTTGATGTTACTCAGCATTGTTTTGCATCTTTTCCAGCTCACATGGAGCACTCCAGAAAGGAAGAGGAAAGAGTGTATCTTCAAGGGAAAGGATCCACAGGTGTGTGTGTGTTGCAGTGATTGTTAATATAAATGTGAAACAATATATTAACAACAAACTAAAAGATAATCTGTCTCTTATGTGTTACAGACTGATTGTTTCAACTACATCAAGATTTTACTGCGACTGAACAGCACACACTTGTATGTGTGTGGAACATATGCCTTCAGTCCCATCTGTGCTTACATTGTGAGACTTTTTTTTTTTTACTTTATTTAGTTCAATGGTATAAATGTATCCATGATAAAGAATAGAAAAAATAATTACGATCTTAGAAAGTCACTCCTTGTTAGTTTCATGTTAGCATCATATGGTTTGAAGAAACTTCTATTAATTTCGTCATGTGTTAATATCGAGTACAACGTGATAATACACAAATGAAAGTAAAACTAATTATCTGATATTTTATAAGACTTTTTTTGACCCTTACACACAGTCATGAAAATCTGTAGTTTCAATATTTGTCCTATTGTAAACTTGACTCTTCTGCAGTTATATCGTGTACTAATACTGGCGGAAAATGTAAAGATGCGATTTTCTAGGCTGATAAGATTGGGAACTACACTCCCATTCCGGTGTAATAGTCAAGGAAGTTTCCTGCCGTAACATGGCCGAAGCTGGCGCAGTAATATCACGCAGCATATGTGCAAATGCTAACCTAGCTGGGAACTAATTTCAGGCACTGCGTGATATTACTGCGCCTGCTGCGTCCATATTACGGCAGCAAACTTTCTTGACTATTACGACGGAATAAAAGTGTAGTTCTTAATCGCAGCTTTACATTTTCCGCCGGTATTAGTACACAATATAACTGCAGAAGAGTCAAGTTTTAAATAGAAAAAATATTGAAACTAGTTGGTCATTGTTGAATGCGATGCTATTGGTCTCATAGGATTCAATGATCAATGCTAAGCTATGCTAAAAGTGATATCGCCAGAACAGGAAAACGGTTGAATGGATTTCAAAACAGTAAAACTCAACTTATTAAGTTGGAGAATGAGCCTATTTGTTGGAGAGTGTTCCTTTAAGTCACTGCATATTTAAATTACATTTCTAATGTATTTTTGACAAAAAAAATCATCAAATCATTGACTCATTTGTTTAAGTGTGTCTGGTGTCATTTGTTTCTTACTGTTTTTCTGGACATTTTGTAGAACATTTCAAGTTTCTCTTTGGAAAGAGATGAAAACGGGGTACACGTTATGGAGGACGGACGTGGACGCTGTCCATTTAATCCAGAATACAGATCTACAGCAATTACAGTGGGTCAGTATACTCGTGCAAAAACAATGCAATCATTTTGTTTGAACTTATGTATATTTGAACATATATAAACATCATTAGGTTTGATGAACATGGCGATTTAGTGTTAATAAGCACTTTTATGTTTTGTTGTGTTACAGATGGGGAACTGTACACTGCTACTGTCAGTAACTTCCAGGGAAATGAACCCACCATATATAGGAGTCTAGGGTCTGGCACCCCTCTCAAAACGGAGAACTCTCTCAACTGGCTCCAGGGTAAATATAATACAAACACACACACTTCCTCACAAGGGACTTCTTAGGAGATAAATATCTAAAAATAAATGCCAACATCGGTGATTACAGAACCCAGCTTTCTCACGCATGTTGAAAACAAATTATTACTGACTGATACTGAGCTTAAACAAACAGTTTCGTTTTCTTGAATATGTTTTTTGAAAGTGTTTATATTTTTGTGGTTCGTTAGACCCAGCGTTTGTAGGTTCTGCTCATATTACGGGTTCAGACAGCGAGAGAAGCGATGATCAGATCTACTTTTTCTTCAGCGAGATGGGAAAAGAGTTCGACTTCTTTGATAACACCATAGTGTCCAGGATTGCACGTGTGTGTAAGGTAAGATGGATTGTTCACACAGTTCACACACTGTTGATAAAGTCAGCATAAACCTGAGAAAGAGCACGTACTGACACACTCATACACAAACGCCAATATTTCCAGTATCACTGTGCACTTGGCATAATCTTATCTTCTAAAGATTCCTTAACTCATTCTGCTTTAACTCCAAAGGTAAACATAAAAATCTAAATGTTTCTTAGTGTCATTATACAAAATCCATTAGTGCACATTATATTATAAAATTTTGTGAACTATTGGACAATGTTAGCCAAAGCTGTTTTAAAAACAATCATATTTACACTGCCACTCAATTTTTTTTCAGGATTCTTTAACAAATAAAAAGTTAAAAAGAACAGCGTTTATTTAAAATAGAAATCTTTTGTAACAATATAAACTACCATTTAAAAGTTTGGCGGTCAGTAAATTCTTATTCTTTATTTATTTTTTTTTTTAAGAAATTAATACTTTTATTTACCAAGGATGTGCTAAATTGATGAGAAGTTATATTTTAAATAAATTAATACTGTTCTTTTTAACCTTTTATTCATTAAGAATCCTAAAAAAAGAATCTAAGGTTCCCAAAAAAATATTAAGCAGCACAACTGTTTCCAACATCGATAATAATAGTAATTAATCAGCATATTAGAATGATTTTTGAAGAAACACTGAAAACTGAAATAATGGCTGATAAAAATTCAGCTTTGCACCACAGGAATACATTTCACATGTAGTATTTTTTTTCTGTACTTGATGAGCATATAAGAATTCTTAAAAAAAAACAGTGATCCCAAGCAATCCAACTGTAACATGGAGAAAGAATACATATTGTTTATTTACGTATAATAAAGACATTGTAACAATTAAAATCTGGTTGAAAATATTCTAGCTTGTCCTTTACTTTCAAGTCATTGAGCGTGACAGATGAAACCAGGACACATTTAAAAGTTTTTTTTTTTAATTAATTGTCAAGATTTTTGACACTTGACACAAGCTGATGAACAAGGTGAATCACAGGAGACTGTGAACTCTGCCCTATTAATGCTCACATATGTGTTACTTTCCCACCCACTGATGCTCCCTGAAACCCATAGGACTGGGTTCCTCAAATCTTACCCTGGAGGGCCAATGCGCTGCAGAGTTTAGCTCCAACCCTGATCAAACTTACCTACCTGTGATTGTCTAATGATCCTAAAAACCTTGATTAGCATGCTCAGGTGTGTTTGATTAGGGTTAGAGCTAAACTGTGCAGGAAAATGGATCTCGTGGGCCAGATTTGAGGATCCCTGCCATAGGATAATACCATGTTTCATTTTAGACGTATACTATGCTATTACAATATTATTCTTTAAAATGCCCTAGAGAATTATATAAATACTATGGTATATGATTATAACACTCATTCAGTACCACGTTATTATGGTACAGCAACAGTGTTGTTGTTGTTGTTGTTTTTTTCTTTATTTTGGTCTAGATGCTCTGAAACCAGGACTGGAGTTCTGATGCCCCCTAGTGGTCCTGCAGAGTATTACAAATAAATGACACTATATATGTATACTTTCTGACCCTCCATAAACAGCAAGGGTCCAAAGGTCTATAAACGTAGATTGAGTAATTAATGACAGATTTATTTTTTTTTAGGTGAACTATCTCTTTAATCATTTGTTTGTGTGTATGTCCTCAGGAGGATCAAGGTGGGGAGAGAGTCCTGCAGAAGAAATGGACCACATTTCTGAAAGCTCAACTCTTGTGTTCGCTACCGGATGATGGCTTTCCTTTCAACATCATACAGGATGTATATGTGCTTTCAGACCAGCGCAAGAAAAACACACTCCTCTATGCAGTCTTCACTTCTCAGTGGTAAGCAAAAAATGTGGAAGATAAGCTTGAGGGGTGTTTTTCATTAATTACTCGTACAAGAAACTTAATGTATCAGTGTAAGTGTTATTGTAATGTAAACTATTATCTAATTTGTTGCTATATGTTTTGTAGGAGTAAAGGTCTAGCAGGCAGTTCAGCAGTTTGTGTGTTCAGCATGGATCAGGTAGAAAAAGCATTTAATGGCCGTTACAAAGAAGTGAACCGAGAGACGCAGCAGTGGTACACACACACTCACTCTGTACCAGAACCAAGACCTGGAATGGTAAGATGACACACTCCTAAATATACACTTTACCAGTTTTATATAAGTGGAGAATCTTTGAGTTTATAATTTTTTCCCTTTCTACAGTGTATTACTAATGCTTCAAGGCAGCTTGGAATAGACTCATCCCTTGATATGCCAGATAAAGTACTAAACTTTGTGAAAGATCACTTCCTGATGGACAGCCCTGTAAAAAGTCGGCCTGTGCTCTTCACACACTCTACGCACTACACACAAATAGCTGTGCACCACGTGCAAGGCCTTCACAGAGCTTACGATGTGATGTTCATCGGCACAGGTATGTGTTTTTTTGACTGTCAGATTCTCTGTGATTAAATTTCTTTTCTAAATAGCTGTTAATATCATGCTCTGTGATTTGACAGATGATGGACGTTTGCAAAAAGCTGTGAATGTAGCTGGTATGATGCACATTATTGAGGAGATCCAGCTGTTCCCAGTGCAACAACCTGTACAAAATATAGAACTGGATTCAGCTAAGGTGTGTGTGTGTGTGTGTGTGTGTGTGTGTGTGTGTGTGTGTGTGTGTGTGCACCTGGTATTAATCACGTTGTGGGGACCAAATGTCCCCACAAGGATAGGAATACCAGTAGATTTTGACCTTGTGGGGACATTTCTCAGGTCCCCATGAGGAAACAGGCTTATAAATCATGCACAATGAGTTTTTTTGAGGAAGTAAAAGTGTGCATAATCTCCTGTGAGGGCTAGGTTTAGGTGTAAGGTAGGTGTAGGGCCATAGAAAGTACGGTTTGTACGGTATGAAAACCATTACGCCTATGGAATGTCCCCATAAAACATGTAAACCCAACATGTGTGTGTGTGTGTGTGTGCGTGTGCGTGTGTGTGTGTGTGTGTGTGTGTGTGTGTGTGTGTGTGTGTGTGTGTGTTTGGTAACACTTTACAAAACGTTCAGTTGTTACTATTAGCTAATGCATTAAATATCATGAACTAACAATGAACAATACTTATTTATTTACAGCATTTATTAAAGGATGAGTTCATTTCCAGAATAAAAAAATCCTGATAATTGACTTACCCCCGTGTCATCCAAAATGTTCATGTCTTTTTTTCTTCGCAAAGAAATTAAGGTTTTTGTGGAAAACATTTCAGGATTTTCTCCATGTAGTGGAATTCAATGGGAGCCAATGGGTTGAAGGTCCAAATTGTAGTTTCAATGCAGCTTCAAAGGGGTCTACACAATCCCAGCTGAGGAATAAGCGTCTTATCTAGTGAAACGATGTTCATTTTCTTAAAAAAAAATACAAATGTATATACTTTTTAGTCACAAATGATGTTGTACTAGCTTAACATCACACATTGCATAGTCATGTTGAAAAGGTCACGCATGACTGAGATGGAGGTACCGACCCAGTGTTTACAAAGTGAACCTGCAAAGAAAGTCAAACGCCAATTACAAAAGAGGTAAAACATTGTTGGACGATTTGGAAGTTAGATGAGAAAATGCGATGAGTTACTCTACCCTACCTTTTTGAACTGGAATACACAGATGAACAACTAACTATGCATGACCTTTCCAATGTGATTATGTAATGCATGAAGTTGTGGACGTGCATCGCAGAGATTAAAAAGTACATAAATTTTAATTTTTTTAGGAAATGACAAATCGTTCTGCTTGATAAGACCCTTATTTCTCAGCTTGGATGGTGTAGAGCCCTTTTAAGCTGCATTAAAACTGTAATTTGGACCTTCAACCTGTTGGCCACTGTTTAACTCCATTATATGGAGAAAAATCCTGGAATCTTTTCCTCAAAAACCTTAATTTCTTTGCGACTGAAGACAGAAAGACATGAATATCTTGGATGACATGGGGGTGAGTAAATTTTCAGGTAATTTATGTTCTGAAAGTGAACTAATCCTTTATTTTTGGTTAATGTTAACTTTACATATTCTAATACATTTTTGGTGCATAAAATGCATCTGTTGAGCAGTTGTGCTGCCTAATTTCTTTGTAGAATATGCACATTTTCAAATAACAGCATTCATTTGAAACAAATCTTTTGTGACATTGTAAAATATCACTAATGCATCCTTGCTGAAAAAAAAAATCATTTAAAATATCGTATTCACCCCAAACTTTTGAATGGTGGTGTATTTGAACAAACATTTACACATTTTACTTGCCTTTGTGCTCCACAAAGCATTCATTTCACTCTCTTTCTTTGAACTCTCTCTCTTTCTCTAAACAAACAGGGTTTGTTATTTGTGTCGTCACACTCCGGTATTGTCCAGCTGCCAGTAGCAAACTGCAGTTTCCATAACAACTGTGGCGAGTGTGTTTTGGCCAGAGACCCATACTGTGCCTGGACAGGCACACACTGTACTGACGTCACACGTATCCCGCCACAAAAGTAAGTCTTCTTTCTTTCCCTTTCCATTTTACAAATCATGTTGCATTAATTATTTTTATTACAAATAACAATCTGTACCTTCCTATGCATTTTTCAGCCATTGGCAGCAGGATATCGAAAAGGCAGACACTTTAAAATGTAACAGCACAATGCTTAGCGTGAACTCTGAGAGCTCAGGTAAACCTGCAAATCTTGACATACACAAGCATCTTTTATCCATCTGAATATGTAATAACACCCATCTCTCTTCTCTTTTTAGTGTTACCACGTTCTTTCCCAATTTCCCAAGAATCTGATTGCGAACTCATCATCATCCCAGCTAATACTCTTCGCCTGCTACCCTGCAATCTTCGCTCCAACCATGCTCATAGGAAATGGTCATACAAGCCAGATGTAGGTCACTTCCTGTTCCCAAGCTCGGATGGTGGGTTGGTAGTCAGTGGCCGAGCAGGCAGCGATGAGGTCTTCTCATGTTGGTCAGAAGAACATGGCTTCAGGCAGCTCTTGGCCAATTATTGTGTAAAGGCAGAGCCTTTATCTGAGTCCACAACCAATACTGGGCGGATGGATACGCATCTTATAATCCAAAGCATTTCATCAGACATCTTGTCTAGCGAATCGGCACGCTCCGCTCAAATGCGCATAAAGACGTATGCTACAGAGCTTGCAGTAGTGTGTGTGCTGTTAGCTGTTTGTGTGCTTTCGTTCGGGCTCTCGGTAGCATATCGACACAGGGGCCGGATGAAGGAGGTACTGAGAGGAGGAGAACAAACTGGAGGAGCCCAAAAGAACACAGTCAGGCCTGGGGAGAGTTTACCCCTCAATGCTGGTGTGCTTCCAACCTCCCCATCCGACCACAAAAGCTACCAGACGTTGGAGGAAAGCTGTGGTTATATAATCACTTCATCAGAGACAAGCACGCAGAACAACTCCAAGGAAGCACAGACGCTCGCCCAATCACCCCAGAATGGCTTTAAAGAAAGCCATGTGGAAGTCAGTGACATTTGCCCTCGGCCACGGGTACGACTGGGCTCTGAGATCAGAGACTCTGTGGTGTAAAATACTGACCACTTTATGCATAAACAATCTAACACTCTTCATGTTCACTTGGTACATTCAATGGGCAGCTTTCTTGAAGACTAAGCGTACTGAGCCCTGAGCACAAGAGAATAGATGGGACATGCTCAGTGTGCGTATTGCCAAATTGTAGGTAAGACAATGCCCTCAAATCTGCTGTCACATCTCCTTCACTCTTTAATGTTAAACTTTTAAAGTGAAACAGTTTGTGTTAATATGAGAAAAAGACAGAATGCTGATGCATTAGAGATCGAAACAACAATCCAAGGAATAGCAGATGGATGAACAGGAGAGAGATGGGCACTGAGCCTTGTGTTGTATGACTGGTACTGGTGCTATTATCACTGCCAAGACAAAGAGTAATGATGCCTCACTCAAGGTGAGAAGACTGTTCTTTATGTCTGTTTTGAACCTTTGCTATTTTTGCGCAAAGGTTCAATGCATAAATGTTTAACGCGGTACTTTAATTTTCAAATTCGACTATGAAACCCATAGCCCATACTCTGCAGATTCTCATAATACTAGCATTGAACACCAGGCAGTTCGGACCAGATAGCTTGTTAGTGTTACTTTCTATTTATTCCGTTTTTAAGCTTCTATTTTGGTCATTTTTTAATTTCTTAGTCCTTTCTGGGAAGTAGTGTTTGTGTTTTCTATTCTGTTCATGTTAGTAAAGTGCCTGGTGTTAAATAATGGTATGATGTGTACGGAAATATTAAATGTGGAGTGATAATGGAAACAAATTATTTGCTTTTAGATCAAATGTAGCAGGCGTGTATGAGCGTTAAGAAACTTTGTTTCTTAATACCCTTGAATGTACATTTGAAGAGTTATATAGAAATGCAAAGCACAAAGTTGAGATTGTTTTGCCTGAGGTTGGTGCAGAAACAAGATAATGATACTGTATAATACCACAATATTACGGTATGCTTGGCATTTGGTAACAAATAAAGAATGAGATAATGGATGAGTGATTAATACAGTGAGAAAAGTGGAGAAAGGCTGGAAATGTCTGTAAATTTGCAATCTATTTTAGGGTGATAAAAGAAAATGTAGAAAAACATTACAGGTTACGTTCATTTACGAGTAATGCAGACTTCAAACACACCCATGCACTAACGTTGCTATTATAGACATCTGTTCCACTTGGAAAAATCCTTTTAATCCACATTAACCGTGACATGTTTGATGTTGTTTAATCATGTGTTACATTCCACTGTGTTTTCAGCTTGTGTGTTCTGAATGGAAAATGTAAAGTAGATTGTGATCTTTTATACTTTGACACTGTTTTACTGTTGTTTTACATTGTACATTCACGCACTTTATTTTTTTCTACCAGTATTTGTAAGCTGTAAATGAGGTAGGCCACTGTCAACATCCTGGTTTAATATTGTAGTCAAGATTTGTACATTTATGAAGAGATGAAAAGAGGTCTGAAAGAGTGTCTCCACTGTCTGACATGCAAAATAAAATTTTGCATAAATGTAAACTGTGTATGTCTTTCAAAAAAATTGAACAAATATAATAGAAGCACAATTCTTTACATGAATTTACACAAATTAATCAATTTTTCACAAAGGTTTACAATATATAAATAATAATAATAATAAATAAATGTTAATGCATAAGGCCTGATATCAAACATTTCTCTCTATCTACATGAAAGGCAATTAAGCAACATGTGCAAATGTACACTACCAGTCAAAAGTTTTTGAACAGTAAGATTAGGTTTTTTTTTTAATTAAGTCTCTTCTGCTCACCAAACCTGCATTTTGTCGATTTAAAATACAGCAAAAGCAGTAATATTGTGAAATATTTTTACTATTTAAAATATTTACTTTCTATTTGAAGATATTTTATAATGTAATTTTTTCTGTGCAATCAAATCAAAATTTTCAGCATCATTACTCCAGCCTTCATGATCCTTCAGAAATCATTCTAATATGCTGATTTGCTGTTCAAGAAAGATCCAAAGATCAGCTTTTATCTGAAATATAAAGCTTTTGTAACATTATACACTATACCATTCAAAAGCTTGGAGTCAGTATGATAGAAGAAGAAATTATAGAAATGAATACTTTCATTTAGCAAGGATGCTTTAAATGGATCAAAAGCGATATTTATAATGTTACAAAATATTTCTATTTCAGATAAATGCTGTTCTTTGGAACTTTCTATTCATCAAGAAAACCTAAAAAAATTCTACTCAGCTGTTCTCAACATAATAATAAATGTTTTTGAGCAGCAAATCAGAATATTAGAATGATTTCTGAAGGACCATGTGACTGGAGTAATGATGCTAAAAATAAGTAAGTTTTAAAAAAAGTTTTGAAGTCACAGAAATAAATTACATTTTAAAAAATATTTAAATAGAAAACAGTTATTTTAAATAGTACAAATATTTTTTGGCTCAAACAAATGCAGGCTTGGTGAGCAGAAGAAACTTCTTAAAAACACAAAATCTTCTGACCGGTAGTGTATATGATGGTCATTTTGGTTTTAATGCTAAGGGAAATATTCTGCTGTGATGGCATCTCTGACAGCTGTGCCAGCTGGATGGTCCTGAGTGAAGGAGTCGATATCATCAGGTGGAAGATCATATTCATTTGGAACCCACTCCTTCCTTATCGTGGCTATGTTGTGGAGGATAACACATGCACCTACAATCTGAGATGCCCGCTCTGGTGACACTCTTAGGTCACGAAGACAGTTAAACCGTGCCTTTAAAATGGCAAAAGTCGTGTCTATCTTGAGCCTGGTTTGATTAAGAGCCATGTTAAAGTCATGCTGTGGTTTTGTCTCAAGGTCAGGGTAGGGAGTCATCAAAAAGCTCTGGCATGCGTAAGTTTGGTCTCCCACCAACAGACCATCAAACAGCCCTGTCAATGACCGGAAAGAGAAAAGTGTCACAATGTCACAGTCCATTCTAGTAAAGCATTGCATGCAGTTCCCATTTTATCATACCTTCTTGAAAGTGCTGGCCTAACAATGACTTCTCAAAAATTTGGGTGTCATGCATAGAGCCAGGCCATCTGGCATCCAGACTTGTGACCATACACTGATGGTCACAAGTCATCTGTAATTAACATACAGTAGGTGAGTCCCATAGGTTACATATAGGTTAATACAGCTGAGGTACATACACTTTGCAGAATCTGCAAAATGTTTATTACTTTACCAAAATAAGAGGGATCATACAAAATGCATTGATGTTTCATATAGTCCACAAGAGAAAATAATAGTTGAATTTATAAAAATTACCCTGTTCAAAAGTTTACATACGCTTGATTCATAATATTGTGTTGTTACCTGAATGATCCACAGCTGTTTTTTTTTTTGTTTTTTTTTTTTGTAATAGTTGTTCATGAGTCCCTTGTTTGTCCTGAACTGTTAAACTCCCCACTGTTTTTCAGAAAAAGTACTTCAGGTCCCACAAATTCTTCATTTTTGAGCATATTTGTATATTTGAACCCTTTTCAACAATGACTGTATGATTTTTAAAAATCCATATTTTCACACTGAGGACAACTGTTACAGAAGGTTCAAATGCTTACTGACGGAAACACGATGCATTAGAAGCCGGGGGTGAATATTTTTATTTAGTTATTTTGTCTTCTGGGAAACATGTATTTTCTGTAGCTTCTGAAGGGCAATACTAAAAAAACTGAAAAAATATATATATTTGGGCAAATTAAGAAAACTACACACATCTTTATTCTGTTCTAAAGTTTACACCCCTGGCTCTAATGCTCCTTTTGGAGCATCAGTGAGCATTTGAACCTTCTGTAATAGTTGCATATGAGTTCCTCAGTTTTCTTCAGTGTGAAATGATGGATCTCAAAATCATACAGTCATTGTTGGAAAGGGCTCAAATAAAGGGTTCTGAAGACAAACAAGGGACTCATGAACAACTAAGCAAAACAAAACAAACAAAAACACAGCCATGGATCATTCAGGTAACAACACAGTATTAGGAATCAAGTGTATGTAAACTTTTGAACAGTCATTTTTATAACTTGATTTATTTATAAATGCAGTTATTTTCTCTTGTGTACTATATGTAAATGTCTTATTCAGGTCAGTAGCCTACTAAATAAAACATACCATGCAATTCTTATGATCTCTCTTATTTTGTTAAAATAATTAACATTTTACATATTCCGCAAGGTGTATGTAAACTTTTGACCTCAACTGTATATGCATATTTGTCAAATGCAATATACCTACCTGAACATTGATGCTATGAGTAGCATTTCTGTTAAGATAATCAGCCTCAGTTTGTTTTGTTGGTGTTGAGATTGGAATGTGCGTGCAATCTAGTGCTCCAATAACTTTTGGGAATCCTTTCAAAAGATCACAACATCAGTTTAGTAACTTTGTATCGATCATTATTGATGGTGTATTCGTATATTAATTGATCTTACCAGCTATTTTAGAGAAGCCCTCTTTTATGGCCTCAGTGGGTAAATGTCCAGGGAACACAATGAAAGTGTTTATGTATCTCTGGAGTGCGATAACCACCCTACGAATTGTTCGGCAAACTGTGTTTTTGCTGAGCTTCTCGGCATCGCCCACCTCATACAGGTATGTGCCACTTGCAAAGAAACGCAGAGCAATACAAATCATTTGCGGGACAGTGGTCGCATGGCTTCGCCGCGTCGGGTTTTTAATATGCGGTTCAAGAAGCCGACAAAGATATAGCATTCCCTCCGCTGAAAATCTGTATCTCTCATATAGGTGCTCGTCAGAGAAAGCCAGTGGGTTTTGTTTATCTCTAATAACTCTTTCCCTGCGCAAAGCCCTTTGTACAATTTGGGCTCCGATGTCTACAGGATTCTCCAAATACGGCGAAGCCATTTTCTACTACGCCTGCTTTGAGAATGGACTTGGTTACGTAACTTTGCTCACAGCTGATTGGTCCAATGACTGTTTACGAATGATTAACTATAGAGGTGTTGAACAGAACTTGTCCCAAGGCAGGTTATCATCTAGCGTTTGTTTAAAGTTATCTTTCATTAGATAGCTTCTTTAAAACAGAGCTAATCTTAGATTTCTATGTTCTTTAGTGAACGAAACGCTGAGAGTCGAATCTTTTTGTTGATCTGAACAAATCATGAATCAAATTGTTTCACTAAAAACATTTGACTGATGCGGCGTTCAATAGAACAAATGTTAAAGGAGTAGTTCACTTTCAGAACAAAAATGTACAGATAATGTACTCACCCCCTTATCATCCAAGATGTTCATGTCTTTCTTTCTTCAGTCATAAGGAAATGGTGTTTTTTGAGGAAAACATTTCAGGATTTCACTCCATATAATGGACAAATGCAGTTTGAATGCAGCTTATAAGGGCTCAAAATGATCAACGCTGAGGAAGAAGGGTCTTATAGTGAAACGATCGGTTATTTTCTAAAAACATTTACAACTTATATACTTTTTAATCTCAAACGCTCATCTTGCAGAGCTGGACAAGACGAGCATTTGAGGTTAAAAAGTATATAAATTGTAATTTTTTTTTTTAGAAATTAACCCATCGTTTTGCTAGATAAGAAGCTGCATTTAAACTGCATTTTGGAAGTTCAAACTCGGGGGCACCATAGAAGTCCATTATATGGAGAGAAATCCTGAAATGTTTACACAGAAAACATAATTTCTTTACGACTGAAGAAAGAAAGACATGAACATCTTGGATGACAAGGGGGTGAGTACATTATCTGTACCTTTTTTTATTTTGAAAGTGAACTACTCCTTTAAGCCTCACCAAGCCAGCAATTATTAGTTCCAAGCACAGCCAATTAAACCGAAAAAAATTAAATATTTTTACTATTTAAAATAGCTGTTTTATTTGAATATATTTTGAAATGTAATGTATTCTTGTGATTTACAAGCTGAATTTTAGCATCATTACTCCAGTCACATGATCCTTCAGAAATTATTCTAATATTTTGATTTGCTGCTCAAAAAAACATTATGTTGAAAACAGTTGAGTAGTATTTTTTCAGGTTTCTTTGATGAATAAAAAAGTTCAGACGAACAACTATATCTTAAATAGAAATCTCTTGTAACATTATACATGTCTTTGTTATTACTTTTAATCAATTTAAAACATCCTTGTTAAATAAAAGTATTAATTTCTATAATTTCTTTCCCAAACAAATAAACAATTATACCGACTCCAAGCTTTTAAATAGTATAGTGTATAATGTTACAAACAATTTTTATTTCAGATAAATGCTGATTTTTGGATCTTTCTATCCAAAGAATCCTGAAAAAATGCACTCAACTGTTTTAAAGATTGACATTTCTTGAACAGCAAATCAGCATATTAGAATAATTTCTGAAGGATCATGTGACACTGAGGACTGAAATAACGATGCTGGAAATTTAGCTTCAATCACAGGAATCAATAAGATTTTACTGTTTTTGCTGTACTTTGGATCAAATAAATGTAGACTTGGTGAGCAGAAGAGACTTTTGAAACTTTTGACTGGTAGTGCATCTGTCTACCACTAAAATAGCTGGCTCTGAGAGTTCACCACTGCTTTTTAATATGACAAGTATTTACTTGACTCATCTTATTAAAAAGTGCACTGAATAATTTAAATACTGTCAATCACATTGTAACTGCTTGGGTATTACACAGTAAATGCATTGTAGCTTGTAGAAATCTGCCCTCAAACCATATCCGTATTCTGTATAAAAAAACTGAAGTAAATGAAAAAGTGTGAATGGTTAAAAACACTTAATCGTAATACACACATTATAGGGTTAACAGTTTAATCGCTAGGTGTGAATTAAAATGTACATTTTATTAAGAAGGGCACTTGATACAAAAATACAAGATTACAATGCCAGTTCAGACATTTTTGAGACTCCCATTATTTGGGCTCGCTCTGATTATTAACATAAGAAACTCTCTCCTCCATAGCTGAAAACAAATCATTATGTACTGTATAGTTGACATGCCCTTTCAAGCACATTATGGAGTTTGGGATGAAACATTAAAGAATCAAAGTCTCCACATCTACACAATGACAGATTTTGTCTCCTTGACAAAAGAAAAAAAAGATCAGGATGCCATGTCAGTCACAGCGCCATCCACTGGTTATTTGCCTTTAGGATCCCCCTTCTCATTTGCCTTTTTTTGCTTCTGCTGCATGATTTCAGCATCTCTGAAATACAAAAAATCAAATTCACATTTAGTATGATGCACTTTATAAATAATGTATATTTGTTGTCACACTTTAAGTGTTGTACCTTTGCTTACGGGCAGCTGCTGAGAGGCCATCCTCATTTCTTTTCCCTTTGGATTGATCAGTATGCTTCTTAGCATTCTTCTGACGGGCAAGCTCACGCTGATTCCCCCCTGTTGGATGAGAAACCACAAAACTCTTAATGGCCTATTCGTGTTTTACTGTCTTGAATATATAAATATTGCAGACAGGATGGAACAGGAATTAACAAGATACCAAATCTCCAGTCTGCAATTGGTAAATCTAGTCAGTGTTAGGAAGTGTGTTTTGAAGGTTAATGCTGTAGTATTTAACATGTAAACCCTAATCTGTGTATAGAATAATAAACACATGTGTAGCAGTGAGGCGACGTGGCAGTGAGGGCGCCAGAGAGCTTTCACAACAATAACAACATTCGCATAAAACACTCAGAAAACGATCGACAATATCATAAAATATACAACTTTCTGACCTTATGAAACATTTTGTCCGTCCGAAAAGAATTTCGCCGGCTGCCCTTCTCAGATATGGACACTATAATTCAAGTTTGCAAATGTGAAACGTCCGTCAACTTTCCACAAAGAAACTAACTTTTAGACAACATTTTGAAAACGTTTTCCGTGTCGTAGATTTGTAGTGTATATAAAAATAGTTCGTATTCACTAACGTCACCATAAACCAGCATTTAGCCGTGTTTAGTAGGTTACTCTTGTGATTTCATTCCGTGGACTGTACACAGATCAAGCTAGCTGGCTACCTAACGTTAGCTCGTTAGCCTTGCTATCGTACCGCTCCTGTAATCGCCTGTCTGTTAAAGTACTTCTATAAATAATAGTAGAAGCTGATATTATGTCAACAGAATGAATACAAATCAATACCAACTCGTCATGATTGCTCTTTGTTGTCGCCGGAGCGCAAACCTCAACCGGGCGTTCTCTCCCGTACTTGTGATGGCTGGCAGACCCGAGTCGATTCTGAAGCTTTACGACAATACGATATCGAAATACAGCAGAGCGTTGCCTAGCGAACGCGCCTCGTGACCGTAAGTGGACGTCATTACGTCATATGAAGATGTTTTTAGTTTTGTACATGGTTCATTAAAAATGTTATTTTGTACATATAAAATGTATTTAAATATGGGATGAGAGTAATATTTTAGGGGAATGAAGATTTTACTAAAGCTCTGGTGTACATGAATTTACAGATTCATGTGCATTTTGCATGTTTTTTTGTACTTCTATACTCTGCTTATACTATAAGGTGATAAATATCATCCTCATTTTATTTGTAAACTGATTATATTAATACTGATTATATGTAATCTGGATTACGTAATCAGATTCCAAAAATGAAGTTCTTGTAATTAGACTGAATTACATTTTAAAATACTCGACTACAGTTACTTGTTTATGGATTGCATGGTTATATATTATTTACACAGCAATAAATTATTCATAATCTATTGATTCTCCTTAATTCTTCTTTTTCATATTTTAAATGTTCCTTTCTAAAATAGCCTACTGCTTATTTATGCTCAGAAAGATCAGTTATATTTGCAAAAATCATTTCAGGTTTTAGAAGTGTTTCAATATTGCATCAACTACTGAGCTCAATGATTTTTTATTGGAATTATCACCTTGTAGGTTATTTAACCATGTATTTTATGTCTTTGGAAAGATTTTGTCTTTCAAACACATTAAAAGTAAAAAAAAAAACAAAAAAAAAAACTTTTTTTTCATCTGAACCTCTTTCGCCTAATACTTGAAGCACTTAAAAAAAAAAAAAAAAAAAAAAAAATATATATATATATATATATATATATATATATATATATATATATATACATATACAATATATATACATTTGCATGTTCATTGGTTCTCTGACGTTGGTTATGGTCACATACAAATACAATATTTAATTTTTTTAGTAAGTTTTTTTTTATTTTGATTGATTTAAAAAAAGATTTCAATTTAACATTTTTTATGATTTAATTAGTTATTAGTTTTTCATTAAACTCATAACCCCCCCTGTAGTCCCTTTACAGACATCAGTTTGGAAATCCTTGGCATAATGTTTAATGCACTTTATGTTAACAACAAATGGAATACTCTTTGTATTTTTATGTCAATATGGTGCAATGTTATAAAAAAGTAGTCTGATTACATAACTTAACATGTGTAATGTAACGGATTACGTTACTAACTACAGTTTTTGTCATGTAATTTGGAATCATAACAGATTATGATTTTTAAGTAATCTACCTATCTCTGTTTGTAAATATCTGTTTTTATATTACAGCATCACTTGGATATTTTTGTATTATTTTGCATTATCTAAGAGTATTCTTTTTAAATAAAAAATAATACATTGTAAAGGTATCGGGTCGAAAATATAGGCAATTTCTAGCGTTATTTTGAACTTTCACAGTGAAAGTACATTTACTTGACCAGCAGATGACGCCAGTGCAATGGCGCTTCTTTCTTTGTTTCTGTTAATCTTTCTTCTTTTTTTTCTTTAAGATAAACAGTAGTTACAGTTCTTTTAAAGCTTTCGAATGCTTTATTTTGCCATTCGCACAGCCACAATAACTAGACAATTCAACAAAAAGCTGCATATTCGTGCCTTAACTTGTCTCTCATGAACATATGCAAACGAAGATTTTACCAATGAAATACGGACACCAAACACGTTTTATTGTAAGCATTCATGAATCTGATTTTTTTTAAACAAAATTTAATTTAAACGTGGAGGATTACAAAATATAAAACCCCGATTGACAGTCTTTTAATTTAGTTGCTTTGGGTCTTTTATTTTGTAATGAATGTGACATATCTGGTGTGATATTGTCGTCGCTTACTTCATTGTCATTGCTTATTTTGACACATGGCGGTATAAGTGAATTTCTGACGTCCTGTATGATCAGCAATGAAAACTTGTAGACTGAACGTGCCAGTCTGAGACATTTACTGGTATATTTTTCACATATTTAATCATGTCGTCGGTGTGGACAGCGCGCCAAGGGGAAGTAGGTGATCTGAGCAGCAAGAGTAAAGATCAGCTCTTGGAGATACTTTCAAGACAAGAAAAGTTGCTGTCTAATAAGTAAGCCATATTTTCATTTTCGTGTTATTTTTTATTAGTTTTAACCTGAATATATACTAAGTAATGTGTATGTATAATTCATTTAGGTTTGGAATTACTGATTAGATTACTATGATGACTAAATATTCTGGATCATTCCAAATCCGCCCCCACCGTAACAGTTGGGATAATTTATAATTCAACGCAAAAAGACTCAATTATATCTTATACAAATGAATTTGATGCCTTGATTTGATTAATCAACTGTGTGAAGAATGGACACTGTTATTATTGTGAAGGTTCTTTAACACATTCTGTATTGTATAAAATGCTGTATAAATAATTTTGATTGAATGTGAGTTGTACTTTTACGATCTCTTCAGGAGATTTATTCAGAGCCTTCCAGATAAGGGAAAGAAGATTGCTGACTTTGTGGAGAAAGTACACCTTGCACTTGGACATCTGGAAGAGGAGGAGAGAAAACAAGCAAGTTTAATCTCTGTCCGGACAGAGTTTCAAGCTAAATATCAGGACGCCCTTGCCAAGCGAAGCACAGATAAACATTTAGACTCTAATTTGGACATGATTATCCCATCCCATGACAGAAACAAAGCCAATGTCAATATCGATGGGGCTAACATATCGGAAAATGGTGGTCTGCTGGGCCAAGAGGAGTCTTTGACATCCCAGCTAGAGGCTGCTGAAACACTGATGAAAGACACAGAGCTTGTGGAGGCTTTTGGACAAGTAACTCTTGATGAAAGTAACAATGATTCCAACCAAGACACCATAAAAACTGTATCTCCTAGTAAGCTCTTTCTGGGTAAACAGCATCAGAAGAAACCACATTATATAGAAGTTCTGGAGAAGACAGAGCAAAGTGTGAATATGAGGAAGCCCAAATTCAAGCCAAATCAGTGAGTGGAACTACATTGTCATTGCATGGCTTTGTATTTTCTTTGAAAATAAGCTGGAAGATTAGACATTGAAGGGATAGTTCAAACAAAAATGAATTTTGGTCATTGTTAGAAGATCAAAAAATGTCTTAAAAGGTGTAAGATTCTCTCACAAAGAGATAAAATTGGTTTATATGATGAGCTTTAATTTATGTTTTTACTTACAGTGGTGGCCAAAATGATTAGAAAACTAGTATTTTCAACAGCTAAAAATGGTTTTAAATAAGTTATTTCCATCTTTTGCTGTAGCGTGTCAGTAGGATGCTTTAAGAGACCTAGCTGCAAAGCTACCTGAAAAACTATGCACAAGTGTACCTAGGGCAAAAGCTGCTTTGAATGCAAAGGATGGTCACGCCAAAAAGTTGATTTAATTTAGTTAATATAAGTTCTAATAGAAGAAAGTCTATTTTTTTGACAGCATCCTCATTTTACAGCATTTTTGCACAAATGCCTAAAACTAGGTAGGTTTCATGTGGACATCGCCACAGTTCTTTTGGATTTAGTTTGTCCCAGTTTGCTCTGTTTTTTTTTATGTCATTCCAGACAGACTGGATGAAGATGAGATCAGATCTCTGTGTGGAGCACTGTCTGTTGTCAGACTCTTTGTTCACACAAAATCTCACTGGATTATTACAATTAATGGCAAAATGAATGTTCGGAAATGTAAACTAATAGTGCCTACTGACACACTACAGCAAAAGATAAGAAATAACTGACTTAAAAATTGTTTTAGCTGGTAAAAATTAGGGCTGGGCGATAAAACGATAACGATATATATCGCGATAGACAAGAGATCGATATCAATAAAAAATGTATTCGATAAAACGTTCGATATTTTGTATTCTTCGTCGGCCCGCCCAGCCCCCCTTTAACGTTCAGTTCATAGCGCCAGATCACAATATAAGTTAAGGTTATCTTTCCTACAGAACGGGTCCATGTTGTTGTATTAAACAAACTAAATAGCCTTATGTTATTAATCTTATTTACACGACGGCATTTGATTTCTGTCTCTACATGATCGTGCGTTTACAATGTCTACTCACAGACGGGATCGCGGACTCCATTCATAAAAACGGACTTTACTATAGGGCGGAATTCGTCGATTTTTGGACCAATAAATCAAAAGTTGGTCTGTTAATGAATTCAGATCGCGATATGGACTAGTGTCTGTGAAAACTGAAATGCAAAAAGACCGTTTCAATAAGAATCCTGCATGTTCCGTTTGCCTCTATATGTATGAATGGAGGAGACGCGTTTTATTTTCACTACACGTATACTGCACACGTGACGCTCCCGCTAATTTTTGGCCTTTGCATCTCACATGAACAGACAAACTCCAATAAATGCATCTCCAAAGCTGCTGTGAGTGTCACTTTTTGTCAATTTTACCGTTTCATTAGTGAAACTAGCATCATTCATACTGTATTATACACTGAAACTTCACGGCAACCTGTCAAAATAAAAGTACGGTTTATGTAACAGAACAATATTAGTCTTGTATTACTTTGTACAGTATAATGTAGGTGTTTACATGTTCACATTTAAATAATTTACATAAAACAATATATATGATAAAAAGAGTCACCACTTAATTGTTGAAAAAATACTATTATTATTAAACCTTTTTTAACTGAATATAATTTTTCTTCTATGTATTAATTTTAACAGTAAAGCTCAGTTTATTTTTATTTTTAAAAATAAATCAGTGATTTTGCTTTCATTTGATTATCAGAAAAATTAAAACAAGAATTTCTGAAAAAAAAAAAGATTGTAAGGCCCTATTGTTCAAAATGTTGAAAGTTTTGGACTTATTTTTTCACTTAAATAAATATTTTTGTTATTACACAAAGTATAGGCTAAGTACCAGGAAAGAAGTAATGTTGGCTACTGGCAACCAGCAATCTGTGCAGAAATAAATATTATCAGCCAAGTACTTTGCAACAACCTCTGACCTGTGGTCAAGCCGTACTTCTGGGCCATACATTAGCTTGACCATTCACTTCATCGACAATGAATGGGGTTTGAATTGAGGATTAAGAGATAATTAAGTGTATATTGTGACTTTAGACTTATGTTTACATTTTAATTATTTGAGTTTTCCATGGTTGTTGACATTTCTGTCTTAATAACTGAGGGGATTATGACCAGAGGCAGGTTAAGTTTAAAATAAAAATGCTTGAGTGTAATATATTTTTCTCCTGGTCCTTATTTTAAATGGGTCATAAAAATATCAATAATTACCGATATCGACCGATATGAAACACTGATATCGTGATATAGTTTTCAGCCATATCGCCCAGCCCTAGTAAAAATACTAGTGTTCTAATAATTTTGGCCACCACTGTAATCAATTATTGATACACATAGAGCAAAGCTCAAATGTGCGTCCATAATGACCAATGAGGTTTGTTATACCATACTTATAAAGTGATTATATCTCTAAACACCACTTGTATTAAAACATCCTATTCGTATGGTTTCACCTGACCTTTTTGCATCTCCTGAAGCTCTGGTTACCTGTACTTCAAATGGGTCAGAAACCTTGCTGTTTTTATTAATTTGTGTTTAAAAAAAGAACCCCAGTCTTATGGGTTTGTAATGACATGAGAGTGCGTAAATGATGACAGATTTTTCTTTTTTGAGTGAACGACCCTTTAACTTGCTTCGTATTTTCAATATGACAATACAAAAAATGACAGGAAACTTGAACTTATATAGTAAAAGCTCTTTAAGTCACTTTGCATTAACATGTCTGTGTTTTATTAGGTTACCTGTAAAATCTTCATCACCTAGTCAGGCCTCTGGCAGCACCACACCGCTCACTGCAGAAGCCAGAAGACAACAAGACCGAAAACACCTGGATGACATCACTGCGGCTAAGCTTCCACCCCTGCACTACAGTCCCGCTCAGCTGCTGTCATTAGAGGAGTCATCTGCCCTTCTACAAGAGCAGACCAGAAAAAACTTGGTAGGCTGAAGATGTCTTACTTATAGCAGACCAAGAGAAACTAAGATTTGAATGTTCAAAGTGATAAATTAAATTGCGTAGCATCTGAGGCCTCAAAAAGGTTTTAAAACAGTTAAAAAAGCTTTAACAGTTTGGAGTTTCTGAGAGGAAGTACTGCTTGAATACTCCTGGCGGAGAGTGTAAAACATAACACACAAGATATAATTTTTTATATTTTTTTATTCCATGGAATGTCTGGATACTGGATTCTGATTGGCTGGCAGGTGTGCAGTAAAACCGTTTAATGCACAGGTAGTTCCAAGTCAGTTTAATCACCGTTCTATATTAATGCGTTGCTTTAATTGATGCACGCAAAAGCACAGAGAGAGAGAGAGAGAGAGAGAGAGGGGTCGGAGATCGCATTGTGCTGCGCACATACATAAACTTCTTGTCAACGCTTGTCTGCGAACCTTATTAAAATAGCCTAGATAGTAGATCGCTACATTATATTCCTCAGCAACGGAGTGGTAAAACTGCTGTTTATAAATGAATCGTTGTTTGTAGAGAGAGACGCACAGCATGCAGGTACGCACGCACATTCACATACACACACACACACACACACACACACACACACACACACACACACACTACTGTCATCTCTCTTGCCTTCACACTCTCTCTTGGTCGATCGATAATCTACTGAAACAAATGATATATTTCATTCAAATAAATGTGATTTTACCGGACTATTTAATCTCTGTGTCTGATTTGAAGCGGCCAGAAGCTTGAGTTGATGCTTGAGCTGCGTGTCATAACACGAAAATAACCGTCTTTTTTATCCATTCAGTCAAATTTCGCGTTGCAAATATCAATCCTAGTTTTCGCGTCGGGCGGTTATTAGCCTCCACGTCGTGCATTTAAAATCCTTTAACGCACGGCAAACCGTTGATTATCCCTTACTTACTAGTGGGTGCAGGACGCTATAGTTCATTTACGTAAGTGAGGATAGCAAAATAAAGTAAACGGACATATTTTACCCAAAAATGATTTGTACAGTGGACTACCAGTAAAATTTATATCAATTTGGGACCAAGAATAATTTGGACACATTGACGTGATCATGTTTTGCTTAAAATGCTTTTTAATTGCTAATGCAACCTTTTTACACCACAGACTGAACAAAATTAAGCATTGCTTGGTAATTGGTTAAAAAAGTATTTATAGTTGTGTAAATATTGTTTTAAGAGTTGTCTGAATAATTTTTGGTTTGATTATAATCATTATATATCTTTCTATTAAAGTTATCTGACCTTATCAGGATGAATTTGTTCTGACACAATTTAACTCATAGTTTTTGTCATATTTTATTACCATTTTCTAAACTATAGCGAATAAACTGTGATAATGTGAGAAAGGTGTCTGCATAAATTTAGTTTTGACTGTACATGTTTATGTTTAACGCTTGTGTGTGGGTGTTTCTCATTCTGTATTCATGTAATTGTGTATACTGCTCATTTCAGGAGTTGCAGGCCAAACAAGCTGCCCAGAAGCTGGCAGATGGTCTGAGTTTCAAGATAGAGAGTTACAACCCAGAAGGAGGCCCACTGCCAGCCTACCAAGAGGTGCGTGATGATGGGGCCCAGCTTTCCTCAGAGGAGGACTGATCGTGGGGCCCTACAGGGAGGGCACTGGTTTGTTGATATGTTTGGCCCCTTGCCCTGGACCAGCTCTAGGCCTACAGCCCATGCTTCAGGACCCTGGAGAGAGGCTTTCAGCCTGAGGACAAGAGAAGGGCTCTTCGTGAACTGCACTGACAATGTCTGAGATTCTGCCATCGAAGATAAATAACAGCAGGTTGAATCAAGTTTAGAGTAATTGTATGAAAACTGACCGTTTTTGCATGTGGAAACATTACTGTCCAACAGTAACAGATTATCTTGGCAAGCTAATGGCAAAAACTTAATACCTCGGCAGGTCCACACACCTGTTGTCTTGTACAGAATAATATAATATGAAGCTCTTATCAGCCATACCTTCATGGGTGTAGTTCATGTGTTATTTTGAAAATGGTAATAGAATATTTTTGTATGACCTTTCTTAGTGTTTATTTAAAAAACCCTCTGAATTGACCTTTAAAGCTTGTGATTGGTTCTTTGAATCGGATAACGGAAACCGCACTTTCATAAACTAAAGGTGGAAGCACTTAATGTTTTGTCACTTGAGTGCAACAGCCCAGGAAATGTCTGTCTCCCTCCCTTTTTGCAGCATTGTTTTGATAACCGCCCCACTGGTTTGATTGGAATGAGTCAGCTGTCGTTTGAAGGGAGGGATGTTGTTATCAGTGCAGAAATCTGTGACATGCCTCAGATGATTAATATATGTAATGTGAAATATCGAGGCTTGAAGGAATTAGACCAATTGGTGGAGTACATCTGGATTTTGTTTAGATCATGTTACTGCATCAAGTGGCAATGCATTCTGGGATGGCAACAGAAGTGACATATGGTAAATGCAATTTGCAAGGCGATCAATGCTAATAAATTTTTTTAATACACTGCTTTTAACTTGTAAACAATGCGTTTTCTTGATTATTATACAGGAATCTTTATATTTAAATGGAGAGAAAGGAGTTCGAGGAGAGGGAGGAAATCCAAATCTGCGCCGCTCTGCAGTTGATGACCTGTGATAACCTCTAGTAATTGCTTCTGCCCGTTGATGGGAACTGCTGCCTCAGAAAAAAGATCCTAACACATCTGGCAGGTTAGTGTTTAGACACCGTGTGTGACGAACTCCAGAGTGCCTTATCCAGACGACTCGTGATAAATATGTCAGACTTGTCCAGAAAGAATCTCCACTCTATGTGGTATTAATTAAGCCTACCTTGCATAAAGGAAAAAAAAGACTGTTATCAATTACACACTAGATTCCTGCGCTGATCAGATTCGCTTGTGAGTACATAGATATGCTTGAGTTGGACTCAAGCATGCGTCCTGACGGTGTCTTTAAGTTGTTCTTTTTTTGCTGTACTTTTTGCTTTCCACATACCCCCACACCCATCGTCTCGGATCAATAAACGTCTCGTGGAGTCATCTGCAAGTGGTTTTCATGTACCGCAAGTGTGAAATCATGCCCTGAGAGAATGGGCAAAATTTTTTTTGAGCTGTGAACAGGATGAAAGGATACTGTTTTTTGCCAGTAAAAACACATTTGAATGCAATTGAGAATATGAGCTAATTATGCAGGGTAGAATTACACTGCTTTCTTGTTACTTTATCTTATTTAAAGTCATTTTGATTCATCACTGCTTTGAGACATAAATCTGTCATTGTTCCTCTCCCTAGTCCTTTCTCTGTCTAGATCCAGTTTCACAGTAAATCTGAGCTCTAATGAGAACTTTTTGCCCCCCTTTGTCCAAAACACTCTTTGAAGGCTCTTTTATCTCTTGTACTTCTGTTATAATAAAACATGTAGTTTTATGTGGTATATCCTTACTTTTAATGTTTTTGTTTAATAACATTTTAAAGGGGTAGTTCACCCAAAAATGAAAGTTTGATGTTTATCTGCTTACCCCCAGGGCATCCAAGATGTAGATGACTTTGTTTCTTCAGCAGAACACTAACCAAGATTTTTAAGCAAAACCGGTGCAGTCAATGGACTTGTCTGGACTTGGATTTGTCTGTGCATGTTTTTTTTTACTTTTAAAGGTCTGGTGCCCATGCACTGCCATTATATGGCTGGCAGACTGCACCGGTTTTAGTTAAAAAATCTTCGTTTGTGTTCTGCTGAAGAAACAAAGTCACCTACATCTTGGATGCCCTGGGGGTAAGCAGATAAACATCAAATTTTCATTTTTGGGTGAACTATCCCTTTAAGTTACAGATTCATTTAAGTGATAAATTGTATTGGGGCCTCTGAAAGTTTGTCGAGGCCCCCTAGTGGGCCCTTGCCCCCTGGTTGAGAACCACAGCTGTAATGTTTTAATTTTAGATTGCAGTGTAATTAATATCACTTAAACATATGTAATATGTAATTTTCCCCCTGATTCGATTCTGTAGTTCAAATCTGTCTGGTTTTTGATAGAAATAATTATGTAGTGCTTAGTTGCAAACCTCAAAACTTTCCTGAAAGTCATCTTATTTTCACTACCGGATATAGGCTTATTAAGGGAATGACAGTAAATACATTTTTTAATCAATATATTTGCTTTCAAATGTATGATTCAAGTGTTGTTATGAAACAGTGGTTGGTAATGCAGGAAGGAGAGTGTTTGTCAGTGCTTGAATTAGAAACCTCAATATTGACTGTTGGCTGTAAAGATGTCTGGATTAATGCTGCCGTATCCAATTAGATTTAGTAATGTTGTGAATGAGGGCGCTGTTGAGAGAAACACTGTTTATATCATTCCTGACGTCTTCCAGCAATGCGGTCATAGGATCAGGAAAGACATGATGACTCCACATCTGCTTCTTTATCAAGTCGATGTGAAAAAGTTAAATAGTGGGAATATTTAAGTATATAAAAATGAGTATTACTAATAACCCTGTTAAGAAAAATACTGTGGCGGCACGATTGCACCATGATTGTTTCATATATGCCATAGTACTTTTGACATACATCATGGTATTCATCGATTACCATATTGTCATACTATGTTTTTAATCATTACTATAAGGTAATTATTAATTGAAGATTGAATCCATGATTCTGCGATCATACCATGCTTAAGACAAAAATAAACACATACAGTTTACAGTATGTCCAGAAGAGAAAATAATAGTTGAATTTATAAAAATGACCCTGTTCAAAAGTTTACATACACTTTATTTACTTTATTACTGTGTTGTTACCTGAATAATCCAGAGCCATGTTTTTTTTGGTTTAGTGATAGTTGTTCATGAGTCCCTTGTTTGTCCTGAACAGTTAAACTGCCTGCTGTTCTTCAGAAAAATCCTTAAGGTCCTACATTTTTTTTTTTTTTTTTTTTTTTTTTTTTTTTACATTTCTGTGTATTTGAACCCCTTCCAACAGTGACTATATGATTTTGAGATCCATCTTTTCACACTGAGGACAACTGAGGGACTCATATGCAACTATTACAGAAGGTTCAAACGTTCACTGATGCTTCAGAAGGAAACACAATGCAATAAGAGCCAGGGGGTGAAAACATTTGAACAGAATGAAGATGTGTAAATGTTTCTTATTTTGCCTAAATATCTTATGTTAATGCATCGCGTTTCCTTCTGAAGCGTCAGTGAGCGTTTGAACCTTCTATAATAGTTGCATATGAGTCCCTCAGTTGTCCTCAGTGTGAAAACATGGATCTCAAAATCATACAGTCATTGTTGGAAAGGGTTCAAATAGACGAAAATGTGTGGGACCTTAAGGATTTTTCTGAACAACAGGCAGTTTAACTTTTCAGGACAAACAAGGGACTCATGAACAACTTTCACTAAATGATGTTTCATTAACAAAGTTCGGGAGAAGTGCGTCAGATACTTAGCGTAAACATGACAAGAGGAGCCCACTCAAGTCAATCAGCGCCATAGGTTTAAATACAGCTGACTCACCTCCATTCACTTGATGGTTTATCAGTAACCCTCCACCACCCCATCTCCCACTCCGAGTTCTCACTACTCCTATTGGGGGGTACTCTGGGTTCGGGCCATTCCCGAGCTCGGAGCCCTTCACAGGACAGCACGCCAAACATGCACTACTATTCTCCGACTAATTATATGTAAGCGTGAACTCGTGAAACAATAAAATAAAACACATCTGTGGATTGTTCAGGTAACAACACAGTGTTAGGAATCAGTCGTATGTAAACTTTTGAACAGGGTCATTTTAATGAATTCAACTATTATCTTCTCTTGTGGACTATATGTGAAATATCTCATTCAGGTCAATTCATAAATAAAAGATAACATGCATTTTGTACGATCCCTTATATTTTGATAAATTAACATTTTACAGATTCTGCAAGGTGTATGTAAACTTATGACCTCAAATATATAGCATACAAAGTGACCAAATAATCATGCTTCTAGCTTCACATGAATCAGTCTGTCATGCATCCACTTATCTCAGTTTAAAAATGAAAAATCTAATTTGTTTTAAAATATATTTTTGTGTAGTGCTGCTTCTGCTGTAGAAAGTCATACTGGTTTAGAACAACATAAAGGTGTGTAAATAATGAGAAACTTTTTTTATTTTTAAATTGGGATGAGTGTATGCATGACAAATTGATTAAGGTAGAAGTATGATTATTTAACCACTTCGCGTTCTAGATGTGTTTTTTCCTTAACTGATACAGGGTTTTGCAGTATGCATCTACCCTGGAAAGCCAAACTTGTTTCCCTGAACAGACAGCAGATGGCAGCAGTGCTTCTGTGTTTCACAGGTTTTACAAAACCCCCCGATTTCAATCGTTTAGACTGAGAGCGTTCATATTTTGTCTTTTGTCTGAAAAAGATTTTAAAGCAATTGTTCTCAACATTCAGATACTTTCTTGTTTTGGTATTTAGTGCAATTTACTGATGTGAGCTCACTGAGATGATTCAGCATCATTTTGTCGCCATTAGTGGCTTTTTGCTATTCCTTTCAATAGCTAAGTCATCTTGAAAGTGTTATGGGTAATTTGATACACATGTATGCCAAAATTGTAGTTGTATGTTTAGCTCAGAGCTCTAATAACTCTATAATATCAGCCTGAGTGAGGTTTACACCTGCAGAAGATAATGTTTATTCTCTAGACGATCCTCCAGAAATTTCTATGGTTTCAAATAATAGTCTACATGTGCTTAAGCAAACTGTTGCTCTAAGAAGTTTGCATAACAATTATGCGATAGCCGGCCCATCTCAAAAGCACGGCGCAAGAGAGATGGGGAGATTAATAACCGCCAAAAAACTGCCAGCATTCTGCTCAGCCACTGTCTGGCCTGGCACGGCTGTAAAGCCTGTCAAAAACTCATCACGGTGAGGAAGCCGCCCCAGCAGGGATGCCTCGAGCTGCCAGGGCACGGTGGGGGAAGAAAATGGAGCCGCTTGCCCAGCAGCGTGTGATCATAATGAGGAGGAAAATTCCCATTCTTGTATCCAGATTAATGTAACAACAACAATGTGCTTTTGTCCAACTTTTTTTTTCTCCCCCCGCCTGTATTACTCAAAGCCTCCATTCCCTTTTCCATCCATCAGCGGTACTGCGAGCATAGAGTTACTCGGTACAGTTTCTTCGGCGGTTTAATGCATCTCTTGGGTGGGATTTTGCATAGATGTACTCGCATATTGTGCGAGTTTCTGCTTCTTAGGCAAGCCGAGGAAAATCAATTTCGGTTACCAGGCATCCGAGTACCATCTCCAAGCAATGAGCCTCTCTATCTGTGTACATGTGTACATGAGGTCAGTCTCAAGCTGTCTGCTGATGAATGCAGTGTAATGCTGTTTTTAATTATTTCCATGCTATTCAAGTGAAATCATGCTTTCTCATTTCTGAATGCACCAATTGACAAGCACCAGGAGTGTGAATTAGCAGCTACTCAGGGAATACTGCCAGACGTTACAAATGGAGAGTGCTAACTTCATTTAAAGGGTCATGAAATACAATCGGCGACATGTCAAATATTGTCGTTGCCTGCTTTACAGTGTTGCAGGTGCGAACGAGGCAAACCGCTGAGGGTGAAAAAATGTACTTTGGACTTGACTAGATCTGGCTTGTGTCATTTTTTGTTTTAGTTTTATTTATTTATTTTGTTCCCAATGGCCAGATTCGCTTATGTTATACGACTCCGGCATGACTTGTAAAGATTTGCTCACCAGGCCTTGGTCGTACAACAGAAGTAAAAGCATGCAGTAAAAACAAGCCAGTTCTTCTCAGCCCAGCTCATAACAATTACAGGGCCTTGATATGGACCCATAGCCTTGTTTATGTGCTGTAATGTTGTCTGCGTGCCAAGACAACCTTGAGTGCTGGGAGCCCTGGTGTTTCTGATTGGAGCTAAGTGTTGACTTTGCTAGTCTGCAGCCTGGCTTAATAGACTGCAAGGTTTATGTGTGTGTGTGTTTGTGCGTCTGTTTGTGCACCTCCTAATTTGTTTATTTACATAAGCATTCTCCCCACAATCCCTCTGTCATGAAAACCGGAGCTTCATCTCCTCAAAAGGCAAACATGTTTTTCTAATGAGGAAAGAGATGCTGTCCAAGCCCATAATGATCTTAAGCTGTGGAAAACTGACTGTATTAAAATGCAATAAATCGATTTAATTTGCTTTTAATTGACGTTTTCCTCCGCGTTGTCTTATATTTTAGTCAGCATCGTAACCTTTGACCTCAAACGGCCTGTTTTTAACGTAACATTTATCCAGCGTTCAAATGAGCGGAATGTGGAGAAACACCTCCTTGTTATGGCCTGAGGAATGATTCAGCGGGCGTGGAGTTTATCGGCCGCTTTAACTACATTTCAACGGGATGTTTGTCTTCCTGTGCTTTTCTGTTTAGTGCCAATGTTAAACGAAACATAATTGTGCACAGGACCGTGACAATTGTTGAAATGTATCGCAAATTGGCAATCGCTCATCGCCTCGAGATGGTAATGCTGTCTTTTACAGGTGTCACAGTTTAGAGTAATATAAAGCAGAGCGAGAGACTGAGGAAACTTTTCTTATCCTCTTGCTTCTTTACCGTTGAAAATTTCTTTTGCCCTTCGTTCTTTTTTCCTTTCCCTTCCCTTTGTTTCCTCTCATCAAATTTCACATGCAGCGTGGGACCTCTTCACGGACAGATGGTGTCGCTCACATGAACGGTGCCCTGTTCAATATCAGATTCGTTCTGTGTGGATACTCAGGCATGGCTTTTCGTGAGAGGGAGGAACCCTGCAAAAGTGACAGGTCATTTGACACCCCCCGCTGATCTCATGTCTCATCATGCTTTGATAAGTATTGTGAATTTCAGAGGCAGGAAGAGGGATGACACACAAAGTGACTTGCTCTGCAGGACTTAAAGGGTGGAGTGTTTTTTTTTTTTTTTTTTTCCCTCAGACCCTCTTCAGGAAGAGAAATATGTCACCACAGACAGTTCTTGAAGTACCTTTAATGGCCAAACATAATCCTGGACATTCATTAGTTACAAGACATTCTTTAAACATTAATAATGCTTTGTTCCCCCCGAGAGCATCTTTTTCAAAAGCTCCCGCACAGTGCCCCGCTCATATTTTGACAGGTTTGCGTGCAGTAAATTTCCGCAGATAGTCATTTCACAAAGATGATACAATTTCCATTGATGTTATATTCATCATCGGCTTAAAAAAACCCCTCTCTCATATTCTCTCCCTCTTTCTCCTCATTACTTCCCAAAAATAATCACAAACATGTGATACCCAGACAGACTGTATAAAAGCACCTCACAGCAAAGGCTCTTCTCAGTGTCAGAACTGTCTTTGCTTATCTAGTGCTTTTAGCTCAAGCTTTGACAGCTCCAGCTTGTTCTCCCACTTACTTTCCTCCTGGTTTCTTCAGCGTAAGCACTTCTAATTCCTTATAGAAAACTGAAAACAAATTTAAGAAGCATGTTAGAATAAATCATAATACTTAGGAATAAGGTTCAGTTTAGTGACATTCATTCATTAGGAATCATGAACTTAAAATTAACAATACTTTTACAGCATTTAATAATCTAGCTTAAACTTCAGTATACGTACTATTGAAATATTGCAGCGTTTGTCTTATTTTGTGCATTATTCATACTTACAGTTAAAGTCAAATGTTTACATACACCTTGCAGAATACCAGAATACCTTACCAAAATAAGAGGGATCATACAAAATGCATTCTATTTTTTATTTAGTACTGACCTAGATATTAGATGTTTCACATAAAAGATGTTTACAAATAGTTCACAAGAGTAAATAATAGTTGAATTTATAACATTTTTTACAGTTTACATGATTGTTTACGTGATTCTTAATACTGTGTTGTTACCTGAATGATCCACAGCTGTTTTTGTTTTTTTGTTTGTTTATTTAGTGATAGTCCATGAGTCCCCTGTTTGTCCTGAACAGTCAAAATGCCTGCTGCCTGAAAAATCCTTCTGGTCCCATGAATTCTTTGGTTTTTCAGCATTTGAACGCTTTCCAGTCATGACTGTATGATTTCAAGATCCATCTTTTCACATTGAAGACAACTGAGGGACTCATATGCAACTATTACATAAGTTTTAAATGCGCACTAATGCTCCAGAAGGAAACACAATGCATTAAGTGCCAGGGGTGTAAACTTTTGAACAGAATGAAGATTTGGAACATTTTTCTTGTTTTGCCTAAATATAATAATTTTTTTCGTTTACTACTGCCCTTAAGAAGCTACAGAAGATACTTACATGTTTTTTGCCAGATAAGAAAATACATTAAATTTACATTTATCTTCAAATACAAAAAGTTTTCACCCCCAGTTCTTAGTGCATCGTGTTTCCTTCTGAAGCATCAGTGAGTGTTTGAAGCTTCTGTAATAATTGTATACGAGTCCCTCAGTTGTCCTTGTAAAATAACATTGTTTTTGCATGATCCTCCTTATTTTGGTAAAATAATTAACATTTGGCAGATTCTGCGAGGTGTATGTACACTTTTGACTTCAACTGTACATATCTGTGAGTGTTTGTATTATGTTTATATTTATAGCTGTTTATATATTAACTCTGTTGGATTTTATTCTATGAAAACGACAGGCTGACTGTTCATCATTCTTTATAAATGAACATAAATTAACAATTATCAATAGCATATTTTTTAAGTCATCATTAACCTTGATTAATGAATGCTGTAAAAATAAATGAATGCTTCTGAATTGAACCTTACTGTAAAGTGGTACTGAAAAATGATGTAGCACTTAATGGCATTTTATAAAATTTATGACATCAATCTGTCAAATATTTAACACGTAACGACTTTCTGCACAGTACAACATGATTTATCTCTCTCTTCTCGTCTCAATAGCAAACCTTATTGATTACAGAGACACTCATTGGGTCATTATTGGCTCAGCTCAAGCTCATGTAACTGATGATGAAATGCATTATATCTTTAAAAGCTAAACAGTCTCAGCGGGACATCTGGTTTCCCACTCTCATAAAGTCCCAGACACTTCTGTTCCCTACAGCTCCTGCCCTCTTGCCTGGTATTAACATATACACAGAAAATAACATATAGGAAAAAGTGAAAGATGGTTAGGAGAATCTCTTAAAAGCTTAAAAGAAACTGGCAAAAGGAAATAAGCAGCTGTGTTTGAACTTGAGGTCCTGTGTGACTATTAGCGCTGACACCTGCAACCCATTCAAGCTCAGGTTTGTGATTACAGAGACAATAAGGACCAGAGTTTGGGCTGGGGAGTAGTTAAGTTTAATATATTTGTTGAATTATGGATGTTGACCTCAGGAGGACAATTACAGCAGAATAAAGCGGCATTACTATATTTTCTTGCACAGATATATTGTAATTGAGCTATTGTCTCAATTTCTCAGTCCAAGTGTGTCTGACGCAATGTATAATTGAATATTTGAATAATTAAAAACATGTCACATGTCTCCAGTCTTTTGGAGAGTGCTCACAACACCGAGGCCAATTATAGTCCAATTAATGTTCTGGAGTAATCGCAGACAATTTGTCTGTCACATTTGAATAGAAATCACACTAAAGTGTATTTTAGTTTATTATAAATGCTCAGCAGTACATTCAGGCACTTTTCAAAGACATTAGAAATAATTGTGAAATAACATTATAAAGATGCATATCATTAAGTTTAAAAACACAAACACACACACAGCTAATTGCATTTAATTGGGATGTAACAATATCAAAATCTCACGATACAATAATGTCTCGAAATGAAGTCCATGTTGTGATATGCGATATTTAAAAAAAAAAAAAAAGGCAAATGAAGACTTAATAAAAAAAGACAATTTTGTACAATTTTAATTATTCTATGTAATGCACTTTGTGAGTTCAAAATTAAGAGCTCCAACCCAAGTTCTTAACTAAGAAAACTTAAGTCAGAAAAAGTCTTGTACCTAAACTTTAAAGGGGACTTAACCCTCTTTTTATTTGTGGTATACTGTCTCAGTCTAAATAACATTCACACGGGTGTTTTAGGAAGCCAAACAATAACAACAATTTTATATTATTGTTATTCCAACCATATATTAAAACAATTGTACTGTAAAATAAATGTCATAGATAAATTATTTTTGTTTCACACTACAGTAGGAAACATTTTTCTAATTTCTACACTTGAAAGACATATTTTAAATTTGCATTGCAGTAAGTTAACCATTTAATCAGCTATCTGTCAGCAATTCATACTGCAATTTTAAGCTTTTATTTTGATGGAAACTCCAGCTTCAGTGAAAACAGGCTCACTACAAATCTAGTGATCAACTGCCACAAAACTAAAGCATAACTGGTGGCCTTTGCCTTCCCAAATACATGCTAAACTCACAGCACATGCAATAAAAGTGTTCAGTGCATTCACTGTGAACTGAGCCGTTCTGAAACACGGAAAACACTGGATCACGAGTTGATCGCCTAAACGAAGTCCCCACTTTGCTTTGAAACGCACAGCGAAAACAGACTAGATGAAGCGATTAAGCCATATTGTGCTTTTGGTTTTAGTTAGTTTGACAGATACTGTGCCAAAGCATAATGGCCCAAAACACAACTTAAAAGACCTTTTATGTTAGAATAAGACGTTTAAATATATTTAAAAAATGTTTTGCCCGGAAGACCTATCGCCTATCGCTTATCGTGACCACGATGATATCGAGACCGTTTTGCTATCCCAATACCACTATATTGAAAATACCCTTACATCCCTAGCATTTAATCTAAATTTAAACTATAATACATTTTCATTTCAAACAGTTAAGTGTTTAAAAACATTCCATTCCATTTGAACTTTGAACAAGTATGTTCTTTTAAAGTATATTATTTCCATAATGAGTACACTTTTGAAAGAATGCAAAAGTGAAACTGGTTTGCTAAAAGGGATAAAGTGCTTGATGTGCTCTACAAGGGGCTAAAATAAAGGCACAAAGAGAAACTGAGAACCAGAGCAAACGATATATGCATTTAAAATAATAGCTCTGAGGTCCTGAGACAGGAAATGATGCCATTAGAACGATCTCAGCAGAGCAAATCAGCATCTCAAACATCTGCACTCTAGCCATACTCATCTGATGTATGGAACAGTTTAAGCCTTAAACACATCTTTACTTAATCACCGCTTGAGTCATTACTGGTATTTTTGGCTTTAATTGAAATGATCCATTCGGCTGTTGAGAGTGGCAGCGTGTCAGCTTGAGCGCATTGAAGCAAAGTGATGAAACCTTTGGATTAACTGTACAGGCACACGGCTATGACGACGGAGGAGTCATTTGTCCACCCATTAAGCTAATGTGCTGTCCCTGTTCAGCCACATATCACTGAGGGTGCATAGGGGAGCTCTCGAAGGAGGTGGCTCCGCTGAATTGGAGCCAAGCTTATTCTCTTACCTTAACCTTGCCAGGCCATATGAAAGAACATCTGAGCAGCTCCACGCCAGAACAAAATGCTTTGGCTTCTCACTGAGGCAATAAAGCAATTGTTTGGTCACCATAGCTTAAACGAGGCCCCCTGAAATGGCCCTTTCTCTTGGCTCGAGTTTCTCTCTACCTAACTTCCCCTTGTCTCTCTCTCTCTCCCCCCAAATATTGTTACTCAACATATGATTTTTAAATGCTGTATGTCATTGTTAACTATAACCTCACCCCTTGTTCTCGCCTCCCAAGGGTGTGGTAGTGGATGCCATTTTGTAAACATAGGCATTGCTCAATATGATTATTCCTTTATATTTTCCATTGCACGCACGTAGTGATTCCTGTGATATGAAGTGTGAATAACTCGGCGCTGTCTGTCAATGTGTGCCCAGTGCTTTTGCAATTGGGGCCGAAGCAAATACACATTAAGGAATGGACTTAACACCTTTCTCTCTCAGGAGTTTATATATATGTGTGTGTGTGTGTGTGTGTGTGTGTGTTGGTGAGGAGTGTGTGTCCAGTGCAGAGCTTTGTTAAATAATAATCGCCCACTGTTAAAGCGACTCCTCGCAGTCTGCCCAGAAAAACACATCCCGCAGTGAGAGAAAGGCTTTCCTGCGCAACCATGGCCGATACACCCAGCTCTGGGTCACAGAGGTCCGAGTGACATCATCAGAACTGGCCAGCTCAGTGCCAAAAGCTGAGCATAACTTCTTTGCAGACTAAAGTGCGTTATGGAGAAAGTTAACTGTTGTTGGAGTGGGCTCATTCTGATCTAGTCGAACGGCTATGTGTGATATGATAATTAGCTACTTTTTGGGGGGTTTATTTCAGTTCTCTCTTTTTTTCTTGATGTTCATTGGCAGTTTTATAATCTGGCCTTGTAATAATCAATTACTTAGAGAGGTCGTTAACCCAAAAATTTATTCTGTCATCATTTACTCAGCCTCATTTCAAACTTGACTTGCTTTCTTTGTGAAAGCCAAAAACAGATTATTTAAAAAAAAATGTTTCAACTGTTTTTGTCTATAACCCACTGACTTACATTGTATGGACAGTCTTCTGCTAAAGAGTCTTACAGGTTTGGAACAACATGAAGGTAAATGAGGACAGACTTTTCATTTTCGATGAACTATCCATTAAAAGTAACGTTTAACTATGAATAACTAAACTGAAGCACATCATGGATAAACACTTGTGATATTTTCAGTGGCAGTTTAGATATGTTTTAGGGTCCACTGAAAAAAAAAAACTTGTAGGATTTACCTGATAAAATCTTCATAACACTTTGCACAATTTCATAACACGTTTTTAGTCAATTTGACTGCTACTGCTCTGTAAAATGTACCTATTATTGTTGAGTAAAATCTACTTGCTTAAGTAAATTTAACAAAGAAAATAAGTAACTTTAGCTTGTCCAGTAAAAGTTTGAGTCGTTTTTACTTTACTCAAAGCTTAGTTGGTAATACTTTGATTTTACTCAATATAGCACTGAATTAAACCATGCTTTCAAAGTGTATGTTTTACTTAAAACATCTAAGTAAATAATACAATATATATCATGTAGACAGCAAAACCAGTCATAAGGGTCAATTTTTTTAAATTTATATTTATACATCATCTAAATGAATAGGTAAGCTTTCCATTTGTGTATGGTTTGTTAGGATAAGACAAACAATATTTGGACGAGATACAATTATTTGAAAATCTGGAATGTGAGGGTGCAAATCTAAATATTGAGAAAATTTCCTCTACAGTTGTCCAAATTAAGTTTTTAGCAATGCATATTACTAATCAAAAATTACATTTTGATATATTTACGCTAGGAAATTTACAAAATATCTTCATGGAACATGACTTTATTTAATATCCTAATAATTTTGGCATAAAAAAAAAATAATAATAATTTTGACCCATACAATGTATTTTTGTCTATTGCTAGAAATATACTCGAACTCCTCTGCCTCTGCTGGGAACAGGGCTACATCCCTCAGGACATTCGAGACGCCAACATCGTCACCATTTATAAAAACAAAGGTGATCGTAGCGACTGCAACAACTACTGAGGCATCTCCCTTCTTAGCATTGTAGGCAAGGCCTTCGCTCGCGTCGCCCTGGCACGCCTGCAGAGCCTAGCATCCCGCATCTACCCAGAGTCCCAGTGTGGCTTCAGAGCTGGCCGGTCAACTATAGACATGATCTTCTCACTACGCCAGCTGCAGGAGAAGTGCAGAGAGCAGCAGATGCCCCTCTACATCGCCTTTGTGGATCTGACAAAGGCATTTGACCTTGTCAGCCGGAGCGGACTCTTCAGGCTGTTGCAGAAGATCGGCTGCCCCCACAACTGCTCGCCATTGTGTCGGCATCAGTCTGAAGAAGACCAATGTCTTGGCCCAGGACGCAGACTCCCCTCCAACCATCGCCATTGATGGGTACAACCTGGAAGTTGTGGAGAGCTTCACTTACCTCGGGTCCACAATCACCAGCTCGCTCTCCATTGACACAGAGGTCAACAGCAGGATCGCCAAAGCAGCAGCAGCTTTCACCAGACTGAACCAGAGGGTCTGGCAAAACTCCAATCTCACTGAGAAGACCAAGCTGCGCGTCTACCAAGCCTGCGTGCTCAGCACACTCCTCTACAGCAGCGAGGCATGGACCATCTACGCGAGCCAGGAGAAGAAACTCAACAGCTTTCACCTGAAGTCCCTGCGGCGCATTTTGCGCATCCACTGGCAAGACAAGATACCCAACACTGAGGTCCTGGAACGCGCCAGCATGAACAGCATGTTCACCATTCTTATTGAAAGGCGCCTGCGATGGCTTGGCCACGTCAGAAGAATGGAACCAGGCCGCATTCCCAAGGACCTGCTTTACGGTGAACTAGCTGAGGGCACACGACTGACTGGTCGCCCGCGACTGCGCTACAAAGACGTCTGCAAGAAAGACATGAAGCAGTTTAACATCAACTTCAACTCATGGGAATGCCTCGCAGAAGACCGATCCACGTGTCGCCTTGCTGTCAGACAAGGCACACAGAAAGCTGAGGAGGCCAGAAATAAAACCCTGGTCGTAAAGAGAACCAGGAGGAAGGAGAAACAACAGCAGCCCCAGCCGGCATCGTCGTTGCAAGAGGGACTGCCACTCTAGAATGGGACTGTTTAGCCACTCGCGAAGGTGCAGATAGAACATCACCCAACTGGAAGCTACACCATTGTCTCCCGAAGACGGAAGGATGCCAGACAGACCTGTGCTACTTAAGACTGGTTTTGTGGTCCAAGGTCACATATCTACATTATTAGTAATTAGTAATGGGGCACTCACCCGAACACAGAGACTTTAATACTTTGTACACAATACATGATGGCAGTAAGATTCTGTGGATCATTTAGATTATTAATATGTCATTTTCAGTAGAAAATGAACTCCAGATGTAACAAAATCGCAAGTTACTAAACCTAACAACAAAAGCAATGATTAAACAGTGTAAATACAGCTGGAAAACAGCAAAAAAACAAACAAACAAAAAAACATTCTTATTATTTATTCATTATTCATTCAGTTATTACTGGAACACTGGTATCAGAAAAGTTAAGTAGGTTTTACCAAAGTCCCTTTAAGGCAAGTCATGTCACTCGGCGGCCATCTTTGAAACGCCTCTCGGGCATTCAAGTGCAGCTCCTATCTGTTTGAATGGGGAAACATCAAATTCTCCAAAACTGTTCACCAAGCTTACGATTAAATTTCATATTTTAAATCTCCAACGAAATCCAACAAGAACTGCCTCATAAATATGGTTCCTTGAGCTCCAATAGCGTTTAAAAAATGCTTATTTTTCCTGCTAAATGAGCCAGTGCGCATGCGCAGTACTGAGCGCACGTCTTAGAGCGCCGATCGTTTCTATAGCAACTGGGACTTCTAACGGCAGCTGCAGTGATGCGCTGACTTTACTAATCAACGATTGGCTCTTTCATTAAGAAGGCGGGGCTTCGCGGCCATAATGAGCGTTGCATTTTTCCCCATTCAAAACTATACGAGTGACATGTCTTGGGTGTTCTATAGTCTTTGGTTTTACTTAATTTTATAGTATTGATATTTACGCTTTAATTTCTACAAGCTAGAATTGCATACTAATATAGAATTGTTTTTCTTTTTTTTCTTTTTTTTTCATGTAGAATTTACATTTGCTTTCTGTAGTATTTACTTTACCACAGAATAATTTGTATCAGTGTGAATCATTGGACTAATGGATTTGATTCTTAGTGCAAAATGCTTGAACTTTCTTTTTTATCTGATGCAAGATAGAAAAAGTAAGACAGTGGCATTAAGGGTGACAATATTATTAGTTATTATGTTTTTAAATGTTCCTAAACTGAGGTGTGTTCTATAACCTTCATTGTATACTGAAGTTTTTTTCTTCATTGTCTCATCACAAAAGGAAAATTTCCTGCATAAACCTTAAGCTAAACACTCTCTACCTCTCCTGTTGGCCAAATTTCACTGTTTTCTGCTCTTTTCCGCCCTCTTCATAACCACAGCATTCCTCTCCTTTGGTAAAACAAGACTTGATTCACTTGTTTGCATATCAATAAATAGCTTCCATCTGCTTGGCTGCAAATACATCCCATCGACATCATTTCCAGTGCATTGCATAGTAGGATTTTTATGTGAATTACTCATGTTTGTGTACATCATTGGCTCCTGTTTGTCACTATAAACACTTTCTGAATGAAGTAGTCTTTCAGATTGAATTGTATCATTTCTGAGCCACTAATAATGATTGTTTGCAAACAGGTTTTCCAAATACTCAGGTAATTGTTCTGATAGCCCCTACAGTGTCTGTGTTTTTTACTATTTTTAGAGCCAATATACCAGTTAATTACTTATAGTTGTCTCTGCATATCATAATCTGGGATTGTAAATTTCAATTTGTATTTTATTTATTTTTAATTAAAAGACATTTATAACATTATAGATGCAGTTCTTAGATGAACTTTCCATTAATCAAAATATCCTGAAGGAAAAAAAAAACTGCTTATAAAAAAAATAAGGCACATGTGTTGTTTTCAACATTGGTAATAAGAATTTTTTCTTCAGCAGAAAAGAATTACACTTTAAAATATATTAAAATAAAATATATTTTATGTTTTATTTTTATTATTTATTGCAACATCTTGTTTTGTTTTTAAATGCAGCTTTGGTGAGCATAAGAATTTTACCAACCCACTTTCACAACCCAAGTTTTTTATAATTGGAAAAAGGTTCTTTAAACAGAAATAGTTCTCATAATTTTAAGTGTAACATATCCTCAAAATCAATTAATGATTATAACTTGTGACATTGTCTACTGCATGGTTTATTAAAAACATTTAATTATCCTTTATTCTTGTTTTGATTATTTATTTTTATTTTTATTTAATTTTTTTGCTGTTGCACTAGACTGCTTTTCCATTAGATTGAGCAAATGAACCCAGCAAGCGAGAGACTGAGCAGAAAGTAGACCCTTCCATAATTTGTACTTTTTGTCTAGTCACGGCTTAGTTCCTCCAAAGCCCACGGTATGCTGTCCTCTAGTGTTTGGAGACCTTTGGTCCAAGGGCTCTTTCAGGTTGAGGCCTGGCTGGGTGCAACATGTCCCGGGCTGAAACGCAGTGTTTGTCTTTTCTCCCCTTATCTCCCATCCTGCTGTCTATGTACCGCGGAGGCATTCATCACTGCAGGGCAGCAGTATTTACGAGCCTTCCCTCTCTTTATTAATCTCTCCCAGCTGCCCATGCCTCGACGCTACACGGCTCGCTCGCACTAAACACCTTCAGGGGCGACCGGCATCTCCAACATGTGGGCCGGAAACAGGCCTTTTAATCCAGCAAACCACAAATAAACCCCATTAAAGAAAGGAAAGGGTTGTGTTTGAATTTTTTTCTTCTGCTGAAAGATAGATTTACACGGAGCATTTTTTTAATTGTTGTGTTTACTGCGCTCGTTTCAGGGCTTTTATGATGAAAGGCGACTCTGACTCTTGGATGAGACTGGGATGGTAAAGGCTGCTAACTAGCCCCTAATGATCAGTCAAAGCAGTTGGATGCCCTGTGGACTGAAATAACTGTTTTCTCATCTCAATAAGCTGAGTTGTGCATAAGCTGCAGGCGCTTTCATGTGAATTAATCCTTTGTGGCTCTCTTTCAGCGTTTAGTGCGAATGGGCAGAATACCGAACCTTTTACTGAAGTCTGGAGATTCTTCTCATTTCTCGCTCGCTCTCTTTCCTGCGTGTGCACACGCACGCCCTCCCTCCAGTCTCCTGCTCTCATCGCATGGCAAGAGTCCCACACTCACAATCAGCTCAGACTCTTTGCTTGTTTTACTGGGCTCCCCCCGCCGCCTCCTTCTTTCCTTTCCCTCTCTTCCTTCCTTTCCCAGAAATGACACTGTCAGATTTTGAAACATCTCTTTCTCCGTTGGCACTTGCTTTGCGTTTCCTCTGTGTCTATCTGTTTCTCTTTTGAGAGGACCACACAGAGGGATGACATGCGTGAGGTTCGTCCGTACTGGGTGGCCTGAAAGCCTGGAAAACACGGGGTGACAGGATCGGTCTTCAATCAGCACGAGAAGTAATGCGTGTGGACAGTGCAAAACCAGTCTCCTGGAGACCCCGGGAGGAAAAACGAAAACCTGGGTAATTGCTGTGCAAAGTAGCAGATATGCTTTAGGTCTTTGGCAGTGTCCGAGGCTGAAGCTCCCCGAACACCCTGTCTGATGCACCTCAAATGCATTAGCCAAGAAAGGAAAAGCAAAGAGACTTTATCCTCCACATTATGCGCTGAAAGCCATTCTGAATTGTCAGACCTCATGTTGATTCAGTCTTATCTCAGGGGACAGGGAGACCATTCTCATTCAAATGAAGCCGTCTTCATCCCCTGGGAGGCTAGTCGGTGCAATAGCTGCTATTTCATAAGCCTCAGTTCCTCCAGCATCCACAGCTTGCAAGTAGATGGTTGGTGCTAGGGCAAGAACACACAACAGCTGGAGGCAAGAAGGATCGAGTGCAAAAAAAGTAAAGTTTCATGCAAAGTGTATGGCATACTGTTTTGCTTGGACTTGCTGTCCTTTGAGAAGCTGCCATTGAAAATCCACCCAATTTCCTGGTTATTTTGAATGTCTGTTTTGATTAACAGATGTGAGATTTATTCGTTCTGCAGTATCAGGCAGTATGAGTGATACTTAGTTGATTATTCTATGTATCACTTTCATCTTATTGGCTTGATCACAGTGTATTAGATCATATTGAATTCTCTTTGTATTCCCTGAGTTGTGATCACTTCCTCATGGAAGCCTGTTTCACCAGTGTTAAATGTTTACAAGATTTATGTTCTATTTATGATATTAAGGCCCATATTTTGTTATCTTGATTGCAGGGTTAGCCAAAATTTAGAACTGAAGAATTGGTTTCCTTCGAACTCATTAGATGGGATTTGAATTGCATTGGCCAAACTCTTAGGAAATTGAATCAGAATTTGAATTTAAAAGAGTGATTTACTGAACTGAGAGAAATTTATCAGGCTGTGGAATTCTGGGAAATTGAGTGCTATTCCACCCTAATCTATAAAATGCATTAAATACAAAAAAGTACACTACCAGTCAAAAGTTTTTGAACAGTAACATTTTTAATGTTTTTTAAAGAATTCTCTTCTGCTCAGCCTGCATTTATTTGTTAAAAAAACAGCAAAATCAGTAATATTGCAAAATATTTAAATATTTTTTAAAATGTAATTTATTCCTCGAACAAAGCTAAATTGTCAGCATCATTTACTCCAGTCTTCAGTGTCACATGATCCTTCAGAAATTATTCTAATACTCTGATTTGCTGTTCAAGAAACATTTATTATTAATATTATTATCAATATTACTTTTATTTAACAAGGATGCTTTAAATTGTTCAAAACTGATGATAAAGACTTGTATACTGTTACAAAAGATTTTTATTTTAGATACATGCTGTTCTTCTGAACTTTCTATTCATCAAAAAAACCTGAAAAAAATGTACTCAGCTGTTTTCAACATAATAATAATACTTTCTTTTTAAGAGGAAATCAAAATCAGGTGATTGGAGAAATTCAGATTTGAAATCACATGAATAAATTATATTTTAAAATATATGCAAATAGAAAACAGTTATTTTAAATAGTAAAAATATTTCAAATTTTGACCATTTTTGCTGTACTTTGGATCAAATAAATGCAGGCTTGGTGAGCAGAAGAGACTTCTTAAAAAAACATAAAAAATCTGGTGGTGTATATATATAAATTACAAATATCTACATGTCACATGAACACAAAAGAAGGTTCAATGAAAGTCCATTTGATCCTAAACAACATTAAACCTTGGAAACGTCTTTTTTCTTCTGGAAGACCTTGTCAAGGAGCAAATTTGTTTTGTCCACTTAAGTTGCAGCACACTTAACACTTCCTTGATTGACAAAACAACTGAATTGCATTGACCTCTTCAAGTGTTCTTAAACGTCTTGTAAACAAATGCACAACATGGCGAGTTCATACTATGAATGCGCATTAATGATGCATTTAGGTTCTGCACGCTCAAAGCTCTGTATGTTTATATTAAGGGCCTTCGGTTTTGGGAAGCCTCAATGCTGGCAAACGTAATACATCAGACTCTCAGTCAACAGTGTTTTCCATCAATGGATGAGCAGCAAAGATGTTCTATCACTCACTGCTCTACATATCAGCACTTCAACGTTTGTTTTCCTGCTCTATCTCTGCTCTTGGCCCCCTTCTTCAAATGAAGATCCGCTATTGTAAACTTAGCTTTTGCCCTCATCCATTATCATCACATTGTCAGAGATGGGAAATCATGGGTAATGTTATTTTGGGAATGAAAGAATGAAAAACACTGTCAAATCCAATTTCCTCAGCTTTGTCATCCCGCAGCTGTACGTCGAGGCGAATGGTACAGACAGCACAGCTGTGAATCATAAAAGCTGAAAATATAAACTGTTTAGTAGTAGAATCCGATGCTCTTTCTGCCAGGATTGTGCCATAACATTCATATGAAATCATTTCAGCTCAAATCCCAAGGACGATCTGCTGGAAGAGGGGAGGTTTTAATACCACTGTCTTGCTTGCGTAAGTGTGATGGATGTGCGCTTGGCTGTTGAGACATGCAACAGGAGGTTTACATCCTGTGGTGTGTGGAACTTCTTCAAGCCCGAGCAAGGAGTTCGCCAGGAGATGTTGAGGAACCAAATGGAATTCGGTTCATTTTAGTTTAATGTTTGCAGGAATTTCGTGTTACAGAATCACAAATATTCTCAGTTTTCCGCCAACACGTTTTCCAGCTTCATCACAGGAAATCACCTATCAGTGAGAAGATCTGAGGAAAGCTGCCAACAGTGAGCTCAGCCTCTCGGTTTGAACATGTAATGCAAGATATCAGTGCTAAAGATTGCAGACAATAAGTCTGTTTATAAGCACAATTACAATGGAGCTACAGCATTTGTATAAATGTCCAAGCACACAATTAAATATTTAGTTTTTCAGAGCAAGCACTCAGCGCAGGTAATCTAGGTTTTAGACTAAAACGTTTGAGACATTTGATTAAATATTGTTAAATTAAAGAATGTTGCATCACATAAACTTTCATTGTATGATTAAAAAAACACTGAAACATTATGTACAATATCTTCTTTTGTATTCCACAGAAGAAAGTGTCAGGTTTGGAGCAACACGAGGGTGAATAAATATTGGCAGCATTTTCGTTTTAATTTTTTTTTTTCAGTTTTTGGTGATTTATTCGCAATTAGTGGGCTTTCAGGCAGCTGTGTGAGTTTTCTGCGCTCCGCTGGGAGATCCCTTGGCCTGCCGAGCTCCAAACAAACACCACGTTTGCGTCCTTTGCAGGGTGAGTCATGGGGTTTGCTGGGATATGATCAGGAGGAGACGTACAGGAAATGAGCTGATGCTTTCATGCCCCTGAATGCGAAATTACCAAAGCGCCTTCCCTGCCAGTGTAGGGTGTCTTCAAAGAGCACAGAGCCGAAGCACCGATTATACCATCGATGACTCAAAGTCAACATTTGTGTTCTCTTCTGGTAATTCCTCCCTATTGTTTTTCATCACACAGCTGTAATATTTAAAGAGCACAGGTGTAACGAGCTTTGTTTAGGATTTCATGGAGCCCAGAAGTTGACAGCTGGACTGCCCCTGTTCCCCACCCTGATACTTATGCTCAATTATCACAACTTCATTTAATTGGCCCAATAAAACAATCCAGCTGCATAAACACGTAACAGAGGGTGTGAGATTTAGAACAGGGATTTCTCCCTCGCCATGGATATACGGCCGTCTGCCAACGCAAATGAATCATTTCACACTGCGACATGGTGGTTAAAAGGTGGCTGAAGTAGAGCGCAGCTCCGTGGCACCTTGCTGGGACAACGTGTTGCTTTCTTATGCATCCATCACAGTGAACGACCCTCTTCCCAAATGGCTGCCACATAGACTTTGTGCTGCCCCATTTGGGGTGCTTTCTGCTGTTGATCTGCCCATGTGGGGTGTGAGGATGGGGGTTTAACATTAAGGTGATATGGGGGAGGGTCTCTGAAAGCAGTGATAGAGTAATTACATGAACTGGCCATTTCAATACTTGTGAAGAAGAGCCGGTGAGCTCCACATCCCTGTCTACCCTATTTATGTGCTTGAGGAGTTGTGAATGCACAAGATTATTACATTTACCTTACATAATGATGTTTTGTGTTACTTCACAATCCGCTGTGACTTATACCAATACAACATACTCAGATCTCATTCATACACTCAAGTATCCTGTCTCTCGAGAGGTGTAATTACAGAGTTTGGACATATTTTTCTGTTCTGGTCAATGTCCATCTTCACACAGTGCTTTGACACATGTAGTGGCTCTTTCCTTCATCCCAATAGACTGACCCACCAGCCATCCAATCATAGCTGATTAGTTTTAAAACTACCCAGAAAGCTTGTTTCTAACTTGGCCAGACTGGAAACAATCCTTCATATCTCAGATGTGATATGGGTCTCTCTGACACTGAACTACTCTGTGTATTGAGAGTGTAAGAGTTGCATTTGAAATGAAACAGGGTTTTATGCTATCAGGAATGCGTTTCTGTTCATTTATATTATATATATATGAAGATCAACTTTATGTAAATATGAATGTATATTTACACTACAGTGCAGACGTTTAGGGTCGGTAAGAAGTTCTAATGCTTATTTATTTGATTAAAAAAAAACAGAAAGTTCAAAATGCACTCTTGAAAATAAAGGTTCTTTATTGGTATCAATGGTTCCATGAAGAACCTTGAACATCCATGGAACCTTTCAAATGCCAAAAGGTTCATTTATAGTCTTTAGATTTTTAAAATGTTCTTCAAAATGGTTCTTTTAGGAACTGTTCACTGAAAGGTTCTTTGAGGAACCAAAAATCGTTCTTCTATAGCATCTCTGCAAAAACACCTTTTGGAACCTTTATTTTGTGTGCATAAACAGCATTTATTTGAAACAGAAATCTTTTGTTACTAATATCAGTTCTGTAACTTTTTCCTCCGTTATGGGGACCAAATGTCAAGGATAGTAATAACAGTAATTTTTGACCTTGTGGGAATAATTTCTTTGGTCCCCATGAGGAAAACAGTTTATAAATCATACAGTGTGACACCTTGTTTGAAGGGTACACTCTTAAAAATAAAGGTTCTTTATTGGCATTGATGGTTCCATGAAGTACCCTGAACATCCATGGAACCTTTCAAATGCAGAAAAGGTTCCTTAAAGTATAAAAAGGTTCTGTAGATTTTGAAAATGTTCTTAGAAGGAGAAGTTCACTTCCGGAACAAAAATTTACAGAAAATGTACTCACCCCCTTGTCATCCAAAATGATAATGTCTTTCTTTCTTCAGTCATAAAAAATGTTTTTTGAGCAAAATATTTCATATTCATATTTATCCATATAGTGGCCCAAGTTTGAGCTTCCAAGATGCAGTTTAAATGCGACTTCAAACGATCCCAAATGTGGTTGTAAACGATCCCAGCCGAGGAAGAAGGGTCTTATCTAGTGAAACGATCAGTTATTTATTTATTTTTTTCAATTTATATACTTTTATATTCGAACGCTCGTCTTGTCTTGCTCCGTCTGAACTCTGCTTTTTTTCCGGTTCAAGACAGTAAGGGTATGTCGAAAAATTCCCATCTCATTTTCTCCCTCAACTTAAAAATCATCCTACATCACAGTTTTACCTTTTTTGTTAAGGGTGTTGGATCTTCTTTACATGTTCACTTTGCAAACACTGGGTCGGTACTTTTGCAGCGATGTAGAATGATTTTGAAACTATTTTTGAAGTTGAGGGAGAAAATAAGATTGGAGTTTTTCAGTTCAGACAGAGCAAGACAAGACGAGCATTTGAGGTTAAAAAGTGTATGAATTGTTATAAAAAAAAAATGCTTATTTCATTAGATAAGACCCTTCTTCCTCAGCTGGGATTGTTTACAAGCGTATTTGGGATCGTTTAAAGGTGCATTTAAACTGCATTTTGGAAGTTCATACTCAGGGCACCATAGAAGTCCACTACATGGAGAAAAATCCTAAAATGTTTTCCTCAAAAAACATAATTTCTGTACGACTGAAGAAAGGAAGACGTGTACATCTTAGATGACAAGTGGGTGAGTACATAATCTGTAAATTTTTGCTCTGTAAATGAACTTCTCCATTAAAAAGAACTAATCACTGAAAGGTTCTTTTGGGAACCGAAAATGGTCCTTCTATGGCATCACTGCAAAAACACCCCTTTGGAGTCATTATTTTTAAGAGTGTAGATTTAGGGGTAGGGTTAGGGGATAGAAAATACAGTTCACACAGTATAAAAACCATTACATCTGTGGGATGTCGCTATAAAACATGGAAACCCAATGTGTGAGTACATATGGGCCTATAGGATACACATACAGCACCTACCAGAAGTTATGGTCTAGCTGGACAGTTACACAAAACCTTGGCAGGATAATCTCAGTCATGTTTTCAAACCAGACCTCCTAAATGTGATAATATTGTCCCTCAAGGACCAGCCAATCCTTCAGCCTTAAAGTGAGAATGTGACAAAGACAGACGTGAATGATATGTTTTACTTGACTGATGACCTGATGCTGAGAGAGGACCCTTGGTATGGCAAGTTTATACAACACAGAGAGTTGGCCCAGCGTAATTCACTTTGAAATCATTTTCATCATTCGGAGCGAAAAAGAATTATTTACGACCCCGGTGGTGATACAGGAATAGGTTCAAGCCCCTTTCCATCTGTGTCCAATCCCAGGCTAATGCTATCATCACCTGTTTCCATGTGCCTCGAGAACATCTGGAGCACATTAAAACACACACTCACACTCACACAAGGTGCATTTTGTTGACTGTGTGTTTGTGCATGTATTGGCACATGTTTAAGCATTTGGCTCGCATTTGTAAATTAAGCTAAAACAACCAATTAAGATCAAAGAATGGAATGAAAAGTCCTGATTTCAAAAATCAATGCATTTAATTTTTTGGATACCAGACTCCTTGGGGAGCTTTGAGCTTGTGTAGATTTATTGCTTTGTTAAAAAATAAAAACAAATTATAATTCATCTGGCCATATCTCTAGTGATCAGACACGTGTGATCTAGTTTTAACATTGTGTTCCTTAAGTCTAAGCATACAAATTCCAAGAATTTTTCTCAGTTTGTTTCACAAGTAAGACTCTGCTAATAATTCATGTAAAAATACCAAAACAAGCACTAAATACAGGCTGGCCTGTGAATCGCTTGTCATTAATACATCTGTTTCCTGATTTTAATTGCATAAGGGGCAGGTGCCCTTATTGACAGTGTACTTTTAGTTTCAAATATGCCTTTGGGACCACAGCACAGCTGCATCGCATTTTTAACAGTGGTACATGGACTGCCCAGAGATGGGAAGTGCTCTGTTAGGAAACTTTTTCTCCCCAAAACAGACTGGAATCTCTTTATCCGTTCGTGTTCCTCCCATGCAGCAGCTGTGCAGCTGGTTCTAGCTGGGAACTGAGCGCAGTACGTCTGCGGTCAGGAGGGACATAAGCCCCGGCCCTCCCATGTGCATGTAAGGAAGCCATAATGTCATGCAATTGGGGCCGTATTATTGTTGCATGAGGCTTGAGGAGTGATGTCAGAGGAAAGAGGAAACTAGCTAACTCCCAACTAAGGGAGCAGAGGTCCGACTGAAGCTGGCTGAAGCCCAACATGCTTCAAGTGTTTTTCTTTTTCACTGCCCCTTCGTTTTGTTTTGCTAATTAGTCATGCGACAACGGGAGTACAGGTTTAGAAATAGCAGATACTCAAGTAGAAAAACTGAAAAAGCTTTTTCTTGTAAATTATACTTTAATAATCTTTGTTTTACAACTTTGAAAAAATAAAATATCTTTTTTAGTGTACACTGGTATCTTGACTAGTGTTGGGGAGTACGATTGCATGCGAAAGTTTGGGAACCCCTTGCAGAATCTGTGAACATGTGAATAATTTTAACGAAATAAAAGAGATCATACAAAATCCATGTTATTAGTACTGTCCTGAGTAAGATATTTTACATAAGATGTTTACATATAGTCCACAAGGCCAAAAATAAATAAATAAATAAAAAAACCTTCAAAAGTTTGGGAGCCTTAGGTTACCTAGATGATCTATGACTGTTTTTTTGTTTTTTGATGGTTGTCATGAGTCTTTTGTTTGTTCTAAACAGTTCTGTTCTTTAGGAAAGGAAAGGAAAGGAAAGGAAGTGAGGTGAGGCCAAGTATGGTGACCCATACTAGGAATTTGTGCTCTGCATTTAACCCATCCAAGTGCACACACACAGTAGTGAACACACACACACCGTGAACACACACCCGGAGCAGAAAAGTCCTCCAGGTCCTGCAGATTCTTCAGTATTCCAGCATCTTTTGCATATTTGAACCCTTTCCAGCAGTGACTATGATTTTGAGATCCATCTTTTCACACTGAGGAAAATTGAGGGACTCAAACACAACTATTAAAAAGTTTCAAACATTCACTGATGCTTCAGAAAGAAACATGATGCATTAAAACTTTCTGAATTTGAAGATCAAGGTAAATTGTACTTAATTTGTCTTCCAGGCAACATGCAAGTATCTTCTGTTGCTTCCCAAGGCAGTACTAAATAGAAAACAAATGATATTTCAACAAAATAAGAAAAAATTAGACATTTTCATCCTGTTCAAAAGTTTTCACCCCCCAGCTCTTAATGCATCGTGTTTCCTTCTGGAGCATCAGTGAAAAATTAAACCTTTTTTAACAGTTGTATTTGAGTCCCTCTATTGTCCTCAGAGTAAAAAGATGGATCTCAATATCATACAGTCATTGCTGGAAAGGGTTCGAATATGCAATCTGCAGGACCTGGAGGATTTTTCTGAAGGACAGTGCTCAGTTTAACTTTACAGAACAAACAAAGGACTCATGAACAACCATCACAAAAAAAAAAATAAACAGTCATAGATCATCCAGATAACCACACACAGTATTAAGTGCCAAGGGTTCTTTTGTTATTTTTGTTAAAATTATTAAAGGGGTTCCCAAACTTTCGCATGCAACTGTATCAAGATGCATGCACTGAGTTACGTAATTTAATTACTAAATAAATGTAACTGTAATCTGTTGAGAAAAAATGTGTGATTAATTTAAAGTTATGAAAATGTTCATTATTACAAAGGGGGTTACATCATATTTATTTGATAACTCTTTTATTTCCGATAGAGGGTTTGCACATACATCATGATTTGGTCAGTTATCTGGATGCGCGGCCATACTGGCGATACTCAGATGTAAAAAACAGCATGGATTGGAAAAATTATGTATTACTAAATACGTTGTTCTGCTAATTTATACTGTCTAAACCATGGAAGAAAAAAAAGCTGAAAAAAGCTGCTAAATTATATAGAGAAGGACTTAGTAAGCAAGAAAGGGTGCAGTATTTTGACAAACTAAAGTTAATAAGTGGTAAAGATATGTATGAGCAGTATTAATTAAGACATTAGCCTAATATTTCACCTACCTGACCGGAATTAAGAACAAAGACGAATGTTGTCAAGATTCTTGCCCTGGAAATCCTGCTTCGGTTTGGCCAACCACAAACACCTTTTGTTCCTCAGACAGTTTTTTGCACTCTTCTCCTTAATTTGTTATAACTTTTGGTAGTCTATAGTACTCCAAATGTTTTTTCTAGTCTGACCGATTAGTACAGCCCAAAACATGACAATAATTGTTCAATTTTCAGCAGCAGTACTCAGCAAAATATGCACGTTTGGTTCGGTTCAGAGGTGGTGGCTGTGCTTTAAAATGTAATTTTTATAATCTTAATTCAGTTGAAAACATTCATTAGAAATTTAGAAAAGTAATTAAATGTAATCAGTTACATTACTTTAAAAAAGGTAATTGTAATAGTTGCACTACTTATACATTTTAAATAGGGTAATCTGTAACCTATTACATTTCCAAAGTAACCTTCCCAAGACGTTCGTGACAGACTGTGGACATTACTGAAATTTCTTCAGAAACTCTCAAGGTCTCTATTAGGTCTCCAGTTAACTTAATTGATATCCACAAGAAACACAAGAGCTCTCATGTGGGATTTGTCTTTCTTGAGGGAATGAAACAAAGTCAGAGATTTTGAAGCGATCCAAACACACTACTGTGTGATTCTAACAGATCCCTGAGATATGGCAGAAGGGGAGAAAGTGTCTCCCTCTGGAGGAGGAGCTTGTAAAGGGTGCTACAGTTCTCCAGTTCCCACCAGCTTAGCTTTCTCCGCTTATCTTGATGAAGACAAATGAACACATTCTAGCGACTAATGTTGCAATCTCATTTTAGAACATCTGCATTTATAAATGTGACACGCATTTGCTTTATCAACTACTTGGCAGAGTGTAGAAAATCCATAGTTATTTAGAGAAGATTAATTGGAGTGGAAACGTATGCCAGCGCTTATTTGAGAGATAGTACACAAATGTTTAATTCATCCTCTGGTTCAGTAGATGGGAAGGATTTTGTGGATCTATTTGACCATAAATCCTCTGAAGGAGCATAGGCTAATGATCAGTGAACGATACTTATCAGACTCCATAAGTGCTTCATCTAATAAATGTGTGTCTCGGAGGAAAGATATTGGAATTCCAATCATGATGGATGCCGCCTTTGCCATTTAACCTTGGGCAGAGTCCAAACTGGTTGAAATCTGGATCCCATAGCAGAAGCGATCATTGTGAAAAAATACGAAATTTTGCAAGGGTGTGAGAAAGTTAATATTCATTTGAATTCACTACGCACTACCAGAGTCATAAAAATGAAAATACACCCTTAAGAACCACACATAAAGTCTGTAATAACGCCATTTATTGATTTATCATGTTTTCCTTACTAAAAAGCAGCGATTTTACACTACTGTCATGTAGAAATATTGGTGTGAACTTGGTACACTGTAATCATATGAGACTCCGGAGAATTATAAATACTGTTCAGCAGACTCCTAAGGAGGGAAGGGTCGATGACACCATTGTGCAACAACGTCAAATGGATTAAACAATCCTTCTAAGGCCTTTCGCCTGCAACTTTCCAACACTTTCCTGTGTTGATGGGTTCACACTTATAAACATGCAACACTGTCTTTGAGGTGAAACAAACCACTTTTGTTCTTCGATTGTTGTCACACATTAACTCATAAGGAAACGGTTCAGACTCATTTCCACACAATCCACAGGAAGGCGAACTAACACTGTAGTGGTCTTTCTGTGGTCTAGTTCAAAGCTCTGTGTTGTCCTTTTCTGCGCTTCCAGATCTAGACCAGCACTGTGTAACGCAGCCAAGTCTTTTCATCATGCGTGTTGGTCTGACTAAGGATATCAGCAGATTGGCTGGGCTGCTGGGAAAATTCATTGTGACTGTTTCTTTGGGAATGCAACTTCTAAGGTAGTTGCACTACCGGGTGCTTCTTTTATCTGGCTCATATTGCTCATAGCTAAAGAGCTCTTACTAAACAATCTCTGACTCAGTCTGTTCTCACCCGGGCTGACATAAATCTGAATACTTATAGTCATCTGAAAAATGCAACTGAAGCAGAAATTAGACAATTAGAACAATTAGGAAATCAGACTTTGAGTAAAACATTTTAATGAAGAAATTACTCTATATCTTAACTTCTATATTCATAGTACATAATTCTTTAATCCTAACAATAAATGGGCCTCAATGAGGAATCACTTGTCGAAAATACACACCAAAGTTTTTTTCTTTCGTTTTTTTGTTGTTGAGGTAAATCATTTTTGTTTACATTGGTCAAGACATCGACAAAGTTATACATAGTAAAAACAATCAAACAATGAAATGAAAAATAAAAACACAAAGCAATTACACAATTTTTTAGAATTAATACTCATTCAAAGAAAACATCTTTTTTTCTGAGATAGAGAGCTTCAGTGGTCTTAGTAAAAACTAATATGCCTACTAGATTTCTACCCAGTGGAAAGGCAAGTTAATTATGAGGTTTGAGAATGGCACCCCTCAGACACGTCAGACCTCCTTCAGCCGTGCGGTGCGTGAAAACACCTGGCGTGGGAGATCAGCAGAGAGAGCGGTCGTAGTCTGTTAGTGTCTGCACGTTGCTGGTGCAGTGGTCAAAAGCGTAGCCCTCTTTCACCGGGACTCCGAGTGCTTTAGTATGGTTAGTGGAGCCGGCGAAAGGAGGTCACAGCTGGAATGGGTGTAGGCGGTTAATTGTGGCGGTGGATGTGGAGCCGCTAGTGGACGCGGGATGGAGATGAAGGGTAGTTCATGATAACAGCCTATGAGGATGCAGGAGAAGAGGTGCTCCAATGCAGAAGTGATGAGTGGTTACAGTTTGGTGTTTTACCACTATAGACAACCAAAGGATAATGGCTAGTGGTTAACCTCAGAGGAAGACTCCCCGCTGCTAGGAACGTACATATTTGTGCTTTAAGATGTCTTCCCTGATATCTTCATTGTAATGGTTTTCACCTCTGTGTACTCTTTCAGTCCGATCTCCCCCCTGGAAAATTAAGAACAACAGTGTCAGTGGAAACGCCAATGTGTAGAAAATGCGATTGTGATGTTGTATCACTTGTAAATGCACTTACAGTTCACGACCATTGCCGGACATTTTGAATCCTCCAAAAGGACACTGGCAGCTCAGCGCATTATAACAGTTGATCCTGCGCAATAAAACATACATTGTACAATCTTAGTAATTTCATGGCATTACATTGTTAGTTTTCTAGACATAAATGTGCGTCATATCTCAAGATTTCAGGCCTTCAGGAAATCTTTCGCCTTCACACCTAATTACAGATCATGTGGATTACTATTTAAATGACTGGATTTAAATAAACATGACTACACTGCAAGGCCTTCTTTTCTTGCTCTGTATTTTTGTTTTACAGTACAAATATCTCAGCATTTAAAATGTCTCAATCATTCAAAAGTTATTAGCTGCCAATTCATTTAATTTTGATAAATCTTTTAGAAAGTAAGACTATGTATCTTATGTCATTTTGCTTCTCATATAAATATATCTAATGTATGTTTGACTATTTTAATGAAAAACAAGACAAAAGTACTTGTTTAGAAAATTATTAAGATGTGCATATAACCCAATGATATTAGGGCCCAAAACTATGTAAGTCTGTAGGTAATCGCAACTTTATCTTTACAATTCTGACTTTTTTTCTCGCAATTGCAACTTTATGTTACCATTTTTTTGACATTTTTCTCGGAATTGCATGACATAAACATACAACTCTGACTTTTTTCTCAGAAATGCGTAATATAAACTTGCAATTCTGAGAAATAAAGTCAGGATTGCGAGATGTAAACTAAGAATTGTGACCTTTTTTTCTCTCAGAATTGTGAGTTTACATCTCTCAATTGTGACTTATCTCTCAGAATTGCGTGATGTTAACTTGCAATTGCAAGAAATAAAGATATAAAGAAAGAAATAAAGTCAGAATTGCGATATATAAATTGAGTTTATATTGCAATTGTGACTTTTTTTCTCAGAATTGTGCTATATAAACTCGCAATTGACAGAAATACTTGACTTTTTTTTCTCAGAATTCTGAGTTTTATTAAGGTGTGCCTAACCCTAATTCAGTGATATTAGGGCGCAAAACTATAGAAGCCTGTAGGTAATTGCAACTTTTTATCTCGCAATTGCATTTTTTTTCTCAGAATTGCGTGATATAAACTCGCAATTGTGAGAAATACAGTAAATTCTGAAAAATAAAGTCAGAATTGCGAGATATAAACTGAGAATTCTGACTTATTTCTCAGAAAGGCATGACATAAACTCGCAATTTTGACTTTTTCTCAGAATTGCGTGACTAACTATGATGAGATGTAAAGTCAGAATTGCGACAAACTCAGAATTTGTCTCAGAATTGTGAGATATAAACTGAGAATTCTGAGAAATAGTCAGAATATTAAGATATAAACTGAGAATTCTGACTTTTTTCTCAGAATTGCATGATATAAATGGAGAAATCTGACTTTTTTTTATCAGAATTGCGTGATATAAACTCGTAGTTGTGAGAAATAGTCAATTCTGAGTTATAAAGTCAGAATTGTGAGATATAAACTGACTTTTTTTCTCAGAATTGTGAGTTTATATCTCGCAATTCTGACTTTATAACTTACAATTGCGAGTTTATATCTCAATTTTAAGAAAAAAAAGTCAGAATTGTGAGTTTGTATTGTGCAGTTTTGAGAATAGAAGTCAGAATTGCAAGATGTAAACTCGCAATTGTGAGAAAAAAAGTCAAAACTGTAAGATAAAAAGTCATAATTACCTTTTTTATTTTCAGTGGCGGAAATGGGCTTTCATACAAAACGAAACAAGTGGATGACATTTGTGTTTTGTTTTGTGTGAGGATCTGTTGATGTGATATAACTCTTACCAGACAGTGCCGGCCTGCAAAGCTGCAGAGACCGTCATGGCCTTGTTGAGGTCTGTGGTGAAGACTGCTGCTGCCAGACCATATTCTGTGTTGTTGGCTCTCTCAATCACTTCTTCCATAGTTTTAAACTTCATGATCTGCTGAACTGGCCCAAATATCTGAAAAAAAGTTGTTGTTGTTTTTTTTTTATTAGTATTTTTTATAATACTTTGGCTCAGTATTTAAACATTCAAAGTTAGATTCATCATTCAGAGATCAAGAAAGCTTACCTCCTCCTTGGCAATGCGCATGTGGTCCTGTACATCAGAGAAGACTGTGGGCTCCAAAAAGTAGCCTTTAGAAGGAGGAGCTTTGCCGCCACACTCCAGTTTAGCTCCATCAGTGATGCCGCTCTGAATCAGCTCCAGTACACGTCTCTGCTGCTCTGCACTAATCTGACACAGTCAACACAGAGATGATCAGCTAATGAGTCCTGTTTCTTTATTTACTCTGACTATTGCAACAAACATCAGACTTTTTAATCATATGTAATAATACACTATTATACATTACCATGCCAAAGTTTAAATTCGTTAAGGTTTTAAAGGCGTTTTTGGAAGAAGATTTTTTTTTTATAAATAATATTAATATTATTCAACGGTTTTATTCATGTGATGGCAAAGCTGAATGTTATGCATCCATTATTCCAGTCTTCAGTGTCACACGATCCTTCACTATTTATTGTAATATGCTGATTTTGAACCCAGACTTCTGAATGAAAAGTATACAGTATACAGTTGAGGTCAAAAGTTTACATCCCCCTTAGAATCTGCTAAATGTTTATTTTACCAAATTAAGAGGCATCATACAAAATGCATGTTATTGTTTATTTAGCACTGACCTGTATAAGATATTTCACAAAAAATATCTTAGAAAATAATAGTTGAATTTATAAAAATTACCCCATTCAAAAGTTTACATCCCATTGATTCTTAATACTGTGTTCTTACCTTAATGATCCACAGCTTTGTGTTTTTTGTTTAGTGATAGTTGTTCATGAGTCCCTTGTTTGTCCTGAACAGTTAAACTGCCACTGTTCTTCAGGTCCCAACAAATACTTTGGTTTTTCAACATTTTTGTGTATTTAAACCCTTTCCAACAACGACTGTATGATTTTGAGATCCATCTTTATACACTGAGGAAAACTAAGGGGCTCATATGCAACTATTACAGAAAGTTTAAACGCTCACTAATGCTCCAGAAGGAAAAACAATGCATAAAGAGCTGGGGGTGAAAACTTTTGAACAGAATGGAGATGTGTAGATTTTTCTTATTTTTTCAATTTCTAAATATAACATACATTTTTTATTTAGTAGTGCCCTTCAGAGGCTACAGAAGAAGATACATGTTTCCCAGAAGACAAAATAAATTAAATTTACCCTGATCTTTAAATTCAAAAAGTTTCCACCCCCCAGCTCTTAATGCATCGTGTTTCCTTCTGAAGCATCAGTGAGCGTTTGAACCTTCTATAATAGTTGCATATGAGTCCCTCAATTGTCCTCAGTGTGAAAAGATGGATCTCAAAATCATACAGTCATTGTTGGAAAGCGTATAAATACACAAAAATGCTGGAAAACCAAAGAATTTGTGGGACCTCAAGGATTTTTCTAAAGAACAGTGGGCAGTTTAACTGTTCAGGACATTTTTCTAAATTCAACTATGATTTTTTTTACATGTAAACGTCTTTTATGTAAAATATCTCTTCAGGTCAGTACTAAATAAAAAATAACATTCATTTTGTATGATCCTTCTTACTTTGGTAAAATAATTAACATTTTGCAGATTCTGAAAGTGGGACGTAAACTTTTGACCACAACTGTCTATGCATTATTTTTGATATTTAAGCAATTACCTGCGGTCCCTGCTCAGTGGTTGGGTCAAAGGGATTTCCAACTGTCTTTCTCCTTGCTCTCTCAGCACTCCTTCGCACAAACTCGTCATAAATGGGCTCCTCCACAAAGATACGTGAACCAGCGGTGCAGCACTGCCCATTATTGAAGAAAACACCCTGATGGGCCTGTTCGACTGCCACCTCAACTGAGAAGGAGAGAGAAAACATATTCTTAAACATCTGCCAGCAACGCACTATTGTTTAAATAAAATAAATAGCAGTCCAAACAACAGGTGACAAATGAGGAAAGTATCCCCTACATGCCAATAAGTCATTTATTAATAGACTTGGAGCTGTAAATTTCTAGTTAAGCAGCTGTAGCAAATCTCTCTCCTGTTTTCTCTGGTGTGTCTGCTGTTTATGCATACATACATGTGAGTATGTGCATCTGTGTGGGATAATGGACACCTGGGAAAAGGGTGGCAGGCTGTGGCATTTGAAGGGTTAATGGGAGCCGGCAGATTTACGGCTGTGGTGTGATGCGTCCGGGCAGGGTCCATTCGGCTGATTTACGGGGGCCGTGCTCACGGCTGCTGAAAACATTTAAAAGCTCTGACTTATGCCTTGGTTTGGTGGTCTACTTAGAGACAATAAGGACCGAGGCTTTAGGAAGTGAGATAAGCTCATTTGAATGTACTCAGGCCTCTCGGAAACATAATACGCTCAATTTTTTTTGCCCAGACGCAGCTCTGAAAGATCACTGAAGGTCTTTGATGTCAAGTGACAGAGAGTAGCACCTGTGCACAAACTGTTGCGGTGGGACAACAGGAGGGCAGCCGTAAAACAGTGTCTGAATACTTACAATCAGCATCTGCAAAAATGATGTTGGGACTCTTTCCCCCGAGCTCTAGCGTGACTCTCTTCAGATTGCTCTTTCCTGCTGCTTCTTGGATCAGCTTGCCTACCTGTGGAGAGAGAAGAGCTGCTTTAATCACCGAGACGTCGCAGAGGAGCCTCACTAAATCTCAACATCAGTGGGATGCTGTCATTAATAAATCCTACCAGCACCATTATCAGGCCTGTGAGATTGGGCACACATCTTAAATATCTATTAGTGCATACGGTGGCGGACAAAGAGAATGGAATGTCCTACACGCAACAGTATCTGCTGGTTAATCGAGAACAGGAAGAACTGACCGCAGGTTTGTGTAGGATGCTCAACACTGTTTGGAGCCACAAAATAACAGAGAAACAAGACCTTTAAAATGCATTTATTGGCTTTGTTAGTGCATAAATGAAAGCATATGTAGTGATTATTGGTCTGCTTTTGGTTTCTCCGAGATTAAGGAGCACGTTTTAGTTTTAACAAGTCAACTGTTTCATAATTCCATGTTGTTTGCTGCTCTTCCCTGAATCTGTTCTCTTCCAGCTGAATTTCACACTTCTTTAAACCTAAAGTTTCACATTAGCGGTGGACTGGCTCTCATCTTACATGCTGTTCAGGCCTGTGTAAGCACTGCAGACATCGCACAGCTGCTGTCTGTGGCCTTGCTTCACATCACAGAGAACATTATGCTCACGTCAAACTATTCTTTTCTAACTGCATGAGTGTGTGTGTGTGTGTGTGTGTGTGTGTGTGTACCTGGTATTCATCACGTTATGGGGACCAAATGTCCCCACAAGGATAGGAATACCAGTAGATTTTGACCTTGTGGGGACATTTCTTAGGTCCCCTTGAGGAAACAGGCTTATAAAACAAGCACAATTAGTTTTTTTGAGGAAGTAAAGGTGTGCACAATCTCCTGTGAGGGCTAGGTTTAGGTGTAGGGCAATAGAAAATACGGTTTGTACAGTATGAAAACCATTATGCCTATGGAATGTCCCCATAAAACATGTAAACCCAACATGTGTGTGTGTGTGTGTGTGTGTGTGTGTGTGTGTGTGTGTGTGTGTGTGTGTGTGTGTGTGTGTGTACCTGGTATTCATCACGTTATGGGGACCAAATGTCCCCACAAGGATAGGAATACCAGTAGATTTTGACCTTGTGGGGACATTTCTCAGGTCCCCATGAGGAAACAGGCTTATAAATCATGCACAATGAGTTTTTTTGAGGAAGTAAAAGTGTGCACAATCTCCTATGAGGGCTAGGTTTAGGTGTAGGGTAGGTGTAGGGCAATAGAAAGTACGGTTTGTACAGTATAAAAACCATTACGCCTATGGAATGTCCCCATAAAACATGTAAACCCAACATGTGTGTGTGTGTGTGTGTGTGTGTGTGTGTGAGAGAGAGAAAAAACATTACAATCTTCACAGCCAATTCAGCGCTTTAGAGGCTGGTGAGCAGCACTCCTAACCATAAACAAACATTTGTACATTTTTCCTTTCCGCAAAACATACTTACTGACAGTGAATATTTTCTCTATCTGTTTTCCATCAGATAGCGGAAAGAGAAAGGGAGAAGACGAAGGGAAAACAATCCTCCTCAGTTCCCTCTGACACTCTTGCTCAGTGGAAAAATTGAAAGCTGGGCTCTTTGCACGAATGTAAATGCCTACATCTCACAGATACTATAGGTATATGAGTGTTGGTCTCAGTTTTGGGAAGCTACTTTCATTTTTCCAATAATTTGAAATCGTTATGCTATAGTAAAGCTACTCTTTTAAAAAAGTGGTCAGCAACATTGCAAGCTTACTAACATTGAAGCTACTTAAGGTGGTGGCAGTGTCTTTTTAATATAAACTATTGCTTTAAAGTTTAGGGGTTGGTAAGATTTTTTTAATGTTTTTGAATGAAGAGTATTATAAGTATTATTGTAGCGTCACCAAGACTGCATTTATTTGATCAAAAATACTCAAAAATAGTAATATTATTACAACTGTTTTCTATTTTAATACATTTTAAAATGCTATTTATTTTTGTGATGTCAAAGCTGAATTTTCAGCAGCCATTACTCCAGTCTTCAGTGTCACATGATCCTTCAGAAATCATTCTAATATGCTAATTTGTGATTACTGCCATAGTATAAAACTGTTGTGCTTCTCACTACTATTGTGAAAATTTAATTATAGAAAGATCAAACATTTATTTGACATGCAAATCTTTTACAACAGCATTTACATGTCTTTACTATCACTTTTGATCACTTAAATGCATCCTTGCTAAATAAAAGTATTAATTTACTTTAAAAAAAGTCATACTGACTATTTTCAAACAGTAGTGTATAACTATAGTTATACCTATAATTCACAGGTTTTTTAGTTTTTGAAAAATATCTTAAATTGAAGATACAATGTATTACAAACTCACATTATGATTAATTATAATGCATCATACCCTTTGATAACCCTTTACATTGCATTACAAAGGTTTTAAGTAAAGTGTTACCAAAGAAAATCTAAAATTGCATGACACAAATCAGTCAAATTACAAGAATTGTCTAAACGAAGTAGTGCTAATTTGTTGGAAAAAAGTTAAAAACAGCTGAGCTGTTGTCACTCTACCAAAAAATTTTAAGTTACCAGTTCTGCAATGCTTAGTTACTCTTGGTTGGTCTGCACTCATGACCATAACTGTGACCCTGGACCACAAAACCAGTCATAAGGGTCAATTTTTTGAAACTGATATTTAAACGTAATCCGAATGCTGAATAAATAAGCTTTCCATTGATGTATGGTTTGTTAGGACAATATTTGACCGAGATACAGCTATTTAAAAATCTGAAAGGTGAAACAAAATCTAAATACTGAGGAAATCGCCTTTAAAAGTTGTCCAAATTAAGTTCTTAGCAATGCATATTACTAAACAAAAATTAGGTTTTGATATATTTATGGTAGAAAATTTACAAAACATCTTCATGGAAAATGATCTTAATATCCTAATGATTTTTGGCATAAAAGAAAGATTGATCATTTTGACCCATATAATGTAGTTTTGGCTATTGCTACAAATATATCTGTGCTACTTAATTTGTGTAGTCTAATAATGTTTAAAACATTCAAATGTGGTTGAATGTGCTTTGATTCATACAAGATGAAAGAGAAATCACACTGCACACTTGTCACTGCACACATGCTCCACAAATAGCAGCACTGGGCAGGTCATACACTGTAGAGCAGAATGCCTAACTCCCTTGAACCTCCACCCACCCCTGGCCTAGTCCTCCCTTATACACGGCTGAAGTGACTCAGAGTCTGTGTATGTACACACACGCACAGCCTGAGAGATCTGGGATACCTAATGAAGTCCAGATTAGAGCTCAGCAACACCCACAGCAGCGGTGCTGACGCGAGGAGAGGAGCAAAACCCTGTGTGGCCGCAGCCAGCGAAGAGGAAGGGCGAGAGGGTGGGGTGTATAGTGATGAGTTTCCTGTGAAAGTCAGTCAGTGGAAGTGTGGGTGAAAACTGGTGGGTTGGGAGCGCTTTCAGAGTGACGCTATGATCATCTGAGGATTTGTGTGGCCTGTTGATGTTTCTTTCTCAGTCACTGCATTCTTGCTTTATCAATGACATTTTGATTTAAAGGAAAGAAATAGTCATCGCAGTCATCAAAATAGCAGAGAACTGGGAAATTACTTAACTGTCATTTCCCACAAAAAGAAACATCTGTTGTATTTCAACAAGTGCTTTTCAAGGACACAAACTAAGTTTGTTTTCGGATGAAACAACACACTTCTGTTTGTGTGAGGAGTCTTATGTCCACACACAGAGCCACACGCAATTTTCTGTTTTTTTTAACAATGAAGATAAACACCAAGTACATTCACACTCCCGTTCAAATGTTTGAGGTCAGTAAGAGTAATATTTTTCAAAGAAGTCTCTTATGCTCACCCAGGCTGCATTTATTTGATTAAAAAAACAGTAAAATATGTTCGTAACATTATGAAATATTAAAATGTTTTATATGGTAATATATTTTAAAATGTATAGTTTTATATTTTAAAACTACATTAATCTAAATGATTGATTTTTCCAAAATTATGCCAAAAATCATTATAGTATTAAGTAAGGATCATGTTCCATGCAGGTATTTAGTAAATTTCCTAATGTTCCTAAATATCAAAACTTAATTTATTATTAGTAATATGCATTGCTAAGAACTTCATTTGGACAACTTTAATGGCAATTTTTTGCACCCTTAGATTCCAGATATTCAAACAGACGTATCTCAGACAAATATTGTGCTATCCTAAAAAAGCATACATCAGTGGAAAGCTTATTTATTCAGCTGTTGTATAAATCTCAGTTTTAAAAAATTGCCCCTTATGACTGGTTTTGTGGTCCAGGGTCACAAATTGAATGTATTTCTGTGATGGCAACGCTTAATGTTTAGCAGCCATTACTTAATATCTTCAGTGTCACATGAGCCTTCAGAAATCATTCTAATATGCTGATTTAGTGCTTAAAATCATTTCTTATTATCATCAATGTTAAAAAGAGTTGTGCTGCTTATCGAAAGTTCGATATTTATTTATTTTAAGCATTTATTTGAAATTATTATTGTATTTACTATTACTTTTGATTAATTTAATGCATTCTTGCTAAATAAAATTATAAATTTCTTGAAAAGAATGTACTCATCCTAAACATTTGAACGGTAATGTACAAGCACTTTAAAAGTTCTGTAAATAACTGAAATCATTACAGTTTTTGCAAAGCCAGACTAACAGACTCAGATAACATCATTATACACATCATGTGCTTTTTTCAGAAGACAGGTACTTTGTGTATTTAATCCGTCATATATTAATGTATTCTTGCTCCACTATGTAAAAACCCGCTGTAGCTCGATTACAACTGGGCATGTAAGCAAATTCCCTTTACCGGTCAGGCTAATGCCATCATAAGCCTTAGCTCTGTCTATTCTAAACATCACAAAATTCACGTCAATTAATAACATGCTGCATGTGTAAGAACAGATCAAAACATACCCTGAAACATTTCGATTTACGAGAGGCTGTAATTGAATAAAGGGCTTAAGGGTTCTTACCAGCGAGGCAAGTGTAGCTAGAAATAATCACTGTTTAAAATACGCTGTCACCGCAGAGTTATGTCGCTGTCGGTGAGGCCTGTTTTCAAGCGCTAAATTCTCTGTGCCTAACATGGTGCCTTTTTTCAGTCCCTGGCTTTCTATTAAATTTATACAGTTGGCTTCAAAGAGTCATTTTTCCTCTGGGGCCACACTGTAACTGTCTGATACTTAGAGCTCAATAGAGAGGGTAGTCATTATACAGTATTTACAGGACACTTATAAAGCATAAATGAACTCAGGTGTCCATTTCTTCTTTTTGTTCTGTGCTCATGACAGACCACCTGCGGATTAACATTTCACTCCCACTTCCACCTAAAACCTGTTTATTAGAAATGATTTTGAAAAGCCAGGTGGTCTGCTAAGCAGAGCATGTGTAGTATGAGACAGTAGACAGAATCCCCTATAAACACAACTTTCTTCGGCTTCTCATTATAGTCACCCACATTAATGGGGTATAAATGCACTAATCATTCACTGTCAGAAAAAATGTGCAAAAATTGTACCTATAGGGGTACAGTAGCTTGTTACAAGTGGCAGTACTCTTCCATATCTACCCCTAAAAGGTGCTTATTAGTACCTTAAATTAGTAATACATACTCTAAAGACCCTAATATACATCAAGTGGAATTAAAGAACCGGTATTTCAAACAAAATTAGGGCAAAATTGAGTTCGTTTCAGGATTTTGAAACTGCACACCAAAGCTCAGGCTGGTAAACATTTTCAAACTACCATGCCTGACGATTACATAAAAGGTGCTGTGTTTTGACGTAAAAATCTCCTGTACTTTTCTTCAGTTTAGTCTATTGAGGCTAGACAAGAGTAAGCATATTCACAACGCTTTGGTCACATGCTTTCTTAACAACGGTTTTCTCACTGATGTCATTTTTAGTTGTGTTTTTCTTCTTCTTACCCCTAAGCAAAGAATGAGAGATCTTTCTTTGAGTACATTGGGGCCTTTAAGGTACTATATGAACCTTTTAGGAGTAAATAAGATACAATATTGTGCCTTAAAGGGTGTTTTCCCAGTGACAAGCTGTTAGTTCAAAGAGATAGTTCACCAAAAATTAAAATTCTATAATTAATTACAAATTTGTAAGACCTTTGACCATCGCAAAGAAACAATTTGTTATTTTCTTTGTCAGTTAACGTGCGTTAATGAGAGTACGTGAGGACGTCATGATATTCTTGTGAACGCTCATCAAAGACTGACATTAAAGAGAAGAAATAGTTGAATGAAGTCGTTATTTTTGTTTTCTTTGCGCACAAAAAGTATTATCATAGCTTCAGAAAATTAATTTTGAACCACTGATGTCGCATTGACTATTTTAACAATGTCCTTACTAGCTTTCCAGACCTTGAGCATGGTAGTTGTGTTGCTATCTATGCAGTGTCTCTGATTTCATCAAAAATATTTTAATTTGTGTTCTGACAATGAAAAAAGGTCTTACAGGTTTGGAATGACATGAGGGTGAGTAATTAATGACAGAATTTTCATTTTTGGTTGAACTATCCCTTCAAAGGTACAATTTTGCACATCCCAGTGGTTCCAAATGACTCCTAAAAGTCACTTTGCTACCTGGACTAAAATGCCTAAAATGTTAAATGTGACACACTCTACTCCTGTGAACTTCACTGATGCTTGCGAGTCTACATCAAGAATGTCATTCGAGACAGGGTCTTTGTCACACCGGTGAAAAGGAGGATGAGGGAAAGGGTGTGATTCTTCCATTTGTCAGATAGGAAAATTACCTCAGTCGATCCTGTGAACGCCACTTTGTCTATGCCCATGTGCGAAGCGATTGCGGCTCCTGCGGTTGGCCCGTAGCCTGGCAAAATATTGACGACTCCTGGTGGAAACCCAGCCTGTGAAAACAGTATGAGAGGAAAAAGCTTTATACGAGAGCCGAGCCAAGAACACCACAGGCCGTGGAGGGGGAATCCAGACCCACCCCGACCTCCCTACAGGCCCTGTGGAAGAGAGGATGGACAGAACATCAAAAGGAAGAGAGGAAAATAGGCCTCTTAATCCAAGAGAAAGGGATAGGCAGAACAACAAAAGTTTGGGTGCAGTGGGGAACGATTGATGATATATCACTTATTTGCATGAATGTGTGTTGATGTTGCTTTTGTATCACTTTGATCATTTTACTGCAGTATTATGAATTTATAAATTGATAGATGTCATAATGTTTTATCCCTTTATTCAAAACAATGTTGTATAATCGTTTAGCTGTACCTCTTTGATCAGGGCACCGATGTAGAGGCAGGTGAGAGGGGTCTGCTCAGCAGGTTTCAGGACAACAGTGTTCCCGCAGCTCAGCGCTGGCCCCAATTTCCATGCTGTCATCACCAGGGGGAAGTTCCACTGTACAGACATAGGTCAGGAACTTACTGTGGGAGCTCACTCAGACAACCTCATATCTTTGTTTCTTGAGAGCATACCTCCTTCATTAATGATTTCAGACTCCTGCACATTCATTTGGAAACCGAATGTTTTTAAAACAGAGTCACACCATATTCTGTATCACTTCAGCCTAGTAATCTGTGCCTGTCATTCTCTTACAATCTCTAGAGTGGTAAGCACTGTGGAGGTCTGGAGTGGTAAGCACTTCATCGTCACAATCTATTTTTTAGCTTCCTCGTTTCTATTTCTGTCTTTCTCACCCATGCTTTTCTCTTTCATTATTTCTCAGTTCCTTTTTCTGCCTCACTGGCATTGGTCATGACCTCCTCCTGCCAGTCCGTTTGTTGCCAACCATACAGTGACTAATAAGAATCTCAAACACTTCCAGTAACCTGTGTAACATATTTTAAAGATACAGTGTAATGGAAATAGCTGCAGATATTTTCTGCAGTGTTGTAAAGTACATCTGAGGGTGGGAACTTCAATCTATCGTTTGTTCACTGGATGGATGCATCTGAATGCAAGTTTGCAGAAGTTTATTAAAAAAGGGAAGGGAAAATAAATGAGAAACTGAGAATTCCATGAAATGTCACCAAAAATAAGTCTGTCGTTTCACCAGAAGGTCGAGTTATGACAATTTGATTAAAAATTACAGGGTCAAAAATAACATGCATGGATGAATCATTCATTCACAATAAGATCAAAAACATGAATTTATTGGATTAGAATTTTAAAAATGATACATTAAGAGCCGGGGGTGAAAACTTGTTAAATCAGAGTAAAATTAACTTATTTTGTCTTCTGGGAAACATGTAACTATCTTCTGTAGCCTCTGAAGGGCAATACTAAATGAAAAAAATATGATATTTTGGCAAAATGTACACATCTCCATTCTGTTCAAAAGTTTTCACCCCGGTTCTTAATGCATGGTTTTTCCTTCTGGAGCATGAGTCCCTCAGTTGTCCTCAGTGTGAAAAGATGGATCTCAAAATCATAGTCATTGTTGGAAAAGGTTTAAGATACACAGAAATGCTGGAAAACCAAATAATTTGTGGGACCTGAAGGATTTTCCTGAAGAACAACAGGCAGTTTAACTGTTCAGGACAAACAAGGGACTCATGAACAACTATCACTAAACAAAAAACACAGAACGGTTTATTTTTATAAATTCAACTATTATTTTCTCTTATGGACTATATGTAAACATATTTTATGTGAAATATCTGATTCAGATCAGTACTAAATAAACAATAACATGCATGTTGTATGATTCCTCTTATTTTGGTAAAACAATTAAAATTGTGCAAAATCTGAACCAGGGATGTAAATGTTTGACCTCAACTGTACCTCCCTATTAAGGCCTGAGAATTTTTAAGCAAATTATATTAGGGAAAATCTAAAATAGGGCCAAAACACTCACAGGAACGATCTGTCCACAAACTCCGATGGGCTCGTGTCTGGTAAGGGTGAAATAGTCTCCATCTGTGTGACAGAAAAAACGAAAGGAAAAGGAGTATTAGTCAACACAGGGTAAAATGGTGTCAAATGCACTTCACACTTGTGCTCAGAAAATAAATCAAGACTGATAATATTAAATAAAAGGTGAAAAATAAGTCAAAAGAGCTTTAGATAATATCACTGTCCACAAAAGACCCTGTTTTTGTCTTACGACTACATGGAAAAGAGTACGATAACTCCATCCCTCGCTGTGGAAACATGCAGTTGGCGTAAAGCATCTGGACGAGAGGCATGCCAGTGATTCATCTCACTTGGTGGCCAGATAAGAGAAGGCCAAAAACACACATTCTGTTTGTTTGTGTTGTAATTCTATTATGGATGAGATTGGAAATGAAATAAAGCAAGTCACTGTGAGTTCCCACTATGCAAGTTTGGTTTAGCAACACAACAAAGGCCCAGTGCTGAGCTCCAGCGCTGACAGGGGGATTTACAGTGCTTTTCCCCTCCATTCTTCATTTTTATTTCTCCTGCTGTGAAAATCGTATCATAACAGCATGCAGCAGCATGGGCGCTTGTTTGTGTAAGATGAGAGAGTGAATATGAGGGGGACATTATCAAATACAAAAATGACTGGGGTGTGTGCGTAAATATTAGAGCATGAGCCAATCAGAGAGAAATGGTGACAGACAGTATTGGAATGTACAATAATTACACGGACGCCCGACGGCGGACACCTCTCTCGATTCCCTCTAACCCAAGTGGCCCATGTGACAGGGGGCCCTGAAGGGCGGCTCCACGATCTCCCCCGCGCACACATACTTGCACACTAATGGCTGCACCGTGACATCAGAGCTGCAAGTCTACTGCTGTCCCGTAGTCTCCAGGCTCCCTGCCGCGTTCCTTTCAAACAACTAAATTAGCCAGAACAGACCCCCAGTGCCCCCCCGTGCCCCGTAGTGCCCCCCGGCCCCGTAGCTGTCACTGTGCTCCACCGATGGCAGCGCTCCACAGGAGGGCGGCCATTAGCACTCAGATTTATAACTGTTACGGGACCTCGTCTGTTTACCCTCAGTGCACCTTCATAACCCCACAACATCTCCTGCAGGCCTCAGAGAAAACACAGCTCTAACCCGGCTTAGAGCTGTGTTCTCTCTGCTCAAGGTCAGACTTCCTAAAATGTCTAGGATGGGCCTGCACCTAAAGGTCTGGTCTGCATTCACATAATGACAGTTTCCAGTCCAGTGCGCCTGTATCTTCCATGCTCTCCAAAACGGCTGCTTTTGCATCGCTGTGTCACCAGCTTTCGTATTCATACAGTTTATATCAGTGACATTATGTGATTTTGGATATATAAAGTACAGAAGTAAAGTAAATAATTTTTTGTTATATTGTGAATTAAAATTACAATTTAAAACAAGTTTTCTGTTTTAAAATGGTAGGAAATTGACAAAATATCTTCATGGAACATGATCTTTACTTAATATCCTTATGATTATTTGCAAAAAAAAATAAAAAAATAAAAAAAAGGAAAATTGATCATTTTGACACATACAATGTATTTTTGGCTATTGCTACAAATATACCTGTGCTACTTGGTTTTGTGGTCCAGGGTCACACATATTTAATAATTAAATAATATTTTTGGAAATCTAAAATGAAATGTCAAATAATTACAGTATTTATTATGTTTTATCGCGCAAAATGCACTCACTGCTTTTCTTTTTTATGTTTGTGAGCGCCTGTTTACTATGAGACAAAACTTGGCATCAAGGCTAACTTTTGTGGTTACTAAAATGCTTTAAAAATCTACTTCTAAAACCCCCAAAAGTTTTGTGGTGATATCCTTAGAATGATCAGGCCCCCCACCCATTCAAACACTCCAATAATTTGCATGTTGCCTATTTCTATGGTAATGATTTAAGACAGGATGAGCATGAGCTTACCAGTCGGAATCGTGGAACCGTGGATCTTATCTGCCCATCCAGCAAAATATCGAAAAGTTTTAATGGTTCCCTGAAGATCCACAAAGACGGAGGAGAGGAAAGGTTTCCCAGTGTCCAGAGACTCCAGGGTCTGGGAGGAGAGAAGGAAGATGAGAGTGTGGGCGTGTGATGAAAAATCGCTCATAGAGATTAAACCTGACACCCCCCCCCATGCTGCATTCAGACTAAGCATATCTAAAGCACACACTTACATCTGCTCCCCTAAGAAACATGATACTCATATAGTCATCACCAGAGACCTGACTTTGTTATCTCTGTGTCAGCCAGCCATGATTTCTTATCGACGTGGGATTAGATTGATATAAAGAGTGATCGTAACCACATGGACGTCACATTTCTCTTTCAAAGCAATTTGCTCTGACACTTGTTCAGAGCTGGATGGAGAAAATCTGTTGTTTCAGTCCATTTAAGACAAAGTCTAAACTGTAACATGAAAGAGATTTATTCAAAATGGCTACAGCAGGCTTTGGAGAGCTGCATGCATGTACAAACATAGCACTTTTGTTTCTGAATCTGTCTCTTTAGACACATCTCCGTGAGTGGGAAGTAAAAGCAGATGTCCAGGGCGGAAGAACGCCGGAGATAAAAGCACGTCACGGAACGGAACAATACCTCTTTTTTACGTTTCGCTCTTAACCTAAGTGATCGTTAGCACCCAAAGGTCATGTGTTGTCATTATCATGGGTTTCAGACATTTGCACGTCAAATCAAAAAACAACAACTCCTACGGCTCCTGCCATGAAGTTTCAATAAGCCTGAGGCAGACAGACAGGCCCACTCATTAGACACTTGCTTATTGTTGTGAGCGTCTTTGTCTGCTCAGATGGCTCTGTCCTGTTAAATCTGATTCTCACTCACCGAAAACTGGCACTGACTAGAATGAGACTTGGTTTAAGTCTGGCCAGATGACCACTGGTTCGTGAGTGAAGGTGATAGTTATGAGGGAGTCGAGACTGATGTCAACAAAAGAGCATGGGTCAGGCATTTTGGATGTAATTGAGCAGAACATACAGAACTAATTATCAGATACATATTAAAGAAATCTAAAAAAAAAAAATGATGCTGGATTTTCATTTTGAAAATGCCTATTTTGAGAAGAAGAAGAAAGAATCAGATGCTGTCTTTTTAAATGCAAATGATACCTTAGATACTCTGCCAAAAATCATGTTTGGTTTTGATTAGCATGTTTATCATGCTGAAATCATGCGTTTTAAAGCTGTATCAGTTTATACTTTTGATATACGGTTTTCTGAGCACACACATCTGAAGTACATGCACAGAAAGCGGCTGTTGTACAGCATGTGAGTACAAAAAGTTCTCTTTCTTGTCTTATTGCGCTTAAACTGTCACATACACACAGGTTTATGTTAAAAAGACACGAGTTACAAAATCAGTTGTTTATGTCTACAAAGGTAAGACATGTTTATATTAGATCTCTGTGACAGCAGCGTAATATATAGTCAATAAATCTCTCTTGTCTCCTTTGAGGCTGGGACTCTAAATAGTGTTCATGCTCATCTGTGCAGCCAACAACAGAACAGTTAGCATGCTTTGCTCTAACTTTTGCCATTGCCTTAGAACTGGTACACCGTTGTCGCTTGTGAAAACACAATGGCGATGCCACTTGCAGATTAAGGCTCACCCAAAAAAAAAATCCTGGGTTGGTCTTTTTCCCATTTTCCTGGATGGTAGATGCACCTGGGACTCGTTTATAGCACTTAAACGCGGAAAAGGTCAGATTTTCATGATATGTAATTTAGAACACTGGAATAGGTGTGTCCTGATTCATTAAAAATATATCTATGACTATAGTCATAGCAAAAAAGATGTCAAACCAAGTGTTGGATGAAGTACTCACAGCAAGGTAGGCACTGTCTCTTTCCACCAAGTCAGCTAGCTTAGACAACAGCCTCCCACGTTCAGATGCATCCATCTTCCTCCATACTGAACCCAGAGAGAAGGCCGAACGTGCAGCCTGCACTGCTTTGTCCACATCAGCCTAAGAGAAAGGCAAACAGAGGGGATCGAACAGAGAGAGACAGAAACAAGAGGAGGAGAGAGGAGAGCATTTAATGATATAACCTTATCCTGTAAACAGGTGTTTGTCCACCTCTGGGACAAATTAAATCCATTCATTCCGGATGAGTCTCAATGACTTCCCCAGTTGCACGTTCAGGGGGTCTCTGTTTCCTGTATCCATTCTGGTTTTCCACACTTTCTGCCTGATTTACAGAGAGGAACTACAGCCTCTAGCTTGCTTAACCACATTAGACTGAACTACAGCCCCCTCCCTCCCTCTCTTTCAATTCTGGATGCTTATTCATGCTGAGTGAAGGCTGAAAGTGAGAAGCACAATAGCGGTGCTGGACGACTAAATGTAGTCCAGCAGAGCAATTGTGCCAAACCTGTTTCTGGCAATGGTTTGACCAATTACCAAATACACACTTTGCTGACAAACACACTAGCATGCTAAGAAAGCACACACACACACACACACACACACACACACACACACACACACCTTATCAGCTTCTTGGACGTCGCAAATCTTCTCTCCTGTAGCCGGGTTGTATGTGCTGAAGACCTTACCGCTCACAGAATCATGCCATTCGTTATTAATAAAAATCTACAGGGAAAGAAGAGAAAGATATAGTTTAGTTTAAGGCCCCCTTTCAAAAACAACAACAACAAAACTCGAAAATCAGTGATAAACAGTAACAAAGTGTGTATACCCCAAAACTAAAGGCAAGGCAAGGCAAGGCAAGGTGAGGCAAAGTTTATTTATATAGCACATTTCATACACAATTGTAATTCAAAGTGCTTTAAAAAAAATAATAATAAAAATAAAGAAATAAAGAGTTTATTTGAATAAACTTTTATTAAAATAAAGTATAAAAATGGCATAATACAAAAAACTATACACATTTATATAACAAAAAAATGAAAAAGTCACAAACACAATGAAATTAACTTAAACTAACACTTAAAATAAAAATATGACCCTGGACCACAAAACCAGTCAAGTAGCATGGTTATATTTGTAGCAATAGCCAAAAATACATTGTATGGGTCAAAATGATCTTTTAGTCTTTTATGCCAAAAATCATTAGGATAGTAAGTAAAGATCATGTTCCAAGAAGATATTTTTTAAATATCCTACCATAAATATATCAAAACGTAATTTTTTTTTTTTTTTTTTAGAAATTTTGATTTGCTAAGAACTCCATTTGGACAACTTTAAATGCTATTTTCTCAATATTTTGTTTTTTTTGCACCCTCATTCTTTCTGATGATGTATAAATCTCAATTTCAAAATATTGACCCTTATGACTAGTTTTGTGGTCCAGGGTCACAAATGTAACAAAAAAAATAAAATCAAATTCAAAACGTTAACCAAAACTACAATGATATCTCAGTGATACTAAAATAACATGCATATACATTTCAATTTCAAAGTGAAGAAACTGAGATTGTGAACAAATTATTGTTTTAAGGTAATTTTGTTATGCTGAACCTACTGAATTCAATCATATATTGAACTGGATGGAGCGAGACTCCAGAGTTCAAACCTATAAGCTCTATTCTATGTGCCTGTCTTCTTTTACTCATGATTTGGATACTATGTCCACCACTACTAAAACTGATGTAACAAAAAAAGACAACTGTTTGCATGAGAATTAAGCATTTTAATGCAGAATATGTCAAACACCATCCACAAAATGTGCATCTTGGACCCATGAGGAATTAGAGTGAGTTAGTAACTTCATGATGATGCACAGAATTAAAAGAGACAGTGTTTCTCCCCTTGTGTGTTTCATGGTTGTGGTGTGAGAGGAATCTCTGGGAACCGTGTGCTATTGCAGGGCTGCCCAATATCACTCTCTTGGGAGTGATCCAACAACCAGACAGAAAGAGGTGGGGGAAAGGGGAAAGGAGAGATAAATCCCTATCACACACACACAAATGCGCACACAGATAGACCTGCATACATACGCACAGTCGCACACAAATGCAGAGATACACAAAGACACACATTTCACAACATCACTGCTCGTTTACGAGATCATAAAACACGGGCCGCACTCTGGCTCTGGTGATGCGTTAAAAGAAGCGGCCCGTAAAACAACCACCTCAGATTCCAAAAGATGGATTTTTCAAGCTCGATAAAGAAGAAAATGAAAATACATCTTTCCCTATGCACACCAATTGTTTGCAAAGCGCACAACATACTACGCATAAGGCAAGAGTGATTTCAATATTCAGTTGAAGACTTATAGTACTTGACTGATACGGCGTTAAAGCATCTACATAAACTCTTCCTGTCATCTGCATAGAGGAAGACGTCCGGTTCAAAGTGAACCATGGCCCTGGGCCTCCTCCGACTCTCCAACATGTTTACTAATGTAAACTTACAGGCTTAAGTACAATTTAATTGGCTGTAAACCAAGAGGCGCGTTTACTTTAGAACAGGTATAAAATGCCAGTTGACTTGGAGGCGGTTCAAGCTGCCTCAGTCACTCCCACTCTCTGTTTCCCCTAAAACTGGCACGAATAAATCATTCCTGGTCAGGGTAGGTATCAGTCTGTACCACGCTGATTCCTCTCAGATACGTTTACATCAGACTCCCTTTTCTCTCTCTCTCTCTCGCTCCTCACAGGCCTCTTGCATTAAGGGGGCCACCTTTAATCTGACTCTCATTTGGAGCACTTCATAAAAGTGTCAGTGGCCTCGTCGAGCCGAGGGCCTGTTACAAAAACAGAAAGCCCCGTAGAGGAGCGAATTAGTTTTAAAATTTATAGAGGCCACTGTAGTGGAATGCCTTAAATCAGGGGCAGACTGTGACAGGCCAGTGGGCCCGGGAAGAATGTAGACGGTGGGTAGCTTTATGCTCTTCGTAACCCCACACTTACGGCACCCCGGAATGGAGGAGAGGGGAATGCTGGGTGAGCCACGGACTGGGCCACCATCTAAATCACGACTAGAAAAAGGCGACCATTAGAGGCCATTTGGCCCAGTCTTCCCTGAGCTCTGGGGGCTCTCGGACTTTTGTCTCTTCCCATTGAGAAAGTTGATAAAGAGCGACAGGCCGGTGCAGTAAATCAACTCTCAAGCTTTCTTTATACTTTGGCTTTGATTAAAGAAAAGGGATAAGAACGCAAGTGCAAAAGTGCAAAAATTCATATTGATCACCGCTTCTATGCCGTAACCCTGCTGGAGGCTTCAGCAGAGCTGTAAAGAACTTGACTAATTGTGCTTCATTACTATACTTAAGCATTATTTGGGGGAATTCGTACTTTACTATCGAAACGGAACACTTCCAACACAATTACATCACCAAAAGATACTTTTTACTTGTTTTCACAGGTTACAATGACATAAATCCCCACACTTTTTGTCCATTTTAGTGAATTAACAAGACAAAATAAACACAAATTATGCTAACATTTAAAGTTATGGTCCATATTTGTGACTCTAGACCACAAAATCTTTTAAAAAAATGGGTCAAAATGATTGATTTTTCTTTCATGCCAAATATCATTGGGATATTAAGCAAAGATCATGTTCTATGAGGATATTTTGTAAATTTCCTACCGTAAATACATCAAAGCCTAATTTCTGATTAGTAATATGCATTGATAAAAACTTCATTGGGACAACTTTAAAGGTGATTTTCTCAATATTTTGATTTTTTTTTTTGCACCCTCAGATTCCAGATTTTCAAATAGTTGTATCTCGACCAAGTAGTGTCCTACCCTAACAAACCACTCTTCAATGGAAAGCTTATTTATTCAGCTTTCAAATGAGTTATAAAGCCCAATTTACAAAAAAATGTACCCTTATGACTGGTTTTGTAGTCCAGGGTAGACATAATAAAAAGCATTACTAAATAGGGGGAAACCTAACTCAAGTGTAAACATGGTCGACAAACAGTCTATAAACAACTATATTCAACTGTCAAACAGCTAAAATATTTGTTGAATTTACAGTTTAATAATGACTACTGACAAGTTTCAAGACACTGGATATTATTATGATATTTTTATTAAAGAGGTGAACTTTAAAGTTTTGATCATCACTAAAAAAAGCACAGTATGCTCAATTGAATACTTTTTTTGCACCATATTTCTGACTCTGGACCACAAAACCAGTCGTAAGTAGCATGGTTAAGTAGCAACAGCCAACAGTACATGGAAAGAATCAAAATGATCAATTTTTCTTTTAAGCCTAAAATCATTAGGATATTAAGTATCCTACCGTAAATATATCAAAACTTAATTTTTGATTAGTATAATGCATTTCTAAGAACTTCATTTGGACAGCTTTTAAGGTGATTTTCTCAATATTTCGATTTTTTTGCACCTTCAGATTCCAGATTTGCTAAAAGCAAAGAAACATTGTAATTGTAAACAATGTAATTTTACTTAACTTTTTTGCTTTTGAAACTGAAAAAATGTGAAAAAAGTGTCTTTATACTTTTTTTTTAAGATTTTCACTCACATTCTCACCCACAATTTAACTTCAAATCTCATTATTTTTAACAGCTCAAAGCTATAAATATAGTAGAGTTTATTTGAGGCTGAGTGCTGTAAGAATTTCCAAACTTGAGTTGAGTACGAACACTAACCGCCAAGCTGTGACAACTAGATTTTGTTTACGACAGCAGGGGGCCAGAAAATGTATTATCTTGTAAACAAAACAGCCACTTGATGCGGTACACAAACAGAAAGAGAAGCGCTGCCAGTTCATCCTACGCTAACACATTGTACTACAGGCTGTTACGAAATCGGACAGAGTGCGGATAGGTTAGGATTTTACGCGCAGGCCACAGCGCAAGACAGCTGCAAACATTTAGAATCACTCCATGTTTTTTTATTCAAGCTGTCAGTCTCGCAGTGCTGACTGCGCTCGTCTGCAAAGCTAATTAGATGGTGAGATATGCAGTGCCTATCATAAACAGATTGTGGAAGAGGGACCCACGGCGTAGGATGACAGCATCACTAGGCTTATGCTCCTTATTGCTGAGATTTTTATCACCAGCATTACTTCACACAGGAAAGAGGGTTATCGGCCACAAAGGCGGGAGGTCGACTTTGCTCCTCTGGGAGAGCTAGAACTAGAGAAGAGTCGTTTTTGGGGGGGTGACTCGAATGACTCTAGCAGTTGTACAAAGCTGATCCGTTTCTCATCTGCCCAGGCGAGCTCTCTGGAGGCTTCGCACAACTGCAGGAGGAAGCGGAGCGGGAACGGGGACGGAGAATGCCAAAGCTCACGCTATAGCCAGCGAAACATCTGTTTGGCCGCCAGCACCTTCTAATGGCTCAGACACATGAGGGATATTTAATGGCAAACATTTCTTGGCCATTGTAAAAAGATTCTTTTTTTATATGTGCGCTTTATCTGTGGTTTCGTGGAACAGGCCGGGATTCCAGAGCCAGACGGATCCTAACAGGGCACCTGCAACCCGGCTCTCGGTCTGCACAGGAAGTTTCATATCCTTTCCAGAGCAGCTCACTTTCACTCTGAAACTGGACACACTTCAAGATGTTGATAATTACTGATGTTACAGGAGAAGAGGGAGCTTAAAACATGGAACTGAGACTGTATGTCATGTTCTCACTCTCTCTTTTCTGTAACATAATTCATTGCAATTACTAAAAGTGAATGTCAAATTGTGCAACATATGTTAGTCTACAGAGCAGGTTGACAGGGACGCCCCTACCGTCTATCTTAGTTAGCATTACATGCGAAAAGTGTAAAAATGTGAGTCTAAAGTGATAAAACTTTACAATAAGTCTCAATTTATTAATAATATATTTAGTAAATAAACAACAGTATTTAGTATTTTAGTATTCATCAATTTTAAAATGTCTTAAGAGTAAACACTGACAATAATTCATGTGTTCTGAACAAATATGAACAATGAACAAAATCATATTTATTACATTAAAAAAAAAATATATATATATATATATATATAACTTAGTATCAATTTGATATATATGAATTATGAATTAACAGATAATAGATTATTATAGATTAATTACCAAACTCATAAAATCTTTGTTCATCTTCGGAACACAAATTAAGATATTTTGATGAAATCCAAGAGCAGAAAATGCAGTAAGGACATCAGTAAAATAGTTTTAACCTACGAGAATACTTTTTGTGCGCAAACAACAAAAAAAAGACTTAATTGAACAATTCTTCTTCCCCGCTTCACCGTCTGCCGCCTTTATCGAGAGTGCCATGACCACGCATGAATAAAGTCTTTATTTTAGTTTTCTTTGCTCCCAAAAATTCCCCAAATTCTTAAAATTTACAAATTACAAATTCTTGATCTTACTACCTTTCTGGGCCTGGGAACATTTAAGTTACATTGCTGTCTATGCAGGGTCAGAAAGCTTTCGGATTTAATAAAAAATATTTTAATTTGTGTTACGAAGATGAATGAAGGTCTTACGGGTTTGGAACAACATGAGGTTGAGTAATTAATGACAGATTTTTTTTTATTTTTGGGTGAACTATCTCTTTAAGTTCTGTTGTAATCTTTTATTTGTTTGTATATCTGTGTTTAAATTGAAGTAAAGTAGCTGGAACAAACATGCTATCGCCAATAATACAAACACAAATCAGGCTTTTTGTTCCTGAGGGAGAAAAACAGCGCAAAGGCCAAAGATAATCAATAAGGAAGATGTGAAGAAAAGATCAAGAGTAAAAGAGGGGAAAAATTATAAGTCAAAGCAAAAGAGGGTGAGAGAGAGAGAGTCCTCACTGTGCAGCTTACAATAAATCATGCTTCTCAGTGTATGCTCTACTTTGGCCGCTGTTTGATGTGAAGAAATGGTGGGTTTTGAAGTGAAAAACTCCAGAGGTATGGGACAGACTCTCGTAAGTCAGGGCCACTGACCCTAACAGTGAGACACGGCCATATATTACACCCTGCTGGACAGCTTCTAGAGCAGAAAACCCCCCTGACTCCCATCTGTACTATCTCATGCACTGACGGATTGATGGGGCCTACCTCATTCACTCAAGCTGTCTCCCAGATTAGCTTACAAAAGTCCTCACTTCAGCGCACACTACTGTCCTGGCTGGATGCTTAAGCCCTTAAAATATAAAGACATGTCCAACAAATGGCTGTCAAGTGTCTTTTTTCTCCTTGAAGCTCTCAGTATAGAGAAACATACACGTGCACAGACAAATTACTCACTTCTGTTTCATCAAGATATTTGGGGAAATCAAGATAAAGAAAGTCGTGCAGGTTTAGAGTGACATAAAGGTGAATTATACCTTGAACATGCAAAGATTACCTCTATATTGTATATCATTGATAAATTCCACTGACTGCAAACCACATCTAATCCAAATGTGCAATTGTTACTTGCACAGCACAGGGGAAAGCGAGAAAGTAATATCCTGTCTCCTGTTTCCATCTTCTTCCAGGTTTTAATCTCAAGAGTCTGCTTCACTTATGTTATAACTGAATGGAGTGAGCAAATCATCACTCTGCCTGCTGGAATCCAACACCTCTTTTTCAAAAAGACTCCTGGGTCCTAATCAATTACACTGATACACACACCTATCAACATAACCTTTCCTTTCTGTTTCTCTCTTCCATCCGAAGAGAAAAAAAGAAGAGAAAACATCCATAACCAGCCATCACCGGAGACAAATTTATGGCTTCCTCAGTGCCATTATCAGCCCAGTGGGCCAGCAGACAGAGAAAGAGAGAAAGAGAACTCCTTCAGCAGACTAGCTCTCCCGTGACCAGTCAAACATGCACTCTTTATACAGCGTGTGGAGTCAAGAGGAAATTCGGTAAGACTGTAAAGTGTATTGAGCTCAGGTGTCTGCAGCAAACAACAGGACTTTAAGAAATATCGGTGTGATAAGCGGAAGCTCGGTTGTAAATGTTCAATGGCATGGCAGATAACTTCCTTATCGGTGTGTTCAATCACAAGTCTGTAACAAATACAGGTGTAGTGACTCACATAATAAGCACATATGTATTTGGTGGGGTGAAAAGTTTACTGGGGAGCACAAAGTCCATGTTGTAGCAACTTTGTTGTTGTACTTTCACTGTCGTTTCACTGTGCAAGAAACAATCCTAACTATTCAGGTTATTTAGATTTAGCGTTGAATGAAAAAAAAGGATCCGCAGTCACTTAGAAACTTAATGTTTTAAGACACTACCAGTCAAAGGTTTTTTTAATGTTTTGAAGCAGTTCTCTTCTGCTCACCAAGCCTGCATTTATTTGATCCAAAGTACAGCAAAAACAGTACAATTGTGAAATATTTATACTTTTTAAAATAACTGTTTTCTATTTGAATATATTTTGAAATGTAATTTATTCCTGTGATTTCAAAGTTTAATTTTTAGCATCATTACACCAGTCACATGATCCTTCAGAAATCATTCTAATATTCTGATTTGCTGCTCAAATTGTATTATTATTATTATTATTATTATTATGATTACGACTATTATGTTGAAAACAGCTGAGTATAATTCTTTCAGGTTTCTTTGATGAATAGAAAGTGCAGAGGAATAGCATTTATCTGAAATAGAAATCTTTTGTAACATTATAAATGTCTTTATCATAACTTTTAATCAATTTAAAGCATCCTTTCTAAATACAAGTATTAATTTCTAGAATTTCTCCCTCCTTTGTGTAGAATATAATGTTACAAAAGCTATTTAATTCAGATAAATGCTGATCTTTGGATCAGCAACAACAACAATAAAGTGTTTCTTAAACAGCAAATCAGCCTATTAGATCTAAAGGATCATGTGACAATGAAGACTTGAGTAATGTTGCAAAAATGTAACTTTAATCACAGAAATAAATTTTATTTTAAAACATATTCAAATAGAAAACAGTTATTTTAAATAGTAAAAAATAAAAAAATAAAAAAATAAAAAAAATTCAGAATTGTACTGTTTTTGCTGTACTTGGGATCAAATTAATCCAGGCTTGGTGAGCAAAAGAGACTTCTTTAAAAAAACATTAAAAATCTTACTGTTCAAAAATTTTTGACCGGTAGTGTGAGTACAGATCCTGCTTTTTCCATTTGAAATAATTACATTTTTTACTGATCTACGCACCCTAAGTATCGGTTGAACACAGTGATTTTACATTTTAAAAAATCAAAACTGCAGTACTTATTATATTGAGTGTTACTTTTATAAATAAGGCTTTCAATGAATAAAATAAATAATTTAAAATACAATTATAATGTTTTAGAAACATTATGCAAGATATATTTATTAATATAATAAAAAGTAATAATAAATAAATACAAAACATTACTATGACTGTGTCTAATAACCAAACGCTCACTAGAACAAACCATTAATTGCTGTAAAATGTGTTTTGTAATGATTACTGTATTACCTAACTGAATTAGTTGCCACCACCTCTCCCTTTCACTGCGTGATATTAATTATTTTACTTTAAAAGCCAAAACTGGATGTGATTCAGTATTTACATAAGTGGTTGACAGTGATAGAGGAATGAGATGTTAAGTGTGCCTATTAATGATATTTCCATAACTCAGCGTCTCTGGCATTAAAGCGCTGCTCATTAACAGCACAGAAAACACAACTTAAAAAGTCTCCAAGGAGTTTCGCTAAAATGGTTTAACCTCAGACTTGCACAAATAATAAAAAACTTGGCTCTGCGTTGACTACATTTGAAAGAATAGTATTGATTGGGCATATTTGGGCTGTTACATCAGAGCCTGTGCTGCGCTGCACCAGGCACACAGAATCAAAAGTGAGAGGGGGTGGGGATAGAGAGAAAGAGACCAAGAGAAAGAGGAAGATGGAAAAGGGTGTGAAGGGAGTTCACATCACTAATGCCCAAATTGGAACCCCACACACACCCATACAAGCAGCACACAAATTCCTGAGGATGAATCCTTCTCACACTCCCATGCGCTTCTGAAAGCAGGTTTGCGATGAGAGCAGGAGATGCAGGGTGTGTGTCGCAGGTGTCTCCAGCTTTCACTCAGGCTGAACTTTAGTCTCTACTACAATGATTGGCCTGAACTGCACTTTGACTTTATCTCCTTACCTCACAGCAATAAAATTATTAGTCAAAACAAAACCAGCATGATTTAAGATGGCATTACCAACAAAACAAGAGAGATTATATTTTATAACCATTTTAAATAAATCACATAAGTCATAAATCACTTCTTAGTTTCAAAGAGATTGATATAAGGAATCACGCATAATAGTGCTGAAACTGAAAAAAATTAATGTTTGGACTTTGACATGCTGGCATGCTTTGCCTTCTTTCCATTGTAGTAGGCAATACCAACCCTGCAATTTCAGTGCTGTATAAAGTTTTAAATCTTCTAGGTGGCATTTAACACAAGTGTTCTTATATTACAAACACATGATCTGGCTTGCAAATAGTCATTGACGTTACATAAAAGATGCGCTGTGGTCACAATAATAAACATGGCGTGTTTCTGACTTTTTTTTGTCATGAGCATAAACAAATTATGAATAATTTAGATACTAGGCTTATCCACAGAATTAAAAAGAGAAAGAGGCGGATCTCTAAAGCGCACCGACATGCCCATAATCTAAAGCAAAGTCGTAAATAATAACAACAACAACCTGTTTAAGGTAAAACATCCTAAAAGGTTTAAATAAGATTATTAAAGCTCTATGGGCTCTCATTTATCACTATATTAAGTGTGAGAAAAATTTTCATGATCGACATCCCTCTGCATTAGATAACATGCAGCATAACTGGACTTTCATACTCTCTATATAAACACAAATGAAGTTATTTTGTGTTATTAGAATAAACGGGCAATCGATAGGTTTATTGGAAACAGCACACCAATTATACTGCGTACCTAAAAAATAATCCATAGAGCCAAAACTTGTGCAGACAATCCTCCTGAGCAAGTCATCAACTTCCGTACTTATATCTAAAGAATACTACTGTTACATTCGGTTTAAATGCATAAGTATGAGCCTGTTATCTATGCCATGGTTGCAACACGTTGCGTTTCTTGACCAGTGATTTGTTTGCGCGCAGTCACAACAAATCAAACGTGTCATCTCTCACGCATTCTCCGCTTAGGCAACTTTATGATTCTTGAAAGAAGTTGTAAAAAGTCTCACGAACCTTAGTGTACTTGATTTCAGGATTGGGTACCGGTGAGGGCACCAGATGAAGAGATGCCATGAGCGCAGCCGGGTCGTTCTTCACCTCTCCTGGCAGTTCAACTTTACTGGAGGTCATTGCGTCTCTTGAAGATGCCGGTTGGCTTTTTTTCTGCCGATTTGCGATCACTACTTTGGAATCCTTCCTGTGTTTATAACCAGGTGTCAGCCCTGGTCCATTTTTATTGGGCAGAGAATAGGGCCGTCCTCCTAATATAATTAAAATGGAGCATTTACATAAACTACTCTCTCTCCCTTTCTGACCATACTGAGTGAGATAGATACCACCCACTCTCAAGACAACAGTATGTAGGAGTATCACGATTTATCAGGAAGAAATTAAACTGACAAGCAGTAGTAAACTGCACTGTAAAAATGTTTTGTCAGGTAACCTGAAAATGTGCTTTATGTGGAACTAAATGATCAGCTTCAAGTCAAAATAGTGTATTATTTTACAAATTAATAGCCTACATTGAGTAACACAACTGAATGTTAACGCAGACTCGTTTTAAAGTAAAGATCTGCTTTAAAAATAATTTATAACACATTTATTTAATAAGAACGTGTCTAAAGACACTTTTCATGTGTTTTACAGTAAAAAGTTCAAAATTATATATCTTTTTTTGCTATTTTAAGATTTTTAAAGGTTTTTAAAAGAATAATGTAAACGGTAGGTTACATAGACCACTCTATTATTCCTTTTAAACTCTTTCACTAGTCACTAAAGTGTGTTCTGCAGACAGTTTGCTATCTAAAAGTAGGCTACAATATTTAAAAAATTAAGTTAGCTAGGGTTTCTTTCCGTTGGGGTGCTCAAACTGTCACGTAAACGTTAAAGTTTTCTTTGGCAGAGCCCGTTTGCCCCTTTCATTCTCACAGATTCTCCTGTAACATGTCTATCCCCTCAGAATGTTATTCGACTATCTACATCAAGCGATCACAGGTTATTTCCTCGTCGTCCCTCCTGCCGCGCCGGGACTCAGTTAGCATTTACCTCAGAATATCCAATAAACATTAAAGACCATCTAAAAGGGCTTTTAACACTCTCAAAGACGTTGTGGTTTAAAGGATTAGCCAACACAGACATTCACACTTCCACTGTGTAACTGGTGGATAAGGAAGCTCTTCAAAACACCGGATCGCGGCAAAAACATCTACGATTATGTCGCAGATAAATAAAACAAATAATCGCCTTCACACTTCCACGGAGGGCTAACCAGAGAAATCTTTTAGGAGATTAGCCTAATCTTGGGAGTCGGAAGCGTTTATAGACTAGCTACCATGACTTTGTCTGTAGCTGCATCACACTTTAAGTCAAATTATTGGCCTAATTGTTTATGTATTCATATAATGATGTTATGTACTGTCATAAAATGTTGCTGTTCACAGTGTGTCATGCTATTAAATAAATAAATAAATGTGTCTGTCTGTCTGAACGAGTAAATAAATATAAAACAATTTATTTGGGAAAGAAAATGCGCATAGCCTACTGAAAACTCGTGAAACTTTTGTGTCCGTATGGACTTGAAAACACCTATGCATGATGCCATATGAATTAAACATGATGACCTGCAAAAGCAAGTGCTTCATTATTGCAGTCCAAAAAGTTTTGTGTCATGCTCACTCACATTGGCTGCATATACTATAACTTAAACATTTTTTAATGAGCAGGCTGCTTGATAGCAGTTATCATGTGTGACATGCTAAAGGCTGAGGGGTTGTTAAGATGATGAAGGGGACGGGGTGTTATAATTTGTTAGAACCCACTGGGGTGCTTTTTCTCCATCAGCACATCCCCCTGCATTTCACAGCACTGACAGTGTCTGCCTCACATCAAAGACGACACCCCAGAACAAGTGACAGTGATTAATGCAAACAAAACATACCGCTACCATCCTATCGCTTCTCCTTTTCACAGTTTGTACCAGTCCTAGGACGCCACCGTCAAACTCTGGCCCTCTTTGGTTTTTACTTAGTCAAGTAGCTCCATCCGGTGGACAAATATACGTATTACATGTTGAAGTTGCGCTGTACTGTGTCCGCGCTTCTCTGAATGAGAACTGGAAATAATACTAAAAAATAAGAAATCCCATTGAGTAGTAAACAAGTCATATAACAACACATAAATATAAAATAGGTTGTATTTAGAGAATAAATAAACCTAGACCTGTATTTAATTGTTAATTTTCAGCGAACATGTAGCTTACCATAAGAGTGGCATTGACATTTGTAAATTTTATGGGTCTGGCTTCCGGTCTCATCAGTCCAGATATTTTTAATGTAGCCAAGGCTGCAAAACAGCTCGTTTTGCTGCTTGATATTGCGAAAAGGTGTCTTACCATATTATTTTAAGGTATTTCTTAAATATGAGCCTACTGGTTTGTAGTGCAAACAGGTTTACTGTTTACTGCACTTTGTTATTGTTCTTGTTATTCCGGCTAATAAACCGGAAGTTTCACCCACAGGTTTACTTCCGCGTTAAAGAAAAAGGTGAATAGTGTTGTGTGCGTTTCTACCGTGTATTGTCCATTGTGTAGGTCTATTGAGTATTATTTATAGAGGTCAATTTAAAAGAAATCTTTTTAGAATTCAGTGCAAAAACACGCTCTAGAAATGTATAGAAAGTTTGTATTGATTTTGAGTTGATTTTTAAAAAATCCCACAGATACAGGTTCCTGAATCAAAAATAAAGTAGGCTAATTTATTTTATATATTTTAAAAAGTAGCCTACTAAAATGAAAAGCATCTTTCATTTCTTTACCGTTTAACTTTTTTAAAAGCTTCAAAAAAAAGAAGCTTTAATTAATTAAAGTTTATATTTTGAACGAACTGGACTGGAATTATTTATATTTTTTAATTAGATCTAGAGGAAAAAAACGTATAGGCATTTTTTGCTTAATATTGTAGAAGTGTATATTTTATAGGTTACTTGGTCAACTCCAACTGCAATAAATCTTCTGTTAATAACGCAATACTTAAATAAGTAACGCTTCTTAAAAAAAGATTAAGTCAATTCAAGCAAGTCTAGTATTTCCAACGCCGTTTCTGTAGCGTTAAATGTTCGCAAATAAGATTTTTAACAAACAGGCTGCGTAATGATATTTTTTACGAGTTGATCGGACTCTCGTATTTGTCTCAGCGTGAAGAGGATGGATTGAGGGAGAGCAAAGAGGAACCACCAACCTGTCATGTCAGTGTGTTTAATGACATCTGAGTAGCAGGAGGGGCGGGGAAGGTTAAAGCCTAAGACACTTAAACTCAAGCGAGATCAGCCCTTCAACTGTCTGTCCGAACATCACATCTCAGCTGTCGGGGAAAGTATGGATCGTATGGAAAACTTAAGAAATTTGAGGGAGAGATGCACCCTGAGGCGGGACATCATCAGAGAGTTTCTGGCGGAATTACTGGGGACGTTCGTATTAATAGTAAGTCTTTCGGCTGTCAGGACTTCAGATCCAAGTAAACTGAAAATAACAATGTTGAAATTTAAACGTATTAGAATTATGATGCATATTTACTGCAATGTTATTGTGTCACTTTTTAAAATAATGAATTAGCCTGTCAACTTAATACTTTAATTCTTATCATATGGGTGGTGTAGAGGTTGACATTCTTTCATTTTAAAGAAGCACTTAACATTTTATAAAAACGTGTTAACACATATTATTGTGGTAATAATAGCTATATGTGTGACCACTTAATGATTTAGACTAAATGCACTACATTAGATGCAACACACTCTAGTGATGTCAAGTGTCGTCTTATTTACGCTTCTTATTGATCAGTTCTAATGGCTATGATTTGTGCTGTGAAAGGCAAATACAACGTTTTAGTCCACACAGACAAACGCTCAATTTCTCTGGCAGTGTTTTTATGTTAGTTTAAGTGAATTCCAATCATTAAAGTTTTGCTATAGCTCGTGTAAACAAGTAAACACAATAAAACCACACTCATGACTATAAAATAAAGAAATTGTCCTGTTCTCAAGAAAAAGTCAGATGTTGTCACATAATTGCTAAACGTTGCACAACTAATAATTGACTAATTTTAAGATTTACTGTACTTCGTATTGTACATTTTGCTGTTTAGTGAATTTGTGTTTCATAATTGTTTTAATGTTATGTTTGACACTTTTTGGGTGAAAAGAAGTACATTTTACGACCAAAAAAGGTTTGAGTAATATTTTAAATGTTCTTAGACTTTAAAATGATTTCAATTAGGTATTAAAACATGAACTATACTTAGACTTTTTCTACAGTGTATTCTACTGGTGTTAATTACGTGAAAAGATTCTGATTCAACATGACAGATTTTGTTGCTTTGGGGGTGCCGCCCTGACCATAATGGACAGAGCTTTTGACCAAACTGTCCCACTAATTAGTTTTGAATAAGTGCTCCACAACAAGAGTGCTTTTCTTATCTGTAAGGCGGGAGCTTTTTTCTACTAATTGTCTTCCTAAATTGTCTTCTCTCTGCCCATTTCCTGTTTGCAGCTCTTTGGTTGTGGTTCAGTGGCCCAGACTGTTCTCAGCAGAGAAAAACAAGGAGAAAATCTCACTATCCACTTTGGCTTTACTCTAGGGGTGATGCTGGCTGTGTACATGGCAGGAGGCGTGTCAGGTAACTGCTCACACTGACAAACAGAAAGTCTAGAGTACAAATGTGTAAATGTAACATGCACATATGCTACTTAAAATTTACCTAAATCTCAGCTAACTAGCCACCTTATTCTTTAATGTGGAAGTAAGCCTGTGGGTGAGACTTCCAGTTAGGGATGGGCCGATAAACGATATCATATCGAATCGCGATAAAATTTATGTTAATAACGATGATAAGCTGTAGACATTTTTTGCTCGATATGGATTAATCTAAGAGCCAATCACACAGCAGAAATATGAGACAACAGTCAATCAGCGTGCAGCGTGCGTGTGCACGTCAAAGTACAAAGTTCATTTAATACCGCACTTTGCGAGAAAAACTTAACACCAGGACGACAAAAAAAAGAGAGAGTGGAAGCAGCGACGAAAGTGAAACTAACCTCGAGTTATTATCCAAAGATGTTGAAACTGTCGACAAAAAAAGGTAGCACGAATTCCGTTATATAAGTGGTTTGGCTACCTGAAAAGTGACTCTCAGCTCAGCTGAGAGTTTGGCGCGATTGTTAAAACTGAAACCGAAAGCAAAAAACGCACGCGCATTCAAAAGCAATTTTAATCCCCCTTGTTTAGAGAGGGACTCCCCAATGCACACAAATAAGGCTACATTACATATCTAAGCTGTTATTAGTATGTAGGCTATGATAGGTTGTGTATGTCTATAGCTCTGTATCATTCTTGAAATATTCGGTCTCTATTTGCAATTAGAATAATGAGAGAGTAGCCAACTTTGATTATGGCTGAATTGTCTGCACTTAATACGATTAAGAAAGAACTGTTTCGTAATTTTTTGTTATTTATACTGTAGATTGTTTCAAAATGCAGTGGTTGCCTCTAATTTAAATAGCTCTACCTATAATAGAGAAAATAAACAATTATGTTAATAATAACAAATAATAAATAAATAAATAATTGTTACAAATTATGTTTTTACAATAATTTTATGTTTACATTTTGTACATTTACTCTCATTTACCATACTCTGTCACAACTTTTATTTTTTAAATTTATTTTAGTAAGTTGTTTTAATTTTTAAGGCCAAATCTGTAATCTGTTTTTGTTAATAAACTATACTTTAAAATGTAATTTAATGAACCCTTTAATTTTTGTGGCTTTAGTCACTGTTGGGATACTATTTTAAAGCTGGCAACATCAACAGCTTATATCGAAATATATATCGTTATCGTTCAATATGGGAAAAAATTATCGAGAATACATTTTTGCCATATCGCCCAGCCCTACTTCCAGTTCATTAGTCGCTATAGGGAAATAAGAAGAATAACAACGTGCAGTAAACTGTAAAACTACAAGCCAGTGTGCTTATAATTAAGATCATACATTATATAATATGGTAAGAAACACAAATTTGTAATATCAAGAAGCAAAACGAGCTGTTTTGTACAGCTAAAAATAGCTGGACGAGGATGAGACCAGAAGCCAGACACATACAATTTTCAAATGGCTGCACCCACTCTTAGAGGAAGAAAAAGATCTGCTATAAAACAAACGCAAATTCGAAGTAAACTTTTTAATGATTCCATAAATGCATTTAATAAAGAAAAGGCATTAGTCTGGGACAGCGGAGTTCAAAGCATCTTCTCATTTCAAAGGTCATATTTAGCTATCCATCAGGGCGGTTTTTCACGGTTGTTTGTGATCTTTGATCATGCTTAACAAAACATGCTTAACAACACAAGCCACGTGGAACACTCTCCATGATCAGTCTCCATGATCAAATCAAAACTACATAAACAGCCCAATTTATTGCTCTATTGTGGTTTATGTGCATTTATTCTATCAAAACCTAAATCTGGTCAAAGTTAGGTAGAAAAAGCCTTCATATAGTAATAAGCCTCAGACAGGTTTGATAAACCAGATTGGACATGTATGTCTGGACTTCATTATGAGAATTCCTCAAGGATTATGGTGAAGGTGAAGCTTTTATTTTAATGTGTTATAATAATGCAGATGATTCCTGGAATTTCTTTAAAAGCTTATCATTGACGTTGCCCTACAATAACACAGAGGGACACAAGACAGATATAAACACATTTAGTATGGAGAAGCCTAATGGTTGTAGAATTACCACTGGTATAGCTTAAAGCATATGCTTGAAAGCAACATACAGTGGATTAAATACTGTTCTGCTGTTAAATGCGTGTTACAATCCACCATCCAAAAAACTTTGTGTGCTACATGGTACATGCCACCGAAAACTGGATTATGGATATGCCGGTATAAAATTTTCATGTTGCGATTAATTGCTAATGTTTCACGATATTTAAATTTAGTTGCAAAAAAGTGTTGTCATAATACAGTATAACAGGTTTACTAACTTTTTTCTTTTAACAAAAATATCTGACAATTTAAATACGATTAATGAATGTTTAGAAGAATTTTTACACTGGGAGTTTATGTTAACTAATTAATTAACTAATGTTAACGAATGAATCCCTAATGTAAAGTGTGACCGAACAATAAAGAATCAAAACACTTTATACACACATCATAATGCAAATTTGTGAAAAAGGTGACAGACATTATGCGCATACCAACATGTTTTGTGCAGTGATGGGGTAACACACTAAAAGTAATGTGAGTTAAGTAATCAGATTACTTTGTTCAAGTAACTAGTAAAGAAACACATTATTTTTTAATTTACAAGAAAATGTACAAGTTACTTTTTCAAATAAGTAATGCCAGTTACTTTTTCCCCATTTGTGACCCTTGACCAGAAAACCAGTAATAAGGGTCAATTTTTCTGAAATTGGGATACCTAAATGAATAAATAAGCTTTTCATTGATGTGTGGTTTGTTAAGATAGGACATTTTCTGGCCAAGATACAACTACTTAAAAATCTAAAATCTGAGGCTGCAAAAAAAATCTAAATATTGAGAAAATTGCCTTTAAAGTTGTCCAAATAAAGTCCTTAGCAATGCACATTACTAATTACATACTACAAAAATTAAGTTTTGATATATCTTTGGTAGGAAATTTACAAAATATCTTCATGGAACATGATCTTTACTTAATATCCTAATGATTTTTGGCATAAAAGAAAAACTAATAATTTTGACCCATACGATGTATTGTTGGCTATTGCTACAAATATACCCGTGCTACTTACGACTGGTTTTGTGGTCCAGGGTCACATTGATTGAAAGCTCTCCTGTCCCCATACTAATAAGCAAAAATTACTAACATTTGTTACTTCTTTTTTTGATTGCTGAGGAGTGTTGAACTTTCTTCTTCTTCTGCATTCTACTGTACAGACGTGAATATACTTTTATTTCAGCTTAAGGCTTTCAGTGTGAAAGGGCTTTTACACTTGCCAAAAATAGAACTTTTTATATTAAAAAAAGAGATTGAGTCCATCTCTTATTTGTTTTTATATTGGTTGGTTATTCTGTCACGGTTGCAGAGGAAGGAAGCATATAAACATGGATTTCATATTTCAAAGAAGACGTTACTAAGAACGTAAAACTGGCACCACACATAGCATCAAATAATAACCAACGAAGGATAAAAACAGAATCAGGAGTTTAAATACACACAAGGTTAATGAGGGAACTAAACAAGAACAGCTGGACAAAAATTAACTAATCAGAAACCATGGCAACTAATGAGAACTCAACAGACATGACAAGCACAGAACTAAACAGAACTATGACACAAGTAAGCCCTGCCCAGATTTAAAAAGCAATGCAAAAAGTAACAGAACACATTACTTTTTTTTATAAAAAGAAGTAATTAGTTACTTTATTAGGGAGTAACGCAATATTGTAATGCATTACTTTTAAAAGTAACTTTTCCCCAACACTGATTATGTCTATAGCCTATAGGAACGCGTATGTGCTCAGGCACATAGTGTTTCTTTACAAAGTGACTTCACCAACTACTGGCCTTGCATGCAAAATACAATGGTTTCATTCATTTTTGCAGAACTGTGTGAACGGGGATAATTTTGACAATGTTGTTGTCTGTATGTGAAACACTTAAAAACCGCAAAAGGACAAAACTTTTGTTTTTAGTACAACTGTTGTTGTGTAAACGTACCCTGAGTGCCTACAGAAGAGACGTCTAAATGTCTACAGGATGTCTTCCCCTGGCCCAGTCAACTTCATAAGATGATCAGAGCCACAGTAGTCAGCATTGTAGTTGTGAGGTTCACACTGTGCGGTCACAAATCAGCAAAGGGTTATTGCACAATTTACTACCACTGTGGAAGTGTGTGGCCTTACTGAAAAAACAACAACAATAATTACATAAAATAATAAATATTGAATGATGATAATAATACTAAAAACAAATTGTGCTTTTGTGTTAGCATTTTTGTGATATCACATTTAATATTTTATTTAATAATAATTATTATTATTATTCATTGCACTCTTACTCATGTTTGCATTTTTTAAAATGACTGTTTTTATAAAATTGCACATACGGAAGATGACATCAGAAGAAATCAATCTTAAATAAAAAAATTGAAACATGAATAAACAAGCAATGTTTGTGGTGGTGCACATCGGGTTGTTCAGGGAAATGTGAAAAGGTCATGAGGCCCTGTGGTTTTCCATTCAGTAGTGGTGTCTAGACCTTGAGCACACAATTGTGCATTTGTTATTGTGCTGATGCATGAAACTGAATTATCAGAGGAATTGAGTCTCGAGCTGTAGATCTGTTCCTCACCATTTGCTGCCAGCAGTTCCCTCCTCTCACTGTGTGACAATGGGAGACAGAGCCATATATAAATATATGTATGTGATGTTAAATATAGCCAGAGTTCTGCAGTAAAAGTCGTCAAAAGTGTGCACTTGTGCGTGAATAAGTTGGTTAGCCCAGCAGCCCACATGACTGTGATAATCTTTCATGGTGTGATGATGACTACAGTATTGAACTAATGAGCTTTTCTAGAGCATATGTCCCAGGTGGAAATCAGGTGTAGGCACTGGCCTGTCATTATTAAAGGGCTAGTTTATCCAAAAATGACATTTCTGTCTTCATTTACTTACCCTCAAGTTGTTCCAAGCTTGTATGAGCTTCTTTATTCTGTTGAACACAAAAGAAGATATTTTTAATAATGTGGGTAACCAAAGAGTTGATGGTAGCCACTGACTTCCACAATATTTTTTCCATACTATGAATGGAACAAAAATACTTACTTTTTATTTTTATAAAAAACAAAATATTTTACCTTAAAGGGATAGTTCACCCAAAAATGAAAATTTTGTCATTAATTACTCTCCATTGTGTCTTTCCAAACCCATGAGATCTTTGTTTATCTTCAGAACACACATTAACATATTTTTGATGAAATCTGAGAGCTTTCTGACCCTGCATAGACAGCAACACAACTACTATGTTAAAGATCCAGAAAGTTCGTAAACAAAGAAAACAAAAATAACGACTTTATTCAAAAATTTCTTCTCTTCCATGCCAGTTTTCACTATTGCTAATGCAGTCAACAGTTGTTGGCATTTTTGGAAATTTCATAATTAATAGTTAATGAATGGTTTACTACTCTTGACCAGTAGGTGGTGCTGTTACCAAATTGGTGTGGCGTGGTCAGTGTAAGGTGACAATGGCACATACAAAATTTGGCGCATGTGTCAAGATACAGCCTCAGATGCAGTTTGACATCTTTTCAGCAAATTCTTTGATGCGCTAAATGAAAACTGTTTTGTATATCACCACAAAATCCATAACTTTTTGCCAGCATGGTCTGAAGATGATCCGAGTCAAATTTGGTGAAAATCAGAACAACGGTCTAGGAGGAGTTAAAAAAAGAGTTCGGGACAGGAAGTTCATCCAATTATGGCATATAGATGGCCGACACACAAAATGGCTGACATGGGGTATGGTTCGACTCGCCATGGTGCACCGAATCTAAATATTTTTGGCCAAACCATTCAGAAGTTATAAGCAAAAATACCTATTTTAATATCCCCTGACCACTAGGTGGCGCTGTGCTGAAACACTGCAGGCAGTCTCAGGTCATGCTTGTTATAACCAAGCGTGCCGTAGGTGTCCTGAAAAGTGAAGCCAAAAGTTTTCGATCGCCCCCCGGTGGCTGGCTGCAGTATAGGTCATAAACCCCGCCCTCCCCATGTAATCTAATGGGACGTGAGCCAAACTAAATAATCGAATTACACGGCAAATAATTTTTTTCCAAAGGTGATTTCCATCGTGTGAGGTAGTTCTTATAATGCTGATCCATGCTCAGGTGTTCGTTTTTCTAAAAAGTTTGCTTTTAAGTAGTTATTTGATGCTATAAAAATGGGGTGTGGTGTCATGATTGTGATCGTGCGATTGGGTCTGCGAGAGTTTGGGCGGGACTTTGACACCGCGGCTCCGCCTCACGACTCTACTGCGCATGCTCTGGCTCCAAACGAACCTCTACTGCGCATGCTCTGGCTCCAAATGACGTAACTTCCCCCAAGATGGTAGCGGCCATATTGAGCTGTTTTGGCTTCACTTTTCTATAGTGGAAAGAAGCGGAAACGCGTTGTCCATCTTTTTTACAGTCTATGGTTATAACAGACACCAAGTTTGGTCTCAATACGCCAAACCGTTGTGGAGATGTAGCCTCACATCCTCACCTTCAGTGCTTGGCCTCTAATTAGCAAATGTTTAATTTGATCAGCATTTAATCAGCTACCAAACAATTAAGAAAACAGTGTTGTGGGTCAGGAAAGGTCAGTGTTTTTCATTCTAAAGCCGCGTGTACAGTGGGGTCAGAGACAGTTCTGCAGGCCTGCGCGGTCTTATGTCAAAGCTGAGGTACTCCTAAGACACGCGGTGATGCCTGAGGATTTAGCCAGATTATGTCAGGCCCAATTCCCATTGACTACCTCAACTAGTTTCTGTAGCCAGTGTTTATGAGGAACACTCTGGATTAAGAGAGGGAAAGTGAGAGTCTATACCTACAGTTAAACCAAAATTTATTCACACACTTTCAACATTTCTCAGATTATCACAGTTTATTCACTATAGTTTAGAAAATGGTAATGTGTAATAGTTTAGAAAATATGACAAGAGTTAAACTGTTAAACAGACAACTGTTAGAATGACAATATTTACGCAAATAGCAACACTCTGTTGACCAATTACCAAGCAATGCTTAATTTTGTTCAGTCTGTGGTGTAAAAAGTTTGCATTAGCAATTAAAGCAAAAACACTTAAGCAAAACATGGTCAGGTCACAGTGTCTGAATAATTTTTGGTCCCAATTTTATTTAAATATACTGGTAGTCCACTGTATGAATAATTTTTGGGTATATGCTATCCTCACTTACATAAATTAACTATAGTGTCCTGCACCCACTAGCAAAAAACAAAAAACAAAAATTATATCTGGTGTCTGAATATTTTCTGGTTTGACTGTATATAGCAATTAGAGAAAGCAATTAGAGAAATAGATGACAATCCGTATTACAAAAAACCTCAGTATGCTTTTATGCAAACCTCAATCAATACAAAATCGCCATACAAAAATGGACCACTAAAACCAGATACTTTGCTGTCATTAAAACTTTTCAATCAACTGTTGCATCTCATTGCAGGTGGACATGTGAACCCAGCTGTTTCTCTGGCTATGGTTGTCTTGGGAAAACTCCCGTTAAAGAAATTTCCTGTCTATGTGATAGCGCAATTTCTAGGTGCCTTTGCAGGGTCTTGTGCTGTCTACTGTCTGTACTATGGTAAGTTTTCAGTGCACTTCTTAAAATTGTTTAAAGCTGTTTTAGCACTGGTCACACTTATTGGATTGAATAAGATCATTCTCATGAATAATGTGGTGAAAAGTTCAGAAACTGATGATGCAGATGCTTACTTTCCAGTCAGTCACAACTGTCACACTGAGACATGTACCTCACATTTCATGATATTGGTTTAACTTCGCTTTTTAAACTGAAAAAATGAAATAGCTTAGGAAAACAAATAAATAAACAAACATAACTTACCCCTTTATAATAAGTATAATAAGTGATACTGTTTTCAGTGTAACCTGTACATACACTGCCGCTCAAAAGTAATCAGTAAGATAATGTTTTTTAAAAAAGTCTCTTATGCATAAGGTTCCATTTATTTGGTCAAAAATACAGAATATAATACATATTATTGCAATTCAAAATAAATTTTTATTTTATTTTAAAATACTTTAAATACTGTAAAGCTGAATTTTCATTAGCCATTACTCCAGTCTTGAACATCACATGATCCTTCATAAATCATTCTAATATACTAATTTATTACTTTTATTATCAATGTTGGAAACAGTTGTGCTGCCTAATATTTTTTGGGATCCTGTGAAACTTTTTTCAGGATTCTTTGATGAATAAAAAGTAAAAAAAAAAACTGCATTTATTTAAAATATAAATCTTTTCTAACAATAAAAGTATTTACTATCACTTTTTTTTATCAAATGAACACATCATTGCTGAATAAAAGTATTAATTTCTTTCAAACAGAGAAAGAAAAAATTACTTTAAAAGATAGTGTATATTGTTACAAAATATTTATATTTTAAATAAATGCTGTTCTTTTCAATGTTTTATTCAGTATCGCTAAAAAAGTTTCACAGGTTCCAAAACATTATTAAAAAGCAGCACAACTGTTTCCAACATTAATAAAAAAAATCTGCATATTAGAATGATTTCTGAAGGATCATGTGACACAGCTATGCATCACAGGAATAAATTCCATTTTATAGTATAATAAAATAGAAAACAACTATTTTAAATTGCAATATTATTTCACAATATTACAGTTTTTTCTGTATTTTTAATCATACAAAGCAGCCTTGATGAGCAGAAAAGTCTCCTTTAAAAGCATTAAAAATATTACTGATCCCAAACTTTTGAGTGGCAGTTAACGTAAATATCTGTTAACATATGAAAAAGGTGTTTTAGGGTTTCATGACCCTATGCATGCACACAAAATACACAAACACACACAACAAACATGTTTTGTTTTGATATTGGTTAGATTAAGATATTATATAACATTAGAATGGTCAAGCAACTCTTAAAAAAAAGTAATGTTACAAAGTAATAGGATTTTTATTTTTAAGTATTTTACATTTACACTAAATAGTCATTAAATTACTACCTATGAATCCTTTTTAAAATCTTTCTCTAGTTGAAAAGCTGTAAAAGCAAGTAGAAGGAACTGATAATCCGTCCTTTGTAGCTCCATGCAACCCATTTCAATGTTTTCTGCATAAAATACCAAAAACAAAAAAAGATTCTCTTTTCCATAGGTGCCTTTGCAAGTTTTGCTAATGGAGAATGGTTTGTAGTAGGTGAAAATGCCACAGCAGGTATCTTTGCCTCATATCCACGTGAAGGTCTCTCATTGTTAAATGGATTCATTGATCAGGTGAGTGTAACACAGTCATTCGTTATTTTAAATATCACATAATCTCACTAGTACAATGAAATTAAACAGCCTGTGCTTTGGCTTATAGACTGTTGTGTTTTAAGAGAAGAATTAAAAGGAGGTAACGGTATATATAAATGATAAGCATATAAATGTTTGGTTGAGAACTTTAAAAGCCCATTTCCATCTCACGAATAAAAATAACTCACTCACAGTTTTATTTCTTTCTCTGAGGTAAAACAAGCTTCCATACGAGAATACATTGGTGATCATTAGTTTCTATTTACAGGTGATTGGCACAGGCGCCCTGGTCCTCTGTATTTTAGCCATTATAGATAAGAAGAATATGGGGGCACCTAAAGGAATGGAGCCGCTGATGGTTGGTCTGAGCATCCTGGCTATTGGAGTGTCCATGGCACTGAACTGCGGCTATCCTATCAACCCTGCCAGAGACTTGGGACCTCGGCTCTTCACTGCTATGGCAGGATGGGGACTAGAGGTGTTCAGGTACAGAAAACCCCCTCTGCATTAACATATTCTTTTTCTTATTGTTTGTTCATGTTTTCTGCTTCTTCCCTTATCTGTATTATTGCTTATGCTGTAACAGGAAAGGTTGGTTTTTCAGTGAGGTGTACAGTAACACATATAGTTTCAATGTGCTAAAAGAGTCAACCAGCATGTGAGAAACAGAGGCACACCACCAACTAACGTACCTTCTGAAACTTCAAATAGACTATAAGTGCAAAGGCCTATCACCATTCTTCTGACAGAGCAAATTAATTTTTTAATGCACTTGTGTATCTCCTGCATACTAGAGCAATTTTAAAAATGTACGTGAGGCAGCCTGAATTCTCCTTGCATGAATATCAAAGTGGCACAAGCAAAGAAAGTATGTATTTTATTCCTATAAAGGAAATAATATTGGTCTTTTACTAAACTCAGATTTTAGTTCTCACAATTATCTACAACATTTTTGAAGAGAGTTAGAGAAATTTTAATGCTGCTCTTGAACTGCAAGAGGAGTCTTTTGTGCACAGTTCTACACCGAAAGGATCAAATGAAGACTGATAAAGAATTCTAAAATAACTGCCTAACTTATGCAGTATTGCAAATTTAAGCAGTGAAAACCCTTCAAAACACTGTAGCTTATAGGGCAGGGTAAAAAAAATATATATTGATTTCTCGTTTCTAATTGATTCTCATTTATACGAAACGATATTGATTCTTAAATCCCAAGAATTGATTAGTCTAGCCTGTTTTCAGCTAATGAATGGAACATTTTAGCATGTTTCCCATCCAATAAACCATAGTAAGCTTTGTGCTTTGTAACTTTTGATATGAAACAAATTCTCAGATTTTAAATTATGTTCATTTTATTACAATATTCAAACAATAAATGCCATTTTGGTTTTCACAATGCATTAATGGCCATATTGGCAGCACCGAATGTAAACAATGCCACTGAACCAAAATAAATTTGCTGCTGAAAATGGTCAATTATTGTCATGTTTCAGCCTGTACTTTGCCAGTACTATAGACTGCGAAAGGTTATAACAATCAAGGTGAAGAATGCAAAATAACTGTCTGAGGAACAAAAGGTGTCTGTGGTTGGAACCAGGATTTCCAAGGCAAGAATCTTGACAACATTCTTGTTTGTTCTTATCGTTTCCAGTCTGCTTCCACGTTTTTTTCAGTGGTTTAAACAGCATAAATCAGCAGAACAACTTATTCAGTAGTACATTAACCATGCAATCCATGCTGTTGTTTACATCTGAGTATCTCCAATATGGCCGCGCATCCGGGTAACTGACCAAACTGTAAAGTAAGTGCAAACCCTCTATTGTGTAACCAGTTCAAGATAAGCAGTAGCACAAAGTGCACATGAACTGATCATCTCCTCTGCTTTAACCAGTTAAAGCAAGAAATAAACATGAATGAACATCCGAAGGTATGTAGAGTACAACTTAACAAAATCCGAATCCTGTCTCATGTTCAGTGTTTCAACCACAGAAAGACGTCAATACAACTGCTTGTAAACAATAGGCTGTCACATAACTTCACATTTACCTCAGAAAAAAAACATATTCGGTGACCATAAACTCATTAGTTAGCTAGACAAATGAACTCTAGAGAGGATCATTTTGCTAAATATATGCACCATACAACCTATTAATTTTTTACCATTGTTCAATGTTTAACTTATATTTAAATAAATCTGAGAAATATAGAAATATAGGCTTTATTAGATTTTTTGCTTGAGAAAATCTATTGTACCTGATATATATCCAAAATAATCAATATTGAATCAAATCAGAAATTGATGTCAAAACCCATCCCTAGTAGCTTTCGACTGATGCATATGATCTGGCATATTCCAATTCCATTTGCATTACTGTTTGCATGTGATATATTACATGATATCTAAGATATTTAAAGGATTAGTTAACTTCCTGAACAAAAATGTACAGATAATTTAGTCACCCCTTTGTCATCCAAGATGTTTATGTCTTTCTTTCTTCAGTTGTAAAGAAATTATGTTTTTTGAGGAAAACATTTCAGGAATTCTCTTCATATAGTGGACTTCAATGAGCCTGTGAGTTTGAACTTCCAAAATGCAGCTTCAAAGGGCTCTAAACAATCCCAAACGTGGAAGAAAGGTCTTAGCGAAACGATCTGTAATTTTCTTAAATAAATTAATTTAATTAATTTATTAATTTTTTATTTAACCACAAATGCTCGTCTTGTCTAGTTTTGCGATGTGCATGTGTACTCTGTGCTCTCCAGTTCAAGACAGTTAGGGTATGTCGAAAAACTCCCATCTCATTTTCTCCTCCAAATTCAAAATCATCCTACATTGCTGTTTTACCTTTTTTTGTAAAGGGCGTCTTCTTTGCACGTTCACTTTGTAAAAATATTTGTCAAACTCGCGTGCACCATAGAAGTCTACTATATGGAGAAAATTCCTGAAATGTTTTCCTCAAAAAACATCATTTCTTTACAACTAAAGAAAGAAAGACATGAACATCTTGGATGACAAAGGGGATGAGTAAACTATCTGTAAATGTTTGTTCTGGAAGTTAATCCTTTTAATTCTGATTGGTCAGTTGGTGTCACAGTTCTGTCTGTCTTGTCATTGGTTTTTCCCATTTGTCTTCCCCCTGTCATTTTGTTATCATTTGGTTTAGTCCTCGTTTGTGTAATCACCGTCACCTGTGTTTGATTTATCAGTCATCTATGTCACCTGTGTCTTATGATTAGTCTGTCCTTAAAAGTCTGTCTTTGATTTCAGTTCCCTGTCGGTCCTTTTGTGTATTAGATGTGTGTGTATGTTCCTGCCTTGTTCCAGCCTTGTTCCACTCGGAGATTTATATTAAATATATTGTACTTTATAAATATTGTCTATCGTCTCGTCTAATCCTGCACGCACCCCTGACATAAGGACCGACCTACTACAGTTTACCCGGCACCTCTCCCTGCGTTTATTTTCCGTTTTTTGTATCAGTGTTTTATTTTTTTTTCCCTCATGGATGACCCCAACGTCTTCATCATCCTCCTGAAGCAGGGGAACCGCTCTCTCGAGGACCACATCAGAGACTTTCTGTTCCTCGTGCCATCAACACACTACCCGGACAGCTGCTTGTGCACGTTCTTCCACAACGGAAGATCAATATCATTAAATGATAACATCAAGAAGCAGCTGTCCGGGGAGGGTCCTCGAGAGAGCCTTGCCGGATTTATCGAGTGGGTGCTGGCGTCCAGTGGATCTTCCTGGACTGTCGGCGTGGTCGAGGAGGACGTCAGCCCCACTCACGACCCAGAGAGCAGCCAATCATCGCCCCGACATGCAGAGTGGGAACCCGAGCGCACCGCGGATGAGGGATTAGAGCCGCGAGCGACAGAGCCAGAGTCCTCTCCGGCTGATCAGGTGCGTGAGCCGGATTCTACATCTGTGACGGTGGATTGCGACGTGGAGCAAGTGAGGGAAATGGAGAGCCCTGCCCACTGCAACTCCGCTGGGGGTGAGCTGGAAAACATCTCTGGGGACTTAATTGACTTTCTTTCCGAAGTTGTGGAATATAACACACCTGATTTAATAGACTTTTTTTCTCTGAACCTCTGGATTACATAAATTTCCCACCCACCCGCCCTCTTCTGTCTGAATCTGCCTGGTCCCCGCTGGTTCCGCCCAGCCGTCCTGAGTCCCCGCTGGTTCCGCCCAGCCGTCCTGAGTCCCCGCTGGTTCCGCCCAGCCGCCCAAAGTCTCCCAGGTCATCAGTCAGTCCCCTTGCTCACCCTCAGCCCACCATCTCTGCAGTGGGCTCGCCGCAGGGATGCCAGCTTACATCGGTGGCATGGCTGGAGGATCCCTCAGCTCCGCCTCCAGCCTACGAGTCCAGATCTCCACCTCGGCCCTCCGACCCTGCGGCTCCACCACGGCTCTCGACGCCCTCCTCTCCACCGTTGCCCGTCGGCCCACCAGCTCCACCGGGCTCCATCGTCCTTCCGGCTCCGCCTTGGTCAGTCGTCGACCATCCGCCGCCTCGGGACTCCACTCCTCTGGCTTCGCCTCGTCCCTCTGTCCCTCCGGCTCTGTCAGGCTCCTCCTTCCCGTCAGCATCGCCTTCGTCCTCTGTCGCTCCGGCTCCGCCGCGGACCTCCGGATCTCCGCCTCCGCCTCGGCCGCCAGAGCCTCCTGTTCCGCCTTGGCCCTCCGGATCCGCGGTGTCGCCCTGGATCTTCGGCTCTCCATCTCCGCTTCAGGTTCCTCTGCCAGCTGCTCTGCCTCTGTCGGTCGGCCCCACGAAGTCGGCGGTCCTTCCTCCACCATGGCTCCTCCCTCCGTCGGCTCCTCCGTGGGCCGTCATCCTGGCTGCGATCTGGGTCCTGCTCTCCTGCTTCAGGTCCCTCCTGTGTTCTCCCTGGCTCCTCCCACCGTCGTCGCCCCCTTGGACTGTCTTTTGTGTCACCTGGACTTTTGTTCTGGTCCTCCTCCGGGGGTTGCGTCCTCCGCCGGAGCCCCCTCCCTCATTGACTGTGGTTTCCTGGTTTTCCGCCCCTCTCGTTTTTTCGTTTTTTCCACGGCGCGAGGACGCGCCTTTCCGAAGGGGGACGTAATGTCACAGTTCTGTCTGTCTTGTCATTGGTTTTTCCCATTTGTCTTCCCCCTGTCATTTTGTTATCATTTGGTTTAGTCCTCGTTTGTGTAATCACCGTCACCTGTGTTTGATTTATCAGTCATCTATGTCACCTGTGTCTTATGATTAATCTGTCCTTAAAAGTCTGTCTTTGATTTCAGTTCCCTGTCGGTCCTTTTGTGTATTAGATGTGTGTGTATGTTCCTGCCTTGTTCCAGCCTTGTTCCACTCAGAGATTTATATTAAATATATTGTACTTTTATAAATATTGTCTATCGTCTCGTCTAATCCTGCACGCACCCCTGACAGTTGGTCATTCAGCTGTCAAATATTTCTGTTTATTTTGTTATTCAGCCCTTAACAGCTACAGACACATGATGACGTCCAGGAAGAGCAAATCACATTTCAGTAGCCTACTAGGCCTACGTGAGGAAATGCTTGATCTGTCTGCTTAATTTGCCTTCCAGCTTGAAAACTGATTAGGGGTCACCTGAGGGCAAATGGTGTTATAATTGCAACAAACACGCATGTACATTATAAACAGTGTACATGAAGATTACTTAAGTTCAGTTCAGCATAGTGTCTTTAGGCAGTGGCAGTGCATTTGTTTACAGTTACCGTTGCCAACCTGTTTGTAGAGAAGGTTCAAGGACAGAGAGCACTTGTATTCTCAGTAGCCTATAAAAGGATCAAAGGATTGAGGGAGGGAAAGAGTGCTACAGACGGGGAGCACTGGAGTGACACACTAAGCACAGATTACAATGAATGCATTAGTGTCTATACAGCTAGACACCAACACTGTGGACATCGTCCACCAGTCTGACAGCTGAACAACACTCCAGCCTACTTTAAACCTGTGTGTCTTGAATTAGATTGAGAACTCCTTTTAAATTGTAATTCAGTTCTAAATTAGAATTTAGGTAGTAGTAGAAATATAATTGTAATGGACAATTGATGTAGAAATAAACTAAACGAAATTCAAATATACACTACCAGTCAAAAGTTTTTGAACAGTAAGATTTTTCTCTTCAGCTCACCAAGCCTTTATTTATTTGATCCAAAATACAGCAAAATCGGTAATGTTGTGAAATATTTTTAATATTTAAAATGGTTTTCTATTCAAATATATTTTAAAATGTAATTTATTCCTGTAATCAAAGCTAAATTTGCAGCATCATTACTCCAGTCCTCAGTGTCACATGATCCTTTGGAAATCATTCTAACATGCTGATTTGCTGTTCAAAAAACATTTATTATTATTATTTATTATCAATATTTAAAATTGGTTGAGTACATTTGTTTTCAGGATTCTTTGATAAATAAAAAGATCAAAAGATCAGCATTTATTTGTAATAAAAAGCAAGGAAATTGATCAGAAGTGGTGATAAAGACATTTATAATGTTACAAAAGCTTTCTATTTCAGATAAACGCTGTTCTTCTGAGCTTTCTATTCATCAAAGAAACCTGAAAAAATGCACTCAGCTGTTTTCAACATAATATAAATGTTTTTTTGAGCATCAAATCAGAATATTAGAATGATTTCTGAAGGATCATGTGACTGGAGAAATGATGCTAAAAATTCAGCTATGAAACCACAGGAATAAATTATATTTTAAAATATATTCAAACAGAAAACAGTTATTTTAAAAATAAAATATTTTTTCTGTTTTTGCTGTACTTTTTTTTTTTGCTGGACCATATAAAAGTAGACTTGGTGAGCAGAGACTTCTTTAAAAAAAAACATAAAAAATCTTACTGTTCAAAAACTTTTGTCTGGTAGTATATATAGGTATAGACATGTATTTTGCAGATATTTGGTTGTTGTAATCAACTAATTACATTTTTACGGGTTCTTGTGTGACCGTGTTGAATTTCTTTGAATTTCAGTAAATTCATCTTTCTGTCATTCCACTTCAAACTCCTACTTACCTGTGCTTGTAACTGAAAATGTTTCTTTGAAAATACTTACATTTAGAATTTTGCCCAGTCTTGACTTGATTTTAATACGTGCCATGCTGTGTCTTCAGTGCTGGAAATGGCTGGTGGTGGGTTCCAGTGGTCGGGCCGATGGTGGGTGGTGTGGTTGGGGCGTTGATCTACTTCCTGATGATTGAGCTGCATCACCCCGAGCCTGAGAGGAACCTTGACGACGACAGCATCAAAGATAAATATGAACTAAACACCGTAAACTAAAAAGAGAGCGAATGTATGGTATCTTTTCCTTCACCATAGACCTCAAAAAAGAAGCACTGTTATTTCTACGCACTCTCTCCTTTTCAGTCTTTTCCTCTAGATCTCTTTTCTAAGCCTTTTGCCAAGAACTTTCATAAACCAAGCAGCCATGAAGGACAACAAGTGTTAACTATCTGTAATTCTAGCTTTTTTCCATGTTCTTAACAAGATTAGCTATAGTAAAATTCCCAAAGATCACCATTCATTCTATCAATCCAGAGCAACAATCAGGTTTCTAATGTAAAGCATCCACAGATAATGAGAATTTAGCTTTAACAAGTATCACACCACTGCCAGTAAAAGATCACAGGTGCTAATAAATCCTCCATTTTAACAACTCTGGATGTATATAGAGATATTCATAAATTTAAACTGGTTTCTCAGGTTTCCTTTTCTCTTTAGGTACAGTCAATGCAGGTTTTCTAATGCTACTACTTTGTCTTAACTTTTGCATACATCTGACAACCCTATATCTTGCCATAAGCAAACAGATGTTTTCTCTTACTGAAATGAGACTCACTTTCCACTTTATTTACTCAAAGATGAACAGGCCTTCTTGTCTGTAAATGGTTTAGACATGAAACTAACTGCATGCCTAACTGCTGATAAGGTAACATGCATGAGGTAAGCGAATGAACGTTGCAATGCATGCTAAAAATAAAATTGCAACTAACTATTACATATAAGCTTAATGAAGAAATAAATGTGTATTTATGCTACAATGTGTCAAAACATTTATGAAAATAATTTCATCAAAACTTACAGGAGCAGTATTATGTATCATATCACATAACTTAATGCCATCGTTTCAATGCATCAGCCACAGCTTTAGAAGGTATTTTGTAGCTGTTGTTTGTGAATTGTTTTGTTTGTTTCATGTGTTTTTTTTTCTCTTTTTAAAAACAGTCATTTATTTGTCAGCTCTTAAATCAATTATTAGCAGTTGTTTGTACAATTCAAAGAGATCCTATTATATATTTCAATATTTTTGTCTTTTTATCCTGTTATTTCAGGTTCAGATTTGTTTACTTGCACTCTCCTAAATGAAACATTTGGGAGTAATAGAAGATATTATTGTCATTTTGCTAATGTAGACCTGACATACTTAAATAAACATGTTATATCTCATGTCTGTTTTTCTTGTGAATGAGGATTAGAACACCGCCACCATTTATAATTCTACAGTACTGCATTACAGTCAGTTTAGTCCTGCCCTGAGATACACATGTACACACATTCAATTTGTGAGTTCCTTTAATTAGAGAAACATTAATTTACCTCAACCTATTCAGTTTAAACAGAAGAATTGTGGATAAACCACATCATTTCTTCACCGTCCACTTGTTCCAAACCTGAATGAGTTTCTTCTGTTAAGCACAAAAGGAGATACAGTTGAAGTCAAAAGTTCAAAAATCTGCAAAATCTTAATTTTACCAAATTAAAAGGGATCATACAAAATGCATATTATTGTTATTTAGTACTGACCTGAATAAGCTATTTCACATAAAAGATGTTTACATATAGTCTACAAGAGAAAATAGTTTAATTTATAAAAATTACCCTGTTCTAAAGTTTACATCCCCTTGATTCTTAATACTGTGTTATTATCTGAATGATACTATGTTTTTTTGTTTAGTGATAGTTGTTCATGAGTCCCTTGTTTGTCCTGAACAGTTAAACTGCCTGCTGTTCTTCAGAAAAAACCCTTTTCAACAATAAGTGAGCGTTTTAACCTTCTGTAATAGTTGCATATGAGTCCCTCAGTTGTCATCAGTGTGAAAAGATTCATACTGTCATTGTTGGAAAGGGTTCAAATACACAAAAACGGTGGAAAACCAAAGAATTTGTGGGACCTGAAGAACAGCAGGTAGTTTAACTGTTCAGGACAAACAAGGGATTCATGAACAACTATCACTACGCAAAAAAACACAGCTGTGGATCAAGGGGATGTAAACTTTTCAAAAGGATCATTTTTGTAAATTAAAATATTATTTTCTCTTGTGGACTATATGTAAACATCTTATTCAGGTCAGTAGTACAAAATAAACAATAACATGCATTTTGTATGATCCTTCTTATTTTGCCAAAATAATTTACATTTTGCAGATTCTGAAAGGGGGATGTAAACCTTTGACCTCAACTGCATTTTTAAGAATGTTGTTAACCAAACAGTTGACGGTAGCCATTGACTTCCATAGTATTTAGACTCCTCTTAGATTCTTCAAAATATCTTCTTTTGTGTTCAACAAAAGCAAGAAACTCATACAAGTTTAGAACAAATGTAAGGTGAGGAAATAATGACATTTTTATTTTTGGGTGAACTATCCCTTAAAGGGGCTATATGTAACTTTTTCCCCAAAATAAACGTAACAATAGCCTTTTTATTTGACCATTTATGACTCAAACATCTCCTGATGAGCATACTGACACCTTGTCAGCTCACAGTGGGTGCACCTATAAGCCTGTATCCTACTTTTCCTATTTTCTGTCGGGTCGGATTTTTCGCGCGCTGTCTGCGGATGTGACGTTTCAGATCACTCTGCCACCACCGCTTGTCATATATTTTGCAAACAAACTTAGTTTCTCAAACAATATATGTATTTGACTGTTCTTACCTCTGTAAACATAATGTTGACTTCTTTGCAGCGGATGACTTGTGAAGTGTGTACGTACGAGCGCGCGCTGCGAGAGCGAGCAGAAAGGAAGAGCAGTTACGTTTTTTGGCCACAGGCATCAGTCGCGAGTTTAAATTTCAGAAAATTGCATATAGACCCTTTAAATAGCATTAAATTGAGAAGAAAGAGATCAAATAAACAGTTCTGACTGCACTGATCTGCACAACTATATCTGACCTTATTTAATCATTATCACTGTCTGACCACCAACATCAGCTCACTAAGTCCACTGAGTTCATGTATACATGTGCCGCCCGTTTCTGCTAACTAGACTGTAGTACGTTCATCAGCCAACCATTCTATGAAACATGCTGTATCGGTAAAATATATGAAGTTTGATTAGAATCTGGAAAATTATCAACAACATTATCGTTAATGAAAGTATTTTGGATATTGCAAACTTTGTTTGAGACATTTGTCCCTATAATATAGGGTATACCCGAAGCATACATCACACATACACACACTGCTCTCTGTCCTGTCTCCTCAATCACCCTCATATTGTATGCTGTGTTATTTCACTGTATTGTTATTCTGTCTACCCATCCATCCATCTTTTCATCTATATAGACAGACAGGACATGGACACTTACTTTTGTCAGCATCTAGAACTAGATCTACAACTAGTTAATGAACTAAATAATACAAATAAACTGGTTCAACCAATAGGAATATAACTACAATGTGACCATGTAGTGAGTCAAACCATCATCTGACATCCCTCTTCTCTGAATCACATTCAGAGACATGGTATTTGAGTAATGTTATCAGTAATGAGTCAGCGTGTACTTTTTTGAACTTTTTTCACCAATCGTGGCATAGATACTTATGTAACACCATGGATCCAATCAGGCCATCATTTGGCTGCAAAACTGCAAAAGGTTTCAAAGCTCAGCCAGAGGAATGAACTGCAGCACCCTCCCCTAACAAACATCCCCTCTGAGTAACTGTTCCATTTGAATACTTACTGATCCCTCCCCTCAGACAGTTTCAATAATTGTCCAATAATCACCTGCCTCACAGTGGTCTCTTCTTTAGCCCGAGAAAAGGAGGGGGAGGAAATATTTGGATTATCTGTGTGGGCTCCTGAAGTGGCCTGAACATGAAGACTCTTATTAAAATAGTGTCCTGCTGTCTGATCATCTCTCAACTGACTGATGGAAGGAAATTTCGGGATAACAATGCAGGTGAGGGCAGGGTTGCCAAACCCACAGAATTGGGCTATTTTTTAAATGGTTGCTTGACATTTATCTCAGATAAAAAAAATAAAAATAAAAAAACTTAAAAGGAAAATTTATTTTGTATTAAATGTAAATGTTGCATTCAGATTTTTTGGGGTTGGGTTTGGCCTGGGTTTTCTGATCTTTTGTACAATGATTACAGCTAAAGTTGAGGTCAAAAGTTTACATTTTGTTGTTCATGAGTCCCTTGTTTGTCCTGAACAGGTAAACTAAGCATGAAACAATTACAGTTGAAGTCAAACGTTAAAATACACCTTGCAGAATCTGGGATCATAGAAAATACATGTTATTTTTTTGTACTAAAGATATTTTACATAAAACACGTTTACATATAGTCCACAAAAGAAAATATTACAGAAGGTTCAAACGCTCATTGATGCTCCAGAAGGAAATTCAATACATTTAAGTTGAGGGAGGGGGTGAAAACTTTTGAACAGAATGAAGTTGTGTACATTTTTCTTATTTTACTTTTTTTTTTAGTACTGCCCTTCAGAGGCTGCAGACGATACTTACATGTTTCCCAGAAGACAAAATAAATTACCCTGATCTTAAAATTCAAAAAGTTTTCACCCCCTGGCTCTTAATGCATTGTGTTTCTTTCTGAAGCATCAGTGAGTGTTTGGACCTTCTGTAATAGCTGCATATGAGTCCCTCAGTTGTCCTCAGGGTGAAAGATGGATCTCAAAATCATTGTGGGAAGGGGTTAAAATACACAAAAATGCTGAAAAACCAAAGAATCTGTGGGACCTGAAGGATTTTTCTGAAGAACAATGGGCAGTTTTACTGTTCAGGACAAACAAGGGGCTCATGAACAACTATCACTAAACAAATAAAAAAAGTGCTGTAAATCATTCAGGTAACAACATAGTATTAAGAATCAAGGGAATGTAAACTTTTGAACAGAGTCATTTTCATAAATTCAACTTAGTTTCTCTTGTGGACTATATGTAAATGTCTTTTAGGTGAAATATCTTATTCAGGTCAGTACTAAATAAAAAATAGCAAGCATTTTGTATGATCCCTCGTATTTTTCCTCAGCTAATGTATATGCATTTGAAAATAAATGTTTGCATAGGAAAACATTAAAAGAGGGGTTCAAATAGCAAGAATCTCAGACAGCTTTAACATTTTAAAGGACATTCTGAAAGAGGAGGTAAGCTCATAGGTAGTGTTTCATGAAACATTTATATGTTGATGCAACATAAATGTTTAATGTATATAACAAATGCAGCATGTCTTATCCAACTCTCCAAATGCTCATTAAATCATCAAGAGTGATGGGTAAACATTTTATTTGCCTTGACTCAAGCTCTAAAAGATCAAGCCCTGAGCTCCCCAGAAGCTGTCTAATTTTTATTTATAACCTAATTTTAATGCAAAGATATAAATATTCCACAACTATTGTAAAACTTACAATGATGTAACTTTATCAATTTACAACGTGGCCACAACAAAAATGAACTGTCTGTGAACTTCAGTTTTTTGTGTATGACCATACTAACAGACTCTGAGCCTGGAAAGAGGACGAAGATGCCCTATGAACTTAAATCGGTCTTCAGGCTTTACACTGACAGCATAGATGATACATGCACTGTGGAGATCTTCAAGCCTCACACACTGGATGCCTGTGGTTTCAATAGCAGCCATCCTCTGGCTATCATCATTCACGGCTGGTCGGTGTGTTGAGTTCATTGATTTAATAGAAAAAAAAAACAGATCAATAGTTTAAATGTACAAAAGGTCACAAAGACCTTGGCATGTATTGCAAACAGCAAAGCAGAGTTATTTCTAATCTGATAAAAGCGAAATTGACTTCCAAACAAAACTAGGGAGATGTGATCTATATTGCAGCAGGCTCATCCAAAATAAATGAACAAAATCAAAATCTAAATCCTGCTCCCTGTGCTGTAGGTGGACGGAATGATGGAGAACTGGATTTCCAGGTTGGCATCAGCACTAAAGGGCTCAGAGGGAAGCATCAATGTAGTGATTGCAGATTGGCTGACTCTGGCACACCATCACTATCCTACAGCTGCTCAGAACACACGCACTGTGGGAAAGGACATTGCCCACCTGCTGAGGTGGCTAGAGGTGAGGGTTCGTTTGGGAATACAAATGGCTTTACAGCTATGTACTGCAGAATTTATTTTCCAAGGGAGTGAATAGCTACTACCATCCTTACATCTAACATGGAACTGATTGACTTTCAGTACAATGTTAAGGCAGGGGGGTTTGGGTTGGTAAGGATTTTATTATTATTATTATTATTATGTTTTTGAAAGAAGTATTTAAATCCATAATGGAGCCTGCATGACCAAAGCGTTGCGCCAGCCACATCTTAGCATCTCACCTGCCTCAACCTCTCTCACTCTTTACAGTGACAGTACAATTCTACGTTCATTTGCCACATTATTTAATGTTTTATTTATCCCTTTAAATTCATAATGGAGTGCTCAGCACCGAAGCATCGCGTCTACATCTCTCACTTTACACTCCGATTGATGTATATAAACAAACAAATGAAGTGCAATTCTACATTTATTTACCCATTTGCCATCTTAACTTGTTTTATTCCTACTTTTTGAAATCCTCAATGGAGCGTGCCACACCTTAGCGTTGTGTCTGCCTCAACATCTCTTACTGATTCTGATTCTGATTGATGCATATAAACAAACCGACAGTGCAATTCTATATTTATTTACCCAATTGCCATATGTTGTGTTTTATTCCTACCTTTAAATCCATAATGCTTAAAACAACAGTTACCATATTGCTGACATATATATATATATATATATATATATATATATATATTTAGTGCATCCTTGCTGAAAAAAAGTATTGATTTCTTAAAAAAAAATGTAGTAGCTTTGCTTGCTAATGGCAAAAATACTTAAAACACTTACTACATGGTATTAATCTGTGTGTCCCTAACAGGATTTCAAACAATTCCCTGCGGAGAAAGTGCATTTGATTGGCTACAGCCTTGGAGCTCATATATCTGGATTTGCTGGGAGTTACCTAGCTGTTTCTGGGAAAACCTTGGGAAGAATTACTGGTGAGACAGTCTTGTCAGCATTGTGAATATCTCACCAAACAATGGTGCTAATATACAAATACAAGAAAGACCTAAACCTGAAGATCTTGATTCTCACCAAACACTTTGAACGTTATAAAAACCTGCATTTATTTCTGCTTAAAGGGATAGTTCACCCAAAAATGAAAATTCTGACATTAAATACTCACCCTCATGTCGTTCCAAAGCCGCTAGACCTTCGTCCATCTTCGAAACACAAATTAAGATATTTTTGATAAAATCCAAGCGTTTTGACACTGCATAGACATGAACACAACACATGTTCAAGGCTCAGAAACATAGTAAGGACATTGAAATTGTTAAAGTCGATATTTTTGTATTCTTTGCACACAAGCAGTATTCTCATAGATTCATTAAATTAATTATGGTTGAATCGCTGATGTCACATGGACTATTTGAACAATGTCCTTACTATCTTTCTGGGCTTGAATGTGTCAGTTGCGTTGCTCTCTATGCAGGGTCAGAAAGCTCTCGGATTTCATGAAATTTGTGTTCCGAAGATGAACGAAGGTCTTAGGGGTTTGGAACGACATGAGGATGAGTAATTAATGACAGAATTCTCATTTTTGGGTGAACTACCCCTTTAATAATAAAATATTAACTATATATTAAATTGAAGCGTGTCTTGTTTGTGTAGGTTTGGATCCTGCGGGTCCATTGTTTGAGGGAATGTCTCATACTGAAAGACTCTCACCTGAGGATGCTAGGTTTGTGGATGCCATCCATACATTTACCCAAGAGCGCATGGGACTCAGTGTGGGCATCAAACAGCCCGTTGCCCACTTTGACTTCTATCCCAATGGAGGATCAATTCAACCAGGGTGCCAGCTGCATGTACAGAACATATATGCACATATAGCCCAGTACGGAATTTTGGGTAAGTTGCTTGGATTGATAGATGGATAAATGTGTGGACAGAGAAAGAAAGGGATAGGTTCATCCTCATAACTTAAATGTCAGATTGGGATGAGAATAAGATACATTCAAAACATCCCATTAATGACAAGGTGAGAACAGCTAACCAATAACGACAGCTTTCTAGATGAAAGGCATAGACACATAAAAGCAGCTGTCATCCTGACAAATTAATTATTTCAAATCCCTGCTCTGTTCTGCTCTCCTACTGAGATATGCCTTCAGGCAATTAAAAATCCCTTTGGGAAAAATCGAAGCAGAAAGACAGACCCGAAATCCTTATTTTTAACAAATGACTCCATGACTCTGACAGGCACACTGCAAGGGTGGGACAACTGTAACTGTAAAAAATGAATAAGGGAAAGACAGTTAATTAAATGTCCTTCCTTTCAAAAGTTAACAAAAAGTTATGATTTTTAAAAAGCCTTTTAAGAAGTCTCTTGTTAACCCAGGCTGCATTTAATCAAAAATACAGTAAAAACTGTTATATTTTGAATTAATAAAATTTTAAATAAGCGTTTTCTATTTCAATTTACACTACCAGTTAAATGTTTTTGAACAATAAGATTTTTAATTTTTTTTTTTTAAAGAAGTCTCATCTGCTCACCACGCCTGCATTTATTTATAAAACTGTAATATTTTGAAATATTTTTATTTAAAGTAACTGCTTTCTATTTGAATGTATTTTAAAATGTAATTTATTCCTGTGACCAAACTAAATTTTCACATTATTCGTCTAGTCTTCAGTGTCACATGATCCTTCAGAAATCATTCTTATATGCTGATTTACTATTCTAGAAACATTTATTATTATTATACATTTTTAAAACAGTTGAGTACATTTTATTCAGGACTCTCTGATGAATAGAAAGATCCAATTTATCTAAAAAAAAATAAGAGGATTTTGTAACATTATACACTATAGCATTCCAAAGCTTGTAGTCAGTTTTGAGAAATAAATGATAGAAACTTTTATTTAGCAAGGATGCTTTTAAATTGATAAAAAAGTGATATTTTTTATGTTACAAAAGATTCCTATTTCAGATAAACGCTGTTCTTCTGAACTTTCTATTCAACAAAGAAACCTTTTTGAGCAGCAACTCAAATATTTGAATGATTTCTGAAGGATAATGTGACTGGAGTAATGATGCTAAAAATTCAGCTTTGAAATCAGAAATAAATTATATTTTAATATATGTTTAAATAAAAACAGTTAATATAAACTGTAAAAAATATTTACAGTACTTTGGATATAACTGCAGGCTTGCAAAAGACAGCTCTTTAAAAAAACATTACAAATCTTACAGTTCAAAAACTTTTGACTGGTAGTGTATTTAAATTGTAATTTATTCCTGTGATGGCAAAGCTGCATTTTTAGCAGTCATTACTCCAGATATTAGTTTAATATACTGGTTTACTGCTCAAGAACCATTTCTTCTTATTATTAATGGCTTATTATTAAATAAAATCAGGATTCATCAGGATTCTTTGATGAATAAAAACAGAATTTTTTTTAACACAGCTATTTTCTAAGATTATAAATGTCTTTACTGTCACTTGTAATGAATTTCATGTCTCCTTGCTGAATAAAAGTATTAATTTCTTTCAAAAAATTAAAAACTGATCCAAAACATTTGTACCATAGTGTGTATATAGCATCACAATTTACCCGACTATCAGCATCACTGCTAACTCACCGCAGTAAATGTAGACAGACAAGTGATGTTAAGCTAAACAAGTGAACTTGTGGTCATTTACTGTGTCCATCTATCTTTAGGTTTTGAGCAGACAGTAAAGTGTGCCCATGAGCGCGCTGTGCACCTCTTCATTGACTCCCTGCTGAACAAAGACAAGCAGATTATGGCCTACAAGTGCAGCGACAACACAGCTTTCGATAAAGGCTACTGTCTGGACTGCCGAAAGAACCGCTGTAACACTCTGGGTTATGACATCAAGAAAGTCCACACTGGCGCAAGCAAGAGACTGTTTCTCAAAACCCGTTCACACATGCCATACAAATGTGAGAAACCGCTACAACAACTCAAAAAAGTGTCAAATAGTCAAGTCTGTAAAAAGGGAGATAATGATCTCTAACGGTTAAACTGCTCTCCCTAATACAAAAGGTTCCAAAAATGTTTTAAGTATGTTTAGACATTTTGTTAGAAATCAAGAATCAGGACATTGTTTGTGGTTTGTGATTACTTGTACAGGTTGTTTTTGAAAAATATAATCAGTTCTAATCGACCATCACTTTCCTTCCCCATTAGTGTTCCACTATCAATTCAGGATCCAGTTCATCAACCAAACTGACAAGATTGACCCCACCCTCACAGTCTCTCTAACCGGGACACTGGGAGAAAGCGAAAATGTACCCATAACACTGTAAGTATGCAATTTACATTGATATCAGCAGCAAAGTATTACTGAGAATCACCTTAATGAGCTTTGTAATGACTTTCTCATCATCATCCATATCATCAAACAGATACATTTGAGGTTTCTGCCTTTCAAAAAGCTTTTTGCTGTTAACCTTTATCCGCTATAACCAAAAATAAGCCTATCCAGTTGGTAATGTATAATAACAGAAGCATTATTTAAAATACATTTACAAGTACATTTTTAACTATGGTTGGTTCATAAGTAAAGTAAAAGCTTAGCAGAAGCTCTTGATCTAACTGTAAGCCAAAGATCCCTTAATGAAAGTCTGCTTGATAACATTTGAGATGAAGAACATCAATGTTTTATGTTCTAGGCTCTAAAAGCTTGAAGTAATATGCTCCGTTCAAGGGGAAACCACTTGATTTAGTCATCATAGCACACAGAGAGCTCTCATCAGAACAGCTTATTTCACATGAATTAATGAAACACGTGTGCTACCAACATGAAAGTGCAGAAGGAAGCAATGGACTAAAACAAAAGCATGCACACACATTCACTCATGCAGGCTTATAGTGCCTTTTCAAATCTACATCTTTCAAATCTAAATCTTAATTTTTAAAATTCTTAAATTCTTTCTCAGAGTTGAGGAGATTTCAGGTAGCAAGACCTTTACGTTCCTCATTACGCTGGATACTGACATCGGTGACCTGATGATAATGCGCTTTACCTGGAAGGAAAGTCCAGTGTGGGCAAACATGTGGAGCTCGGTTAAGACCATGATACCTTGGGCCAAAAGCATTAGAGGACCACAGCTCACAGTAGGGAAGATCACCGTGAAAGCTGGAGAGACCCAGAGAAAGTAAGTGTGAGAGGGGACAGATAACAGTTTGCCATTACAGATAGTGGATGCATATAGAGTGATTTCACAATGTGTCATCAATCACCATATTAGTGGCACTGAACGTAAACAATGTCACTGAACAAAACGAAACTCACAAATTTAGCAGATTATTGCTGCTGAAAATGGTCAATTATTGTCATGTGCTGGGCTGTACTAATCGGTCGGACCTTACAAAACAACATTTGGAGTACTATAGACTGCCAAAGGTTATAACAAATCAAGGAGAAGAGTGCAAAAAAACTGTCTGAGGAACAAAAGGAATTTATGGTTGGCCAAACTGAAGCAGGATTTCCAGGTCAAAAATCTTGACAACGTGTTTGTTTTTATCTTTTCCAGTCAGGTAGGTGAAATATTAGACTAAAATCTTAATTAATGCAGCTTGTACGTATTTTTAGCCTCTATTAAATTTAGTTTGTCAAAATATTGCGCCCTTTCCTGCTTTACACGTTTTTTCTGTGGTTACCATAGGAATATGAGGTAAATGAGATGCTGATTAAGAGCCTGGATTTAATATTTAATGATCTTGGATTATCTTTAATGTCTAAGTAGAATTTTTTTTTTTTTTTAATGACGGAATTGATGATTGAAGATGAATAGGTAAAAACATGACAGTACAAAGTAATGCAATACATCAGAAGCAGGCATGATAGTGTATATGCAGACAAGACAATATCTCAAATACTGTTAAGTAGAGAAATACAGTAAAACACAGCAAATACATTTTTAAAGCAGACACCAAAAAGCTTCTAACCGTTTTCCAAACATTTTCAAGCGTCCATTTCATGTTTAGTTATTCTAGCGACCTCTAGTGGACATTGCTGGACATGCCGTTGGTTTGAAACGAAGTAAGGCTGAAGCTCATAACAGTTTCTTTTCTCGTCAGAACTACGTTTTGCCCACAGACAGACGACGGCATGTATATTGAGCCATCGCAGGAGAAGGTGTTCGTGCGCTGTGAAAAGAACAAGAGAAGCCGCAGCAGAAACGAAGGATGATGAAGCACGGCTAAAGCAAACTCACCTCACACATGTGGTCACGTGTTCACGGCCATCGGGACTTATGGGACTGGGATTTCCTGTATTATATGTCAATGTTTTTACCCTTTATTTTTTTAACGAGAAATTAAAGAATGTTGAATTATATAAGGGTTTTGTTATTAAACATGGTCTTTGTATATCAGATGTTTTTTTAATTTCACACATGCTAGCTTCTATCAGAAGCTCTCGTTCCAAAATCCCGCCCTCAAATGTCAGCAAATAGAGCGCATTCTGATTGGCTAAAAGGCACGGGCGCTTGCTCTTGATATCGAGATAAATCTGCCAAAGGGCACTTAAGTGTGGCCACCATATTGATTGGTCCTTTCAAATTGGCTACTTCAAAGGGGCTTTAGGGAGGAAGGATTTCAAAAGATGTTGACACATAATTCCCATAATTCTTTGTGCAGGTTTAATTGTGTGAGGGTGGCACCTCCTCAGTTGGCATGAAGCAGTTTTTGGGTCCCCTATCAACCTTTTTCTTTAACGTGGAAGTAAGCCTATGGGTGAGACTTCCGGTTTATTATCTGCTATAGGGACATAGCAAAAAGAATAGCAACGTGCAGTAAATGGTAAAACTGTTTACACTACAAACCAGTGTGCTCATAATTAAGAAAAAATATTAAAATAATATGGTAAGACACACCTGTTTGCAATATCAAGCAGAAAAATGAGCTGTTTTGTACAGCTAAAAATAGCTGGACGCGGATGAGACCGGAAGCCAGACCCATAAAATGGCTGTGCTTGTACATTTGAAAAATTGCATAACTTTCTTACCATATAGCATTTAAACACTGTTAAGAGCTGCCATCTTTGCTATTTTTTTTTGCTATTTTTTTTAAATAGTGTCTGACTCTTAATAGTCTCCCAAAACTGACTGAATGCTTTCCTATTACAGATATTTTACTATTGGACACATTGTAAAAGCGCAACCTTAAAGGGATAGTTCACCCAAAAACGAAAATTACCTTATGATTTACTCATCCCCAAGCCAGGAGTAGCCTATATGAATTTCTTCTTTCAGATGAATACAATCGGAGTTATATTAAAAAAATGTCTTGGCCAGTGTGTTGCCAAGTCTACAGTTTTCCCACGTAATTGGGCTACTTTAACACTGTTGTCACATTTTTTAGCGACCCCAATAATTTTATCTTTATTCCATAGAATAACAATTTTTTTCCAGGGGAACCCCACCAAAAAACACACATATATTACACCCTGGAAAGCGATTTTAACTGGGGACCTCTACTGAAATGCATTTTGGGCTAGTTTTGAGTAGCAGTTGGGTGGGTTTTGTTGTGAAAACCTGGCAACCCTGGTCCTGGCTCTTCTAACTAATAGTGGTTGAGATTTACTGCTAACTGTTAATGAAGTTTTAAATATGGATATTTTTCTTACACAAACACATTGATTCACGTCAGAAGGCCTTTATTAACCCTCCAGATGTGGAGTAGTTTTTTTGATGAATGTATGCACTTTATTTTGCTTCAAAATCTCGACTACATTCACTGCCATTATAACATTTGGAAGAGCCAGAACATTTTTTTAATACAACTTTGATTGAATTTGTCTGAAAGAATCAAGTCATATAAATCTAGGATGGCTTGAGGGCGAGCAAGTTGTAGGGTAAATTTTTTTTGTCATTTTTGGGCAAACTACCCCTTTAAAGCAAACATCTGCAATAAAAAATTTATGTATGTGGTGTGTTCAATGTGTTTTTAATTGTATAAATTAATGTCTCATGAAATCCCCTTAACGATAACACACAGTAATAAAAACAGGGAGCTCATACATTATGCATATTTATTTACTTATTTATTTGGTTTCCCTGAATGAGATGACACATGACCGCAGTGCAGCTGTTCATTCAGTCTGAAAAGTTACCGGGTTCAAATCTTGACCTAACGTGGGGGAAGATGTGTGACCGGACCATTTTCAAATCATATTTCTGTGGCACTACAACATAGATGCTTTCTTTTAATTTGCACACATCCCAAAATATATGTAGCCATATTAGTTTTTGACTCAATCTTATTTTTGCTCACTACTACTTCTTGTGTAACAAGAGGGTGGGTAGTTAACAAAACACAGAAAATGATACATGAAAGGTTCGACTCAATTGGACTTAGAGTAATCTTGAATTCATGATTTCTATTATATGACTTTGATGGCCTGTTGACTATTTCATCAGTGGAGCTTTTGAAATATACTGTTACAATATGCAACAAACTAATAATAATAATAAAAAAACTACATTAGTGTAAGATTTGTAGAGCATACAGGCAATTAATACAATTTACTTCAACACATGGACATATTTTACCAAAGCTTTTTTGATCAAGGCTATTTTATTAATGCATTTCAAGTACTTCAAAAAATTACATGTTGTTGCACAATACTTTTTGCAAAGTATTTAGTAAAAATTTCCAAAGTGAGCATAAAGAGAAAAAATAAAACTACAAATAAAGCCAAAAAAGAGGAAAAGTAAAAGAAAGATACTGTATAAAACACAGCGGACATTAAAATCAAACAGTAGTATTAGACATTTTCTCCATCTTGTTTTTCATATTCTATCCAAACACCATGCTTACATATCAGTGCACATTACTTATAAACTTAAAGCAAGACAAGCAAAAAATGTATACATTTCTTTAAAAAATTAAATCCTAGGCCAAATCCCCTTAACAAATTCAACTAAACCCATTTACCACAGAATAACAGAAATTATTGATTAATCCAAAGCCAATTGCAGTCAGAGCAGTAAAGTCAAGCTCACTAAAAACCCTTTTCCCATGAACATTTAAAGAGACATACACAAACAAGGTAATGATTTAGATCTAAAGGAGGACTTATAGTTGAGAATACTCGTCTTCTAGAAACAAGCAAATCATCCAAGTTTTAAATGCACCTCCTTAAAGGATGCAAGGTTGTTTGAGAAGAGACTTTGGAAACATTGGACTCTCAGTCACACTACCAGGATCCCATTCACAAACTTTAACAGATAACAAATTATTCCTGTTGTCTGTTGAAATACAAAAAAGTACATTTGCAATGCATGAATTTGTAACCCTCAGCCTTTGTAGACACAAAAAGGACAATCAAAAGCACATTAAGAGAGAATGGAAGGATTTCTTTTAGAAAAAGATGTTGGACTGCAATGATAGTAGTGAAAATAAATACCATGGGCTGGTTCCGATACACTATATAGCAACACAAGGCATATGTATTGATTATATAGGCTGCTAGTCTGGATATTTTCTTTTTTTAGCTATAATAGAGGTAACGACTGAAAATGTAAGAAAAGTTCTTTTGTATAAATATTGATTGGTGTGTAAAAACACTCTAAAGAATCTACAGATTGCTTCTATCATCTCTCTCTATCCCATCCTTTCGCTAATGCACAACACTGAGATTTACTTATTTGTGTAACTGTCCACACTTTCCTGTTTCCAACATCTTATTGCAAAATAAAAACCTTGTATGCATTGAAACGCCAAATCTTTCCTGATGTTGTGCTTATCTTCTTAAGTCGGTCTCCTGTGGGACCAGTGTTATTGGCTGAAAACAAGTGACTCTCAGCAGATAAGGATTCTTATAAGAGTGACATATCTTTTTTTAACCATCATCCCTCTCTCATTAACTCCATCGCCCTACATGGAATGAAGAACTGAAGCTATTTAGTGGTTATCAGCTGGGGAGGGAAAAAAAGTGCTCTGCACAAACTTTCAGCAAAGTGAATCTGGTAAAGGCCTTTCATCAATAGAAACTCTCTGTGCAGTTATTTCCTATGATATCCTGAGTGTCAGTTAAACATCCTTAATTATCATTATCCAACAGAATAAAAAAAAATGACATGACTGGAAAAAGATCCAATGTATTTTGTGATCTCTGTACAATTGCACGCAGGAGACAATGAGAAAGCTTCAGAAATAAAAGCTTTTTAATCCTTTTGCTTGCATTTTAAAAACATCTTAATTACACATTGGAAAACAAGGCTCTTCATAGAGTTCTCTCAGCCATCGTTGATTGGCAGAAATATCTATGCGTCATCCCATCATGCTCATCTCCACAGGAGGGTGGCAATCCCAAAAAAAAAAAAAAAAAAAAAATTGATAAAGGCAAAAAAAGGGGGGAAAAAAACTAGTGGAGAGAACAGTGGTTTTAATCACTTGAGAAAGAATATGAAAAGCAGAAAAAAAAAACCAGAACAAAAATCATTGATTCTGTCCTCTTCCTCATGACTAGCTTCTGAATTTTTCTCTGAGCTATGCAACGAAAGCTTTGCTGGCTCCCCGAGCAGTGGTTTCTTACTCTTTACGGTTGTTTTCTTAAGTGTAGTTCTTTGAAGTCCTTTTATTTGCCAGTTTCTTAGTTTGTAGATAGGGCTCATTGATTGATTCAGCTAACTCTTTGGAGTGAAGTGTTTCCCACTGTAGGCACTAGGAAGAACCAAGGCAATGAGGAGGCTGTCTCAGCGTCGCATCTGGCCCATCTGATAGTTCTCTCTCTGCTGGCGATGGCGCTGTGGCTGGGTCTGTGCATTGGGATTTCTTCTTCTCTTCAGTGTGCCTAGAGAACACAAACACAGGTGTGATTAATCACCTCACGGACAGGGATTAAACTCGGTTTTTTGGAGGTAAGGGAATTCTTCAAAATCAGTGACATGACGTCTCCGAATGTTTCTTCTACCAGAGTCTACTACTTGAATAAACAATAAATATGAAAATATTATACATTTTAAATTATAAAATATCCTGCACTTTAAATAGTTTAAAAGAAACCTATCATTACCCTTTTTACAATATGTGTCTGTGAAGTTTCAGCTCAAAATACTCCACAGATCATTTATTATATCATTCTGAAAATGGCTATTTTGAGTGAAAGCAGAAGCTGTTTTCATGCATGGCTCTTTAAATGCAAATGAGCTGCTGCTTCCCGTCCCCTTTTTTCAGAATAGGGCTGTGCCTTTACAGCTCATAACCCAGATACTCTGTTAAAAAAACATGTCTACTATGCTAAAAACGTACGTTTTAAAGTGCCCCTATTATGCCTTTTCAAATATGATATTTCATGTAGTGTGTCATGTAGCTGTATGTGAAAATAAACTATCTGCAAAGTTGTGACGCCGACAGTGCACGACAAATGAAGTTTTTGTCTATCAAAAAAAAGAGTCGGCTCACATTCGCCTAAACGAGTCGTCAGCAATTCGAATCTTTTTCTGTTACGGCCACACGTCACAAACTACACATTTGCGTAATGTCCGCCCACGTCCTATGTCACGAACAACTTGCCCGCCCACAAACAGTACAATTTTCACGTGGATTACATCATGTCAAGTAGACGCTGTCTCCTGCGCTGTGAGAGTAAATTTGTTTTATATGCCCGTCCGAAAGAGTAATCTACAAAGAATGAGTGGTTAACATTCATTTTTTCAACAACACCACCTCAGCAGTACAATTCCAATCTTGTGTTGTGTTTGCGTCATTTTACTGATGACTGCTTTTCCAATCTTGGGGAGTAACGTTACAACGCGGGATTCACCAAACGCTTGGTTTTAAAAAATGGATCAGTGCCCAGTTTATTTGGACCGGCTTGCTCCTCTGAACTTCTACCTGTAAGTATGATTAATAATTGATGATTGTATTTTCTAGCGATCGTTCAAAATACGTCTTTGTGTACGTTATGGTGTTTAACAACCCCGCTCATGTCTTGGTAACCAACTAACTTGCGTTTCTGTAGTTCTGTTGTTCAGCTGTGAGTGCAATTGATGCAGCTTGACTGTCTGTCTGCCTTATTAGTTTAAGTAATGATAAACGATGGCTTAACGCAGTGTTATGCATTATACAATGTTGAAGTTCACAACGTAGAGGTGTGCCCGGTTCGCTTACAAAAGCAAATTGCAAGCACTTTTAACAGGTAACATATGACACCCACTGAGAAACGTCCTGCTCCAGTCGTGCTTGCGAAACAGTTTCTTGTCGATGTGCCACTTCAACCGTTTCATCGTCAGACTCCGGCTCGAATTGATAGGGTAAAATCGAGGCTATCTTTTCTATGCATTAACAGGTCTCCACAGCTGTCATTCAGTTATGGCAATGGGCGTTTCGTTTTTGCGCTGTAGTGGTAGACCAATCTAAAAGGACTGCGCCATCTGACCAATCACAGCAGTGAGGGCTCACGGAAAGGAGGGGTTTAGAGAGACTGATTCTTCGAACTGCTTCACACGAGTCGTTTACGAATCATTTAGAAACGGGGTAAAATTAAATCTAATTTTGGAGAAAACTAAAGTGTTTTTTGAACTTGCATACATGTAAACCTGTTTTAAGAGACTAATACAACAATATTAACTACCTTTAAAATGGCATAATAGGGGAACTTTAAAGCCATATCAGTTTAAAATTCTGATATAGGGTTTTCTAAGCATACACATTTACAACATGTCCACAGAAAGCTGTCACATGGCATGTTAGTACTAAATTAAGTTCTCATTCATGTCTTATTGCACTTAAACTGTCAAATACACACAAGTTTATTTTTAAACTTAAAAGTTATAAATATAATTTCTGACCATGCCAGGTGGTGATTTAGACAGGGATCATTTGGGGTACATTACCTGGCAGTGGTTTGGGTGGGGGTAATTTAGGGTTGCTGCTAGGTGTGTGCACACTGCAGATCTTGATGAACCCAGCCATTAGCATAATGAGAGCAATGCCCATTAGAAGAACCGCCCACCAATGCTCCTGAAACACAAATATTAAAATGAGATGAGCACTGCAAGTGATAACATTGGTGTGTAAAATATTGCGTCTCATCACTTTTATAGTGATTAAAGCTGCAAACAAATGCAGGGAACAAATATTTAGAGATTACATAAATTAGACACTTGCCACTATCCACTCTGCGATGCTCGAGTAAAGTTCAGGGTTGAAAATGGCCTTCTTAAGCCTTGCCAGAGGGCCATCAGCATCCACCAGCCTACACTTCATAAAGACATCACAGTAACCTTTGAAGTCATTACAAGGCGAGCCAGGCTGTAAAGTGGTGACCCTTTTGTTAAAGAACTTAGACCATCTCTCTGAGCTGGTGCTGCTGCAAGAGTTGGGCTGACCTACAAAGACAAAATGGGAATGGAATTAGTAAGATTTAAAAGATGAATCATGTCAAAAATGTTTTATGACAATTAAAAAGGCTGATTTGTTAAAGTCTGGACTGCATGTTTGAGAACACTGCCAGTAACGATATGTGTACTCACCCTTTTCCATACAGCACACATGACACAGCTCTGTGTCATCTTTCCCCTCCTCAGTGGCACAAGTACAAACCTCTAGTTTATACTTCTGACAGATAGAGCCAGAGCAAACCTAAATGAGAAAGAAATTATGTTTTCCGACAAAAAGTCCTTAAAACAAAGACGGCTATTACACACACACACACACACACACACACACACACACACACACACACACACACACACACACATGCACATATACAGTGAGAAATACTCAATGCTTGGAAGTAGGGCTGTGAATCGGGTCTGGACCAAATGAACCGAGCCAACCAAACTACAAGTGTGAACACACCCTTAGATTGGTTGTGGTCTTTGTGTCTCACCTGGTTGCCCCTTGATGACAACTCTGTCTAGTTATTACACCTACAATGTGTTTACACTTTGACATCGAGTTCTTTTATAGCATTGTCAAGTCCAAGGGAGCAAATGCGTTCTATAGGCATTGTATAAACTGAGCAAACAGGTCAGGATGCAGCACATACCCCATTAAGGCAGACTTGGGTCTCTGTGTGGCAGGATGTAAAGTTTTCTTTAGGCGTTGAGGTTGGGCACTGGGCAGAGTTTCCATTGCACATACCCTGAAGAGCACACTCAGACTCATCCCTGCATTTCACATTGCTTTGCTTAAAGGAGCACTCTGGTGTGCAGCATGGACCCTGACTGGGACTGCAAGAGAAAAGTGCAAGAAAAAAAATAAATGTATTGAACTCAATGAAAATGTGTTAATTTAATTTTTAAAAATCTATTATTTTATTAGTTTAACATAAACTTATTTCAGTAAGTTACCAAAGCAACATTTCTGTATTTGCATATAATATTTATATGTGACCCTGGACCACAAAACCAGGCATAATGGTCATTTTTTTTGAAAATTGAGATTTATACATCATCTGAAAGATTTTCATTGATGTATGGTTTGATAGGATAGGACAATATTTGGCCAAGATACAACTATTTGAAAATCTGGAAACTGAGGGTACAAATAAAAATCTAAATATTGAGAAAAATGCCTTTAAAGTCGTCCAAATGAAGTTCTTAGCGATCCATATTACTAATCAAAAATTACGTTTTGATATATTTAGGGTAGGAAATTCACAAAATATTTTTACGAAAAATCAATAATTTTGACCCATACAATGTATTTTTGGCTATTGCTGCAAATATACCCATGCTACATAAGACTGGTTTTGTGGTCCAAATAATGAAAAATAATTGTAATAATTCAGTTTATTGACAAAAACACTGGTTAAACAGATTGTTAAAGTTCTTCTTGTGCACCTGCATTGAGTATTTGGCTTTAGTTTACACTTCAGCCCCTCTGGCGCGTTGGCATCATAGCAGCATTTGTCCTTGCACTGATCGCTATAGCCACAGTCGCACTGTTCATTAGCCTCAACCATACCATTACCACAGATGGGCTGTCCAGATTCTGAAAAAGAACAAGACAGTGAGAGAGAGAAAGGGAGAGTGAAAAAATCGTCTGCCGCCTGATCTGGGCTGGTGGAATCAGTTTTTGGAGACTTTGATGAAACATTTCTACAGGAGGGCGCCATGAGCTCATTACAATGACAATCCTCCTGGAGCAATCTAAGGTTAAGTGCCTCACTCGAGGCCAGCGGCATGATATCTCACGGCTCGCTTGTGGTTACCAGCCGAGAGCCTTAAACACTACTTCACACAATAATATTACATACAAAAATCTGTAAAAAATAGGGCACAATGTACTGTATTAATATGAACACATTTTCTGCAATTTTTTTACAGGTGTTTTTGCACCTGTATTTTGTACTTGCATTGTGTTTAAGGGTTATCGGAAAGTCAGTAAAATCACTGGATAACTTCCTGGCAGTGTATTCTTATAAGAGGTTAAAATCTAACCAACAAAGCAGGAGAATCTCTTCTTATCCAACACTTGGCTGATGTTGCGAATGCTGCAGATGGAGAACTTGTTGTTGTTGAACTTGTCTCCTGATGTGGCTCTGGCATACATGATGTAGTTGCCTCTTTCTTTCTGGTCTTGAGTCTTAGACTCTCCTGGAGTGCAATCATTTCCTGAGTCATGCTGGAAGACAGAGAAAGAAGACAGGTGTAATCAGTAACAAGTGTACAAACACACTTGAAATATTCACTATCCCAGCAGCTATTGCCCTGCAGCATTTGCCTTAAGCTAAGAAGGGTTGGAAACATGGTCAGAACCAGAATGAACAAGAGAAACTAAGTGTTACTACAGCCAGAAGGGGGTGCTCTTGCAATCTGTGCAGGTAATGCACATTTTGCACCATTACAATGATGGGGACTGGACACTAAAAAATGAGGTCTTGAGTCATTGCAGGATGCTTTTTGAAATGAGTAGGAGTGTCATCCTGCTCAATTCTCTGTGTTCAGTCACTTTTAGCATTCTAAAAATATTCTCTTTGCAAGTAAACTATATGTACACTACCAATCAAATGTTTTTAAACAGTAAGATTTTTAATGTTTTTTTAATTCGTCTTCTCAGCATTTATTTAATCCAAATTACAGCAAAAACAGTAAACTTTTGAAATATTTTGTATTATTCAAAATCACTGTTTTCTATTTGAATGTATTTTTAAATTGTAATTTATTCCTGTGATTTCAAAGCTGAATTTTTAGCATCATTACTCCAATCACATGATCCTTCAGACATTATTCTAATATTCAGATTTGCTGCTCAAAAAACATCTATTAATATTATTATGTTGAAAACAGCAGAGTAGATTTTTTTCAGGTTTCTTTGATAAATAGAAAGCTCAGAAGAACAGCATTTATAAATATAAATATAAAATATAAATATAAATATAAATATTTTGTAATATTATAAATATCTTTAATTCCACTATGATCAATATAAAGCATGCTTGCTAAATAAAAGCATTAATTGCTATGGTTTCTTTTCCTCCAAAATAAATAAATAAATAAATATACAGACTTCAAGCTATCGTGTATGTTACAAAAACTTTTTATTTCAGATAAATGCTGTTCTTTGGATCTTTCTATTCAAAGAATCATAAAAAAAAAGGTACTCAACTGTTATAAATATTGAAAATAACAACAATAAAAAATGTTTCTTGAACAGCAAATCACCATATTAGAATGATTTCTTAAGGATCATGTGACACTGTTGCTGAAAATTTAGCTTTGATCACAGGAATAAATTACATTTTGAAATATATTCAAATAGAAAGCAGTTATTTTAAATAGTAAAAATATTTCACAGTATTGCTGCTTTTGCTGTATTGTGGATCAAATAAATGCAAGCTTGATTTTTTTTTAAAACATTAAAAATCTTACCATTAAAAAAAACTTTTGACTGGTAGTGTTTCGGAAGATGGTAAAAGGCCTGCAGCTACAATAAAAAACTAGTCAGAAAATATCCACCACTACTTTTGAGTGGGCCATGGGCCAATTTTTGGCAATTGCTTTTAAACTGAAGTGATTTACAGTAGATTGAGAAAATATAAGGTCAGGTTACTATAAAAGACTGGCTAGATGCATCTGATAATTTAAAGGTCTCAAAGGCAGTACTGTATGGTGTGCTTTATTCTCAGTGCATTAGAGAGTAAAATTAATTTGTTCATAAAGAATTCAGCTGAGGTGTGTTGTCTACTGCTACTCTGTCAAGGATGCTGCACATTAAGTGAGAAGGACTCACCGGAGAGCCGAAGTTATGTCCGACCTCATGAGCGAAGGTGATGTGGGACACTTTAGGGGGAACGTGTGAAGCATAGTTTTGCACTGTGATGATGCCGGTGTTCAGAGACTTCCTCTTCCCATCAGAGTACTGTTTATTCTTCTCACAGATTCCACCAGAGCTGCCTGAAACCAGAGAAGCACAAATTAAAACATTAAATAAAATCTCTACGTAATGGCATCATTATCCTCATCATTCTTGAGTGGTATAATCATAAAAGAATTAAGAGTTTTGTATACATTCCTTTGCTCTACTCGTAAACATTTATACACGCATCCCTCAGACCCTCTTCATTCAAGTGAATGTAATTAGTGTTAATTATTCTTTCTCTTTATTTCGATTTCCAATTTAATTGGCAGAGTCAGCTATAATTCTCCAAATAATATAAAAACTTTGGCTGTTTCAACCTGCTGTTTGTTTGAGTGTTTGCATCATGCCGGCACAGCAACACTGGCTTAACCAATGATTTGAGGTTGAGTCAAGACCTCTCTTTGTCCAACCAGCTGAAGACTGGGAGGGGAAATATCTGCTAAATATTGTTTGGTGATGCTGGTGTTTAAATTTGATTCAGTCGTCAACTCTGAGAAGTGTAAAAATGACGTGATCTCACTAGCTGTGGCTCAGACACCCACAAAAGAAACAATAGCATTAAATACAAACAACCAGTGCTGCGTACACATAGACAGAGGGAAAAGATACACGCCATTCCGTCATCAAAACACTAGTACCTGTAAAAATGTGCTGTGTGATAGCACTCCCACACACCTTCTGCTCAAATTACACTAAAGAATACAAATTAACAAATAAAGTGTACTGGCAAAAAAAAACTTGCATGCCAGGTGGGCAACACATTTCTAAGAATCTTTGTTCTAATAACTTAGAGTTTGAAAGCTATTGTTTTAAATGATGGCAATGTTGGAAAAAAGCTTGAACTTTTGTGCTTGAGCACAACTTATCAGCATCAAATTGTAAGCATGTTTGAATTCATTTTCTGTTATGTTCCCAGTCTAATGATACAAACACACATGCATACAAACACAAACATGAAGGCTGATTAGTTTGTTCACTCAGCTCAGTGGTTCACAAAGACAGCAATTGCTGCCATCTCTGGTGACTAGCCAGAGCGGGACCAAAGCAGCAGACTTTAACAATGCTAATTTACCTTTATTGATTGACAGGATGTTTGTAAGTGTGTATGTGTGTTTCCCCCTCAAGAACAGTGTTTAAGCATCAGGCCTTGTTTATTATAAATACAATAATGTTCAAAATAAAAAAAGCTCTTTATTTTGAGTCCATGAAGACTCCATGAAAGACTTATTTTCTGTTGAATTATAGACATTTATAGATTTTTAAGTGACATTTGAAATTCATTATGTAGAAATGAGCTTGTTTTATGCTCCAATATATTCATATCATAACTAAAAACTGAAATATGCATAAGCATCCAGTCCCATCTGGTGCAAAAACACAATGGCACTAATGAGAACTCACTTGATTTACAATAGTTTAAGCATCTTAATAAGCCTTCAAGACACTGCATACATTAAACAAGACAACATAAATGCTCATAAGCTTGAGTTAATGAATAAAAAAAATCTATACTAAAATTAAACAAAACTTTGTTTTAAAATAAATTAAGCAGAAACTGTTTATGCAACAATCTGTGTATCTGTGTGTTAGTGAAACCCTCAAAGTGATCTCACAGTTTGAATATGCCAAAGAGGTGAGAGAGATGCACACCTCCTTAGCAACATGAATACATTAAAAGAAACAAAAATGCACTAAAAGTGATGAAAAGACTTTTGCTTTTAAGGTGCGCATGTTTGTGTTAAAGAAAGGCAAATATGTGAAAACGCTAATTGGGTTTTTATCAAGCGGACTTGAAAGGCAAGTTGTACTCAGATTTATAGGCCTATTTTGTATGCAAAGCTTGGATGCAGTGCTGTCCTTGTCTAACTTCTCTTTACCTTGAGACTAACACAGTTTAGTTTAAAAAACATCTCTTAGAAAAAGGCAGAAAATGAATCCATGAGATTTAAAGACAACTATATTTAAACATCTAAATAATCCATCTTATCTAGCAAATTGATCAGCCATTTTCTAAAAAAATTAAATTTATATACTTTTTAACCACAAATGCTCAAATTGCACTAGCTCTGTGTCCATGACTTTACTCATTACGTAATCACACACGTGAAGTAAACGGAAGTACTGACCCAGTGTTTACAAAGCGAACGTGCAAAGAAAGTCAAACGCCCTTTACCAAAAAAAAAAAAAATGTAAAACAGCAATGTCGGACGATTTTGAAGTTGGAGGAATTTTTCACCCTACCCTACATTTTTGAAAAGTATACAGATGAAGAATTAAACGTGTGACCTCTCCAACATGATTACATAAGTATTTCTGGTTATAAATTTTAAATAAATATAGCATATAATTTTTTTATTTTATTTATATTTTTATATTTTTATTTTTTTAAAGAAAATGACAGATAACCCTTATTCCTCAGCTGGGATTGTGTAGAGCCCTTCAAAGCTGTATTGTAACTGCAATTTGGATTTCCAGCCCGCTGGCCACCACTGAAGTCCACTATATGGAAAAAAAATCCTTTAATGGAGACAACATGGCCAGTCTCACATTCAGCATTAGTTTTGATACTCATCAAGAACACATCTGGTTTGCAGGTCTTCAGCCCTGCCTCACCTCCTGACATGTATGCTGATTTCAATTCATATTAGTGGATACTAATTAAGGTCAGTCGCACACACATAAAACCTCTCAGGAGACAAAACTGGGGAGACTTTGTATGTGCATCTCTGATTGTACCTGAACAGTGTTTCCCTCAGGTTTGAAGGCAATGTGTGGTGGTCAGATACGATTGGATCCCCTAAAGGGATTTCCTAATTCCTAAAGGTTAATAATTAAAAAAAAACTGTTAATAATTAGTTAAACAGAACTTTATTACATTAATTTAACACCATATACAACAGCCTACTTGCTGCACAGTCTGCAACTTTTGTTAGGGCACCTTATTTTGCGACATATTATTGATATTTAACAAATCCTGAAAATATTGTAAACAATAACATAACTAATTACACTGGTCGGACTAAGCTCTGTTTCAGACTGATACCTCCGATTCAGCTGCTACATATATTGTTTTGACCTCGACAACCCAACTAGGCTAGCCTACATTTTACCGCAAACTTGCGACTAGTTAACTTTCTAAAGAAGGCGCAATCGCGTTTGCTAAGGGTCGGGACTTACAGTAACATCAACACACTGAAACTATTGTATTCAGAATATAAAATATTTTATAGCACTTTTTAATCTGTGATTGTGTGTTAAAAGTGTTCACGAGATACCAACCTTTCGCCAGCCGTCTTCTCTCCACAGATGATCCAGACAGATGTGGTGTGCACGGAGGGGAGGGGCTGTGTGCGTGTGTGTGTTTGAGGGAGAGACGCGTGAGTGACAGAGAGATGAAGAGAGAGTATGGAAAGGAAATGCAGTTGAACGAATTCGCTGCGTGTTTTAAATAGCGCATAAAAGAATAACGAAACGCAATATATGTGACGGTCGGTATTGATTTTTTTTTTTTTTGGTCGGTGTTGAATCTGTGGCGGTCGGAATTTAATCTGTGGCGCACCGCCACAGATTCGTCTATGTGTGGGAAACACTGACCTGAAGGAGCCCCGACCCAGGCCAGACCCAGGACTCCATCGTCAAAGTCTCTGTCTGTGAAGACGTAGGCTAGGCAGTAGTCATCGTGATTTTGCTCTGAGTTGAGTTCTAGAAATTTCTCCACACCAATGTTGGCAAACCGAAAAGGGTTAGTACGATCCTTCTCATCTTCAGTAGTGTTGATCTGAAAACCCAAACAAACTTTAGTTTAGTACAACAGACAGTCTACATAAGATACAGGATAAATCTAACATCCTGTGTCCACATTCTTAAATAGACGTCATTGACTTTTTTGGGATCTCATGGAAGAACTCTGTGTTAAAACAGTTCTGTTTTTGTGCAACAAAACACACACTTTTGTCCAAAACCTTTCTTTACAAACATTCTGTGTGAGCGGCCCCTTAAGCAGCCAAAAAAATCAATTGTACAGCACTACCCTGGGACTAAAAAGTGAATTGTTCAAGTCTTCAAAAGAGCTGCAGTACATGGGCTGACATGCTTTTATTGACATCTGGTCAATACTGGGTGAGATCTGTAACCCCCTGTACAACCGTAACATCATGAGCCCGTCAGTCAAGATGGAACTTGTATAACCAGAAAATCATGGTGGATAAGAAAAAGACTTTCCTGTTTATATTCCAGACATATTTACAATAGCATCAGTAGCTACATTTAAATACACTTAATGCATATTTCACTTCCAACAGGAAATTACATGCATATAATTTTAAAGTAGATGGCAGCACACTGAACCACATCTCAAATATCAGCTTTTTATAGAAAGAGAAAAAAAAATGAAGATAACAAGGAAAAAGAGAGAAACACACTCACCTTGATTCTCTTCACCATGAAGCTGATATTGCGGATCCCCTGGAAATCTGTGCTTTGATAGATGGAGTCAATGGCCTTCACATGACTGGATATCTGCAAAACCCAAAAGAACAAACCTATAAACATACAATATGAATTGCTGCAGGCACCATATGTGACCCTGGAGCACAAAACCAGTTGTAAGGGGTCAATTTTATGAAATCTAAGTAAATAAGTGAGTAAATAAGCTTTCCATTGATGTATGGTTTGTTAGGATAGGACAATGTTTGGCTGAGATACAACAATTTGGACATATGCAATAAAATTGACAAAATATCTTCTTGGAACATGATCTTTACTTAATATCCTAATAATTTTTGACATAAAAGAAAAATCGATCATTTTGACCCATACAGTGTATTGTTGGCAATTGCTACAAAAATACCCATGCTACTTAATACTGGTTTTGTGGTCCAGGGTCACATATACCACAAGTCCACATGTGCTTTAGGTGTACCTGTGCGATCACAGCTTCCCTGGTGCCGTAGAATTTGTAAAAGAGGTGATCCGTCTGGATGAAGAGCTGACAGGTATTTTTCTCTGCCTGTGCTGCACGTCGTTTCCTCAGGATCACCGGACCTTCAGCCATCTCTACATCAATGACGTGCTTTGTCTGCTGCAGAAAAAAAAACAGCAGGACGTTTAAAAACTTAACTCATGAGGCTGAGAAGAAAAACATTTTGAAGTTTAGGCACATAGACAAAATAATTTATAATAAAAAATGTATTTCTCATTATTTATAATCTATATCTGATGAATTATGGATGTGTTTAGGCAAGGTATCAAACTGAAATCTGAACTTCAGAATCATGGCAAACAGGAAATGTTTCAGATCTCTGTGTTCCCATGTTTGTTTGCATTGTGAGATCAGAATTGTGATACTAGTTGGTGTTATGAGTGGTGTTGTGTAAAGGGGTGTTGGCGCTGACCTGGGTGGGCTCCTCCACTGCAGATGCCTGATATTTCTTCATCCTCTCAAACACAGAGTGATCTGCACAGCCGCCTTCTGCTCCGTATTTATGAGGATAATCTGGGTAGAAAAAAAATCAGCATACATTTTAAAACTACACTGTTAAAGTCTCTAATTAGGCAAAATGCTTTTTATTTCACTTAACTTCATTAATTTATGCCCTTTAATTTACACTTTCTATTTATTTTAAACTTCGGTATTTCACATCAGAATATGGCACACAACTGAAAAGACTGTGAGTCAGAAGTAGACATTTATCCTGAGGGAAGCCTCACAGCGAGGAAACTGCAAAAAGCACTATCACACACACTACACCTAATGAAGAACTGCGAACGCAGCTGTTACCAAGTCCACCTATTCCTGTAACTGTAATGGGAACAGCACAAAGTGTTACTGATATTTGACATCTCAGCCTTTTGTGACCGCAAAGCATAAAATCTTCTTTTTTCAAGTGCTTGCTATTTACAATTTAATACAGCACTGACAGCTTCTTTCATTATTGCTACTGCTTACCAATCACTACTTGATGGCTACATTTGATGAATGAACAAAAAAAAAAAAAAGTTCTGTACTTTCACTCATACTAACAACTTTAGGCACCATTTAAAATACTGTTCAAAATTTTGGGATTGATAAAAAAAAAAAAAACAGTAAAAACAGTAATTTAGTCAAATACTAATTAAAATGAATGTTTTCTATTTTGAATATATTTTAAATATAACATATTCCTGTGATGGCAAAGCTGACTTTTCATCAGACCTTACTTCAGTCATTAGTGTCACATGATCCAGAATGTTTTTCCTCAAGATTAATTAATTAAAAGAAAGTTCAAAAGAACAGCATTCACTTGAAATAACTTTGTGTAACAACGTTACTCTTACTTTTGATCAATTTATGGAATCTTTGATGAATTAAAAAGTCAGTTTCTTCACAAATATATATCTTAAGAGGAAAACTATATTAAAATTTAGGACAGAGTTCATTCTGGGGTCTGCTTTCACTTCTTGCAAACACCAAACATCAGCAGAAATGAAAATGAGAGTATAATCAAGTGTCTTCACTAGATATTGTATATTTTTAATGGAAAGTCTATATTGAAATCTTGCAGCATCCATAATCAAAGAGCCTTTGCTCCCCTTCTGTTAGCAGGTTAGTCAACCGAAGTGATCTGCTATATGCAATCTAATTTTCAAGGGAGCAGTCATTTCAGAAAATGCAAGCCAGCAGTTGGAAGCCACTACCTAAACTTGCTGAATGTTTACATTAAAAACACTTTATTTTCTTTTTTGCATGCCTCCAAAAATAGGTTTTATCAGATTTAGCTAACTTCAGGGTACAAGCTTGTTCTGAAAAAATGCTAATTAGGTACACACAGTTCAGTTAAGACAAAAAAAAAATATAATTCTTTTATCATCTTTTAACATTTCAAGCACTGTTATCAAAGAAATGATTGATGCTGATGTGACTAGTATGTCGAGCACCTCTGGACTCAACCTTTTTCCAAATTCTGAGCTACTATTTCAGGCACATTATTTCAAGCTCCCAGTACCTTTTTTTTAATAATACTCACATCAAAATGTGAAATGCTGTCAGTACAGCAAAAAAGAAAGTCCAGTCACTGCTTTAAAATTTGGTACAGGTGTCATTCTGAAGAATATCAGCTTGTCATTGAGAGGTGGATGATGACCAGCGAGTTACCCAGCTCACTGATTCAATAAGGACTGAGTGCAAAGAAATAATGAAAACAACACAAAAAAAACTAAGCAGTGTGCATGTGTGAAGCTCTTACACAACAGTCTAATTACCCATGACAGGTTTAGGCTGATGGTGTCTCAGTCTCAGGACAGCCAGACACTGGCAGTGAAAGAAGAGAGCTGGTCTAATGAGACAGCAGAGCTCTGAAGGTCCACTCAGTGTCTATGAAAATTCCACAGAGAACAGTAACCGCATACAGACCCTGAGGATCCAGCATGGGGTGCTCTCTTAATAATCTACACAATTCAGCTACATTTGCATGGCTTCCCGACATCCTGATGATGCTTCTTCAGGGTGGAATTGCTGCATTAGTCCGTCCATCACAGGAAGATTCACAAAGCAAAAAGTGTACAGAAAGTGTACACCCATAAACATTTCTCATTCTCCTGAAAAAACTTGTTTTCTTCAAGCAGGAACTTACTGTTGTGGAGTAATGTTAGCATGTACAGACAATGAGTCATCAAAATGTGCTCTGTCAGGTGAGGGCATGGAGGAGAAGAGAATATGTATGTATGGCTGAAGGTGTCTTGGTGGTAGGAAAAACTGTCACTCTGATCTCCGATCACAACAACTCCATTTCTTCTCTTGTGAGGTTTTTATTGTCCCACATTGAATACGGCCCCATTCAAATGCAAATCTATGTTGGGCAGAACAAGAGAGACATCTGTCTAGAGGAAACGAGTGTGAAAGGAAATGACAAGTGCCTCGAGGGAGAACCGAAATCTATCTTCTGAGATGAGAAAAGTCTCTGACTTGTCAAAGTAATCTAAATGGAAGCATGGCGAGCTTTTAGCTAAAATCCCAGATTTATTTTTCACTTGAGAAAATGAACACAATAAAAAAAAAAAGTGGATTGTTTGAGTGAAATTATTCACACACTGACACATTTTGCTAAGTAATGAGCAGCAAAACAAAACCACCACATAAACAAAACTGACAACTGCAGAGGTTGTCTCAAGTGGGAAGTGTAGGGTTTCAGTATTAACAACCCATATTGTGAAGACTGAGCTTATTAAAATACGCAATAACAACAGATGAAATTTTCAAAAAACTCCATTATGGTTAACCTAACTGATGGTGCTTAGGAACTAAAGGGATTTTTCCCAGAAACAAAAGGATGTTGAACAGGAACAGGCCCCGCTTGGCAAAAATCACAGTCTCCTACAGGAAAACAAAGACTTCCTGAAAAAAACTCTTATTAGTTATCCAATAAGCTGCATCAATACAGTACAGTAGATGTACTCACTGTATTCATTCTGCATGTAGATGAAATAATGAATTCCCTAATTTCTCAAAGGGATATATTTGTGATTGTGCGAGGTCTCTGTTTACAGCAGCCTCCAGGAGTTTGACTAAAGCTCTGCTGGAGCATTAAATTACTCAAGTGTGAATCATTTCCCACAAGTCAGAGATTAAGAACAGTAGCCCAATAAAGGAATACATAATTACAGGCCTTTCTCATTTAGAAAAGTTGACTGAAATCATGACTAAATATAGTTAATTACATTCTTCAAAATTTTTGATTTTATCAGAAGGAGAAACATACCCACATAAAACATTATGGGCCTGGCATGAGGCAGTGAGTGATCCAGAGTTCACTCCCCTCGCCAACTGCCCTTTTTTGACCTCTGTCCTTGTGCTTCAATAGACCACTGTCAGCCACAATTAACTCTTTCTCATTCCGTCCCATAGATACAAACTCACTGTCCCCATCTGACCTCATCCACTCTTGTAGTGAACATACATTAGCTCTCTTTAATGGTAATAAACTATAACGAGTCAGTTATCCTGATCCTTCCACAGCTGATAGTGATACTGAGAACTCTATTGCTTCTAAGTACTAGAATGACAGAGGTGTGTGGAAAAGACACTTCATTTCCTTTTGCACTAGTACATGTTAACACTATAATCAGCAGATGCATGTTTCCTTCTTGCTGTTTAGTATCGTAATGCATTCTCTAAAGTGACAGTTTACCCAAAAATGAAAATTCTGTCATCATTTACTCACCGTCATATTGTTCCAAACCTGTATGATCTTTTTTCTGTGGAACACGAAAGAAGATATTCTGAAAGTCAATGTTCAAACAACATTGAACACCAGACCCACATTGAACATTTTTACCCAAAATATCTTCCTCTGTGTTCCGCAAAAGAAAGGTTAAAAGAAGTCAAACAACTATGGAACAACATGAGGATGAGTAAACATGAACCATCCCTTAACAGTGATGTACATAACTAGGCTCTAGTCTATATTGACTCATCAGCATCCAGCACTAGAATAATCCACTTTGCATGTACACTACTATTCAAATGTTTAAAATTGGAATACAGTAATACAGTATAAAAAACAGTAAAAAATACAGTAAAAGAGCAATATACATTTCCAGTCAAAACAACAGTAAGATTTGTAATTTTTTTTAGAGAAACCAAGCCTGCATTTATTAGATCCAAAATACAGCAAAAGCAATATTTTTACTATTTAAAATAACTGCTTTCTATTTGAATATATTTTAAAATGTAATTTACTCCTGTGATCAAAGCTAAATTTTCAGCATCATTACTCCAGTCCTTAAATAGTAAAAAAAAATCTGGATTCTTTGATGATTAGAAAGATCCAAAGATCAGCATTTATCTGAAATAAAAAGCTTTTAACATTAAAAACTATACCATTGAAAACCTTGGACTTTGTATTTTTTGTTTATTTAGCAAGGATGCTTTAAATTGATCAAAAGTGATGATAAAGACATTTATAATGTTACAAAAGATTTCTATTTCAGATAAATGCTGTTCTTCTGAACCTTCTATTCAAAGAAAATTTTTCAAAATTCCAATTTTACTGTACTTTTTTTGCTGTACTTTGGATCAAATAAATGCAGGCTTGGTGAGCCTTTAAAAAAAACATAAAAATTCTTACTGTTCAAAAACTTTTGACTGGTAGTGCAAATCTTTTCCATTTTAATTAATTTTAAAATGTAATTTACTACTGTGATGACAAACCTGAATTTTCAGAAGCTATTACTTCAGTCATCAGTGTCACATGACACTTTAGAAATCATTCTAAATATGCTGATTTGGTGCTCAAGAAACATTTCTTCTTATAATGTTGAAAACAGTAGTAGAAACTGTGATGCTTCTTTGATGAATAGACTGTTTGAAAGAATAGAATGTTCGATGAGCATTTATTTGAAATCGAAATCTTTTGTAGCATTATAAATGTTTTTACTTTCACTTTTGAACAATTTATTGCATCTTTGTGCAATAAAAGTATTTATTTATTAAAAAGAATCTAATAAACAAATAAATAAATACTACTACTCACCCAAACTTCTGAACAGCAGTATATGTAATATTTATATAAAAAGGAAAGTGTAGCAGATACCAAACTGCTAATCTTTGACAGTCTATTGCTTTTTATCATTTCTTTTATAACAGTGACAGCATACACTAGTATTTAAGAGGCTTTATGAGCCTGTTGAGCTGGAAAAGTGCACCGCTATGTTTGACTGAGAGGGTGAGAGTGTGACAATGCAAGATAGGAAGAGTAAAACAAAAGACAGTAAAGTCTAGTGCACACAACCTTGTAATCTGTGCCTAGTCTGCTTAAGGGGAGAAGTGAAAGCTCACTGCATTTTTTTTCTATGTCCTAACTGCTTTATTTGTGTGACAACTTTGTATTAAACTGATTCACTCAATTTCATGCTCATGATCCAAACCACCTTTCCAAAAGATTATAATGACCATCATAATGTGATGCAGTTCTAACAATAACAGCACTTTTCCATCCAAAAGCAATCAAAACATGCAATTTGAAACCAATTCCATAATCCATCTATTATAACGGCTCTCATCACACTCAGGGGAGTCTCAGAACAACAGTGACTGGAGACAGACTCACTCAGATGCATTTATCAGTCAAAAGCAGCAAGCACCATATAGATTTTTACTCTGCTCTGCGTAAAACGGATTATGCTAAAAGCAGTTTATTTACATTTACAGCATCTATAGCTGACTCAAGCAAATGGCTATATTCAAATTACTTAGTATGATTTAGTATAAATGAAGTTTATTTATTTATGGATTTACACCACTGTTCAAACGTTTGGGGTCAGTGGGATTTTTGTTTTTAAAAGAAATGAAAACTTTTAATCAGCAAAGATGCATTAAATTGATCAACATCATTAATACTTCAGTCAAATGAATAATAAAAAAAAAAAACGGAAAGCAGTTATTTTACTTTTTAATATTTCGCCATGTTGTTTTTTTCATACTTTGATCAATGAATGCAACCTCAGTGCACATAAAAGGCTATTTTCAGAAACATTTAAAAAAACGGTAGCGTACATGTACAAAACAAATCTGTTAGCAAAATATATCTATATAATCTAAAGCATCCACAGGATCTATAATACCCGTGTATACAGAAACACGGTCAGACACAGTAAAACATAAATAAGAGATGATTAAGGTATGATGTAGGTCATTCCAATGCCAATACTAACTCACCAATGTCATCTTCATGGTAGATGATTGAGTGGTAGGGCACATTCTGGTCTTTGAGGTATCTCTCTGAGGGTTCTACGTAGTATGTGCCCTGATGGCTCTTAATGAAGCCCTCAAATTTCCCATCCATGATAGAGCCATGGGTCAGAGTGCCCTTCTCACCTGCAAGATAAAAACAAACCAAAGATAGCAAAGTCATTCAGGGCACAGAAAGAGCTCTCTCTCTCTCTATATATACTGGCAAACAGAAGGAATGTCATAAAATATGACAGAAAGAGAATGTATAAAAAGATGCTTCCATATTATGATCCAGTCATTCATCTCCAATAGCATTAACACACACAGTGCACACCATGCAACTAAGCTGTTGACCTTTACAACAGTAATGAGCTCAGCAATCCGGCTACTGTCTCTGAGAAGACAAAGCAGACCCGTTCTTCATCTACAGATTTTATTTTTATCTACAGCTGTACCACAACCGTATGCAGTTAGACATCAACATTTACACTAAATCTTTTAGGAATTAGGGAGGCAGTATTTGTTTGAAATGTTGCAAAAATACATCTAGAACCAAGAACAAAATTGATATCACCAGTAAACAAACAAACAAATAATAAATAAATTCTTATTTAGTTGCTGCATTAACCCATTAATGCCTACGTTTGTTACAGAGGTAACTAAAATTATATACGTTTTCAAACAAACTATTTGTGTCTATTTCACAGTATTTATAGTGTATTATTCAAGTAAAGATGCTATAAACTCTCACAATATATCTATAACAAATAAAATGTTAAAATAAATTAAATCACATTGGAGATTAACAAAAACGAACAAACAAAAAAACAAAAAACTAAATGTATAACCACTCCATATATACTACCAGTCAAAAGTTTTTGAATAGTAAGATTTTTAATATTTTTTAAAGAATTCTTTTCTGCTAACCAAGCTTGCATTTTTTGATCGTAAGTACAGCAAAACATTACATTTTGAAATTTGCAGATTTGCTGTTCAAGAAACATATTTTTATTATCAATATGTAAAACAGTTGAGTACATTTTTTCAGGATTCTTTGATGAATAGAATGATCCATATATCAACATTTATCTCAAATAAAAAGCTCTTGTAACATTATACATTATATACTGGGGGTGAATTATAGAAATTAATATTTTTATTTAGCAAGAATGCTTTAAATTGATCAAAAGTGATGATAAAGGAATTTATGATGTTACAAAATAATGTCTATTTCAGATAAATGCTGTTCTTTTGAACGTTCTATTCAAAGAAACTCTACTCAGCTGTTTTCAACATAAAAATAATAATAAATATTTCTTGAGCAGCAAATCAGAATATTAGAATGATTTCTGAAGGATCGTGTGACTGTAGTAATGATGCTAAAAGAGCATTTTAAAATATTTCAAACAGAAAACTGTTGTTTTAAATAGTAAAAATACTTTAAAATGTTACTGTTTTGCTGTACTTTGGATAAAATAAATGCAGGCTTGGTGAGCAGAAGAGACTTCATTAAAAACATGAAAAATCTTACTGTTCAAAAACTTTTGACTGCTAGTGTACAAAAAAGTAAAACATACAGATCTATTGTACAGTTTTTAAATGGATTAACAGTGAAGTGCTCCACAAGGGCGTGTTTTTACTCATTTTTTGAAGGTATTGAGGGGCTGGGGAAATTATTTTACCATTGGGGAACATCAAATTTTGAAGTGCAATACAGAAAAACAAAGGAGTGGAGCTTCCTAGACCGATAGCACATCCTGGAAAATTCTGGTTCAATTTCAAAACAGATTGCCAAGTTATACATGTGCGTACATGAACTCTAAAATAACAAACCGACAGAACAGACCTAGAAAAGGAACTGTTGTTTATAATGTTGTAGACTTCTTAAGCTGTCAAAATCTCAACAGTCATTTATGCACATGTTTGAAATTCTAGTCCACATTAAGCAAGACAAATAAAAAAGAAGCTTTTAATGTTTCACAAGTGTTTGGATCTTACAATCACCACAAGTGCTTTAAAAGCAAACATATTGCAATTAAACAGTTAACTGGGATTTATCAGGAGCTGTCTGCTATCATGGCTAAAGGCTATGAGAAAGTTGTGGTATGTGTTTTGGCTGTTTATCAGGCACTGAGGAAGAACCTGCACCCTCGTTTTTATCTTCCGAAAGGAACAAGCTCTGAAAGCTCTTGAACTCTTTATCCCTAAAACTAATAATAACTGATAACACAAAGAGAAGACTCACACACCCCATGTAACATTAAACTACTGCTCTCCTCCATCTCTCCCTGACCTTTTGCTCTCTCGTTTACAGATTAAAACAACAGAAAAGACGATGTGAAGAAACATTAAAAAAAACATTCAAGAATATAAAACAAGCAACTGCCTAGATATATTGGCACAACATACTTCTTAAATATTTAATTTCTTAAGAAAGTCACTCCTAATAAACAGACAGAATTTGTGTAGCAGTACTCTGGTGGCTAATGAGGAGGCCTTGTCTAGAGAAGAAATCCACTTCAGAGTAAAAAAAGGGAGCAGAAAAGAGAAATGCTAATGAAAGGACGACTGTTAATGTCATCGCCACTCCACAGAGAATTTGCGCCATCCCAGCCTACTTTAAACCCTTCTGTGAATATTAGAGGTTACAAGATTAAGCACTGAGCGATGTTTATCCTTTAGAGAGTACAAAGAGTGCTAATGGATAACAAAGGCGAAGAGAGGGAGTGGGAGGGTTAGAGGAAGGCTGAGAAAAGAAAGTGAAATGGTAAAATATTATATGAACATTTGTGAAAATGGAAATGAGCATCACGGATAGTGTTTAAGTATTATTTTTTGTCTTTTGACAAAAATGTCCTTAAATGTAGCCAATATTTCATCATGTCATATGTACGTCACATTTTACTCCAAATGAAATGGCAGTTCGAACATTTTTGAGAGTGTCCACATTGTAGAAAAGATGGAAATGAGCATTATGAATAGGACAGTGTAGACCAGACAGGGAGCAAAGTGGGAGAGAGAATAGGGGGTGGGATTGGGAAAGGTCCACGATCCTGGAATCGAACTCGGGACACCCATAGCAAAACGCCTACTATATGTCGGCGAGCTGCCCACAAGGCTATCGACGCAGATACGGATAATGTTTTAGTCATAATGTCTTTAAATGTAATCGTTATTCCATCATGTCATATGTACGTCATATTTTACTCCAAATAAAATGCATACAGTCAATGAAGTTTTTCTTAAATGTGAAAATGTGTCAAGTTGATACATGAAACACATTTTCAAACATTTTGAAATGTATAAAGCTCCAAAATACGGTTTAAGTCAAAAGTTTACATACATCTTGCAGAATCTGCAAAATGTCAATTATTTCACCAAAATGAAAAGGATCATGCAAAATCCATGTTTTTTTTTTTAAATTTAGTACTGACCTAAATAAGATATTTTATATAATAGACGTTTACGTATTGTCAACAAGAGAAAATAATATATATATATATTTTTTTTATTAGTGATAGTTGTTCATGAGTCCCTTGTTTGTCCCAAACAGTTAAACTGCCCACTGTTCTTCAGAACTGCTCTTCTTCCCACAAATTCTTTGGTTTTTCAGCATTTTTGTCTATTTGAATCCTTTCCAACAATGACTGTATGATTTTGAGATCTATCTTTTCACACTGAGGACAACTGAGGGACTCATATACAACTATTACAGAAGGTTCAAACACTCACTGATGCTCTAGAAGGAAAAACGATGCATTAAGAGCTGGGGGGTGAAAACTTTTGAACAGAATGAGGATGGTTAAATTTTTTTCTGATTTTGTCTAATAATCATATTTTTTCATTTAGTTCTGCCCTTCAGAAGCTATGGAAGATACTTACATGTTCCTCAGAAGACAAAATAAGTTAAATTCACCCTGATCTTCAAATTCTTAAACATCGTTTTTCATTCTGACGCATCAGTGAGTGTTTGAATCTTCTGTAATAGTTGCATATGAGCTCCTCAGTTGTCCTTAGTGTGAAAAGGTGGATCTCAAAATACATAGTCATTGTTTGAAAGGGTTAAAATATGTAAATGTCTAATGTCTTTTGGTAAAATAATGAACATTTTGCGGATTCTGCAAGGTGTATGTTAACTTTTGATTTCAACTGTACATGACTGGATTATAACCAAAAATACTTTCTACATGTATCTTCCTTAGTGCAGTCTTCTAGTGCATTGCTGTTAGTATATTTTAGTTTTCATCAACAGTCAATTTTAATAAACAATTTCATTATATTCCCAGTGCAGAGGTGTTTTGTCTTCCATACCGTTGAAAAAAAATATTCAAGAAACAATGTCAATGAAGAAATTGTACATTTTCATTCTTAAACTGCCAGTAAAAAAGTTGATATGACAACTTGTGAAATGCCTCCATCTGTGGTGTTAAAAAAATCTGTTTTAAAAGTTGAGCAATAGCATTGTTTATTAGTGTTAATCCATCACTTCCAATGAAGAAACAGTTCAGAATAATCCTCAACCACATTCACTTGCTCAGACCTAAAGTCATCACATGAACGTCATCTCCTGACAATACCAGTTATTATGAAACACCTTTTGGTGAGCAGGAAATCACATCAAACCTTTCAGAGTAATTCAGAGACTGTGAAAGGATGTGTCAGTACTAGGGTCAGGGGAGATGCACAGAGTCAATGAAATAAGGATGCCTGATCAGATAAAGAGAAAAAGGAAAGTAGTTTTCATCCTCCAGTAGGCAGTCTGTTCATCATTTAAAGTACAGAGGTAATTGCTCAGATCTCACTAATGTGTGTTTATCGCAAGCTGTACCCATCATCAATCTGTTTCAGTGCCTCATCGCACTACGACGTACATAGTGAGAGCAAGGTGATGATACGCATTCAGTAAAGTGAGGTTATGATGTCACCTCAGAAGCTTCATAAGCGTTCAAGCAAAAATGAAGAATAACCGAACAAGACATTTCATTCACTTATGCAGAATATGAAAACACTGACTGTAAAGAAAATGCTCAAAACTTAAAGGATCACTTTCAGAATAAAAATTTACTGATAATTTACTCACTCATCCAAGACGTTCATGTCTGTCTTTCTTCAGTCGAAAAAGAATTTAAGGTTTTTAAGAAAAACATTACAGGATTTTTCTCCATATAGTGGACTTCAATGGTGGCCAACAGGTTGAAGGTCCAAATTGCCACGCATTACGTAGTCACGTTGGAAAAGTCATGCGTGACGTAGGCCGAAGTACCAACCCAGTGTTAAAAGCAAACATGCGAAAAAAGTCAAACACCCTTAACAAAAAAAGGTAAAACAACAATGTTGGACAATTTTGAAGTGGAGGAAAAAATTAGATGGAGTTTTTTGGCCTACTCTATCTTTTTGAACTGAAGTACACAGATGAAGAACTAAGCGCTAAGACGCACAAGCATTTGTGTGTAAAAAGTAAAAATGACAATTGTTTTCCTAGATAAGACACTTATTCCTCGGCTTGGATCTTTTGGAGCCCATTAAAGCTGCATTGAATCTGCAATTTGGACCTTCAACCCATTGGCCACTATTGAAGTCCACCACATTGAGAAAAATCCTGGAATGTTTTCCTCAAAAACCTTCATTTTTTTCCACTGAAGAAAGAAAGACATGAACATCCTCAATGACAAGGAGGTGATTAAATTATCAGGATTTTTTATTCTGGAAGTGAACTAATCCTTTACAAACTGTGCAGTCATTGGATTAAAATTATCAGTGACAAGAGACAGTAGAAAGCTATACAATCTAACACTTGAACCAGGCAATTATTTTAAATGTCTCCTAGAAGAATATTTTAGTGTTGAGACTGAGGTTTTTATATAAAGAAATTTCATGCAGTGTCTTTTGATAAAATTGATAAAACTGTATAGCATTGTGATTCAAGCAAAAAAATTGGTCAGAAGTTTATAAGGGAAATAAATGATGTGCACAGTCAGATTCATGTGAAAAATGTCATCATAGCAGGATGTGTGTGTGGTTCAGATGTGACAGGACACATCTTCACTTTATCAACATTTGCCTTTTTTTACAAACCCAACAGAAGACATTAATCAATCTCTTTCACATTTATAATGTTAAAAAATATTTTTTTTTTAAAATAAATGCTGTTACTTTGATTTTTCCATCCAAACAAAACCATTTAAAACCTTTAAGCAGCACAACAAAATTAGTGGTAGAAATGTTTCTTGAGCATCAAATCAGCATTACACTGATTTCTGAAGGCTCACGTGTAGGGATGCACATTATTATCAGAACGTTATCAGAATTGGCCGATAATTGCTTAAAATGTGAATGTCGTTATCCGCCTGTTATCGGCAGTGTGGTCATTCTTGAACGTTTGCCTGAATGATGATTAGATTCACTGTTTTGGATCACTGCATTAATTTTGGGAATGCACGTACAGAATGACGCATCCGATTTGGGCGTCAACAGTCACTACCATGTGAAGCAACACCAGCAACAGCCTGGTGTTGTAAGTCCTAATGCCCGTTAGGTAAGGTGTATATTTACTTAGGGGGCGCTGTAGGCCTACTTCTTTAATACAATGAAAGTAAAATACACAAATAACATTAAGACTGTGTTTCTGTTTAAACAAAGCAGTAATTGATGTTTAATTAAATTAAATTATTTTACATATACAGATTAATTTCAGTAATATGTCATCTTTTTTTAAACAGATTATGAAAACTTAAATACAAGGAGCTCTAAAAGATTTCCAGAATTTGTAAAATTTAAAAAATATATATTTGTTTATGATCTCAGCACAGGAGAGATTTGGTGTTGTTTTCAAACAAAATTAAATATATCGACAACAGCTATATGTTGCTATGGCTGTAGCATTTCTGTACTAAAGAAATAGCCTGATGAAAAACATGATTACTTGCTTTTGAACTAATTATTATTGCCTCATTGCTATTATATACAGTTGTGCTCAAAATTATTCATACCCTTGGTAAATATGATCAAAGAAGGCTGTGAAAAATAAGTCTGCATTGTTAATCCATTTGATCTTTCATTCAAAAATTTCAAATTAATTTGCAAGACAATACTGGAACTTCAAACAGGACTGGGTTCTACGGTCAGTTGAAACTAAAAAGTGAGCTTTTTAACAGCAAACACTCGAGATGGGTTTGGTGCACACAGGGATAAAAAGTACACCATGTGTAAAATGAAATATACTGCTGTATCTTTAATATTGTGGGACTACTTTTCTGCCAGAGATCCTGGAAATCTTGTTCAGATAGATGGCATCATGGATTCTAACAAATACCAACAGATAAAAAATTAAAAACTGTCTGTCCCTGCTAGAAATCTTATAATGGGCAGTGGTTGGGGTCACTGAGAACAAAACCAAGCTTCTGCCATGGCCAACCCAGTTCCCTGACCTGAACCCTATAGAAAATGAGTGGGGTGAAATGAAGAGGAGAGGCAGATACATGGACCTGGAAATCTGAAGGGTTTAGACTAGAGAGATTCTGTATGAAGGAATGGTTTCTGATCTCTTGTCAGATGTTCTCTAAACTTACCAGGCATTACAGGTGAAGACTCAGAGCTGTGATATTGGCAAAAGGAGGTTGCAAAAAGCATGAAATAAAAGGGTATGATTACCTGTGGCCAGTGTGTATTAGAAAAAAGCATTTTTTTTCATAATGAGATTTTTCTTCTATTTTAAAATAAAATATTAAAAGCATAAATGATACAGATTTATTTTCACAGTCTTCTTTGATCATATTTACCAAGGGTATGAATAATTTTGAGGACAACTGTATGTATTTAAAGGAAATTTAAAGGCACTTAGATATATTTTTATTGGCACAAAAACATTAATTATAATTATCCTATGACTTGATTAATCATCAGAATATTTAACAGATTACTTGATTACCAAAATAATTGTTAGTTACAGCCCTATCCCTAATCATGTGACACTAAAAACTAAAGTAAGGACTGCTGAAAATACAGCTTTGTCATCACATAAAGTATATCTTTATATATATTAAAATAGCTATTTTTAAAATTAAAAATAGCTATATTTTATTTAAAATGTATTTTTCACCAAATAAATACGTAAGCAAATAATTAATGAAATTGAGTGATAGCGCAAGTTTGATGGAGATTTGAGTGCATTCTTCACAGTCACTAATTTTTTTTTTAACAAAAAAGTTGTTTTTCTCTGACAGTAACAGATCACTAAAGTAGATGCAGAACCACCTGTATAACTAAATAAGCCTAGAAAAAGAGCAAAGAAATATCATATATTTGCCCCTAAAATATTTTTAGTTTTTGTGGATCAAATGAAAGCAATCGCAAAAAAAGCAATTTTCCCTCAGTCATCTCCTCTCTTTCTTAATTACTCTCTACCTTTTATGAGCTGCACAAAAAATCTAAAAAAAAAAAAAAAAAAAAAACCTAAAAAATAATTAATATTACATCTTTACAACAGTGTACAAACACAATAGATGGAGACACAAAGTGTGTTGAGGTGGATGCATGTTTTTATGTGCTAGTGTGTGCTGGAAATGTGCCATGCTCACCGTAAATTTCTCCAGTGTAAATGTGAGAGGTGTCGTAGGGGATCTCTACTCCAGAAACTTCCACCTTCAGATCGGGAGCGAAGAGAGAGGTGTCTCTCTTCATCCGAAGGTTAAAATGCCTGGTGGAAGAAGAGAGAGAGAGAGAGAGAGAGAGAGAGAGAGAGAGAGAGAGAGAGAGAGAGAGAGAGAGAGAGAGAGAGAGAGAGAGAGAGAGAGAGAGAGAGAGAGAGAGAGAGAGAGAGAGAGAGAGAGAGAGAGAAGAGAGAGAGAGAGAGAGAGAGAGAGAAAGAGAAAAAGATTAATGGACTGTGAAGTTGCCCGTGAGTGATCACAATGCGTTTGAGATGCTGTGCAACACACACCAAAATACTATTAGTCTGAGCCAAGTCAGAATAACAGTCATGATGCAGAGCATTACTGAATCTATGAGATAAAGTGGGAATATGGGAAATCAGCCAAACTGAATTTCACACTGCCAAGTGCCAAAACGATTTTTTTTCATTTACCACCATTTATAATCAAATGATATCCTCCCTTCAGATTGTTCCATTTTCCATTGCCACATTAGGTCACTAGGATTTTCTAGAAACACTAGGTGCTGGTAAGTGACTCACAGTGATTCAATATGATTCATCTGGGTTATTTACTTGACACACTTCTAGACGGTGATGCTCTAACATGGCGAAATGTATAATTGAGTGTGTGCCGGATGTCTAGCTGAAGACATGGTAGATTAATGAAAGGAGGGGAAAAAAATAACTGCGTAAAAGAACATTCACACCTAGAATGATAACCATTGAGATAAAAAACTAAATGAACTAAACTATATTAGCATCCACACCAAAGCACACTTTTAGTTTGATTTATTCTAAGCATGCCCTGCGGTTTTCCTGTCTGCCACTTAATGCTCAAGCTCTTCAAAACAGGAAGCATTCAAAGATTTTATTGTTTATCAGCTGGAAAAATATACAGTTGAAGTCAAAAGTTTACATACACCTCGCAGAATCTGCAAAATGTTAATTATTTTACTAAAATAAGAGGGATCATACAACATGCACGTTATTTTCTAGTCATTACTGACCTGAATAAGATATTTCACATAAAAGACATTTACATATAGTCCACAAGAGAAAATGGTTACATTTAGAAAAATGACCCTGTTCAAAAGTTTACATACACTTGATTCTTAATACTGTGTTGTTTACCTGAACGATCCACAGTTTTAAGGAAACACAATGCATTAAGAGCCAGGGGTGAAAACTTTTGAACAGAATAAAGATGTACATTTTTCTTATTTAGCCTAAATATCATTTTTTTAATTTAGTACTGCCCTTCAGAAGCTTCAGAAGCTACAGAAGTTACATTTTTTCCCAGAAGACAACAGTTAAATGTACCCTGATCTTAAAATTCAAAAAGCTTAATGCAATTTCCTTCTGAAGCATCAGTGAGAGTTTGAACCTTCTGTAATAGTTGTGTATTAGTAAACTTTTGACAAACTGTAAATTTAAGTGCTGAAATCTTTGGATCTGTGTGGATTTAATGTACTTAAATCTTCATAACAGCCAAAACAACCATCAAATCTGCCATATTTTTAATAGAAAGGCAAATGCTATAATACTTTTTATATACTGTTCATTTTCTTTGTTTAAAAGGTCTGTCTAATATTTTATTAAACAGAACTGTTATACAATGACAGTAAACTAGAAAGATAGAGATGGACTCTGTTTTTGCTCAGCCAATGGCATTTCCTTCACTGTTTCTGATTTTGACACTTATTAGCCAAATGTCGACCATGGCAATATATTCTTTGGCCAATATGTTTCAATAAGCAAACATACAAGGCTAGGGAATGTATATGGCATTACAAGTCTATTAATACCCACAGAGCTTTCTGTAGGGTACTCTGTGTGCAGATTACATCAGTCATTTGTTTTGTTGTCAGCAGAGAGAGAGAAATAAATGTCTTGCTCTGCTAAAATGGCCTTGACCACCCTGCGATCATGAATTTCCTTAGGATAAACAGGATCAGGCATCACCCATGCTCATGCAGCTGAGCCCATGTGTTTGTTTGTGTATGTAAAGCTCTTGTCTCTAATACATCAGAGGACTAAAGGAGCCAGACAATAGCTGTGGACAAGATGTGCCTCATCAGGGGAGATTTTAATAATGTTAGCTAGAGAAAAGACATTACCGTAATGTGAAAAACAACACAGTATTGACCTTAAAAAACACAAAGCTGAATTTCATAAGAGGCTCAGTACAGGAACAGGAAGACACAAGGCCAAAGGGGTGGAGCCATGTCCCTGTAGTAAACACTCCTAGTGATGAGGACAGCGGATCAGTGCTCCACCCAGAACGGGTTTGACCTTTGTGCAGGTGAAACTCACTGCTAACATATGCTAGTACTGTCATGAGGAAAGGAAGAACAACAACAATGAGAGACATGAGGAGTAGGATGAAAAGAAGAGAGAGGAAACTAAAGGACAGAAAGTCCTAGAGGAAGAACAGGCAGGTGGAGGAGGTCAGGCCATTTTCAGAACTCTCTAATTAAAACTACCCTTCTTACACACACACACACACACACACACACACACACACCTAAATGAGGACACATAGACATCTACAGTTTTTTTTTTATGTACAAAAAAATTATACGTATTACAGACAACTCCTAATCAATCTTGCATACATTTACACTACCACAGCTATCTAAATGAGAACATAGCATGAATTTCTATAGTTTTTTTATACACTACCAGTCAAAACTTTTTGAACAGTGAGATTTTTTAAAGAAGTCTCTTCTGCTCACCAGGCCTGCATTTATTTTATCCAAAGCACAGCAAAAATTGTTTCCAACAAATTTAAAAATATTTTTTACTATTTAAAATAACTGTTTCCTATTTTAATATACTTAAAAATGTAATTCATTCCTGTGATTTCAAAGCAGAATTTCTAGCATCATTACTCCAGTCACATTTCCTTCAGAAATCATTTTATTATTCTTATTTGTTTCTTATTATTCTTATTATTATTATTATATTGATAGCTGAGTAGAATTTTTTGAAGTTTCTTTGATGAATAGAAAGTTCAGAAGGACAGCATTTATCTAAAATAGTAATCTTTTGTAACATAATTGTCTTTATCATCACTTTTGATCAATTTAAAGCACCCTTGCTAAATAAAAGTATTAATTTCTATATTTCTTCCAGAAATATCTGTCTGACCCTCATGTTGTTGAAAACCGGTTTAACTATTTCTTCTCTGGGACATTTTTAAATGGTACTGGTTTCTATTTTTAGCAAAATTACATTGAGGCTTTCACGCTTCTAAAAGGGCAAAAAAGGAAATATCACAAAAGTATACAGAAAAATAGTTTTGGACATGAAAGTGATATAATGTAATATAAAGTGATAATAATGACAGTTTTTATGTTTAAATGTAAACTATTCCAATAGATAGGAGGTTTGTGGGACATACACTGATTTTAATTAGATTTTAATGTTGTGGCAAACGCCCATTTGGCAGTAACCATACCAGACTGTAGTACAGATTCTCTAGTACAGAAGGACACATTAGGAGTACATACATGTTCATACCATTCATACAGTGTAACTAACCAATGTTGTAACACACAAAAGACATGCATACCACAGGACATGCACTGACAGGCGACAATACCTACCATTTATGGGGGACACAGTAGTAGAAATTCAAGGAATGAGCATATTACATGTTCTTTCTTGTGAAATCCAGTGAAGTGTTACACTCAGACAAAAGGAAGTAATGCAGGAAGTCTCAAAGTTTCCAAAACCCAGTGTGTAAATCAGAAAACCTCAGTCAGTATGTGACTCAGATTATGAACAATAGCCACTTATTCAACCTTTCATGGTGGGCTAACACTCAAACACCACCCAAGCACCCAAAAACCCCCAAACACTAGCACCGTATACACCTCATTTAGCCATATTAGTCATTGTGGAGACCACAGAACATGACATTTTCCCCCAGTGCCCAGAGCCATTTAGAGACTTTGGTATCCATGTGAAACCAGTGCACGACTTTATAAACAATGTAAAAACCAACAGTGGTGATTTCTATATCCGCACTTCTGGTGCTGCTGTGGGTGGAATCATGAGGTCTGGGTGTTTGACTTTGTGGGTGTTTTTAAAAAAATGCAATGAAAATTATGCCCCTTACCTTTCTCCACCCTTAACCATAACCCTTACTATGACGTGAGCCAATCAGGTAACATGGTCAAAAACACCCCTTTGTTTTGGCCTCTGCAACCAATCTGGTAACTCCCATTACTTTACCGCAGAGACCTATACTTGGAGGAAAGTCAAACATATATCACAGTCTGGCTAAAAATGATCATTATTGTCCAAATGCTCTCAGCAGTTAGGCTAATTGTCCCACTCTCAACTTAAAATGGTTTCCTGTTTTCGTTCCATTTATAAAATATGCAAGAGAATGCCTGTTCAATTATAAGGCATTGTGAATAAGAAAATAAAAGAAAGCAATAAAGAAAAAAACATGTAAAAACAACTAGAACTAGAACTTATTTGATAGTACCAGGGTTGGGAGGCACTTTCCAATTTTTTGCAATGAAAGTGCATTTCATTCCACTAATGCAGATGGAACACTGTACTAATATATAACATAAAATAGTTAAATTATTAGATTGCATTAACAGTGTTACTTTTGTAAAATAATGAAGGCAAACAGGATGCGCTTTCTGCCGTCTCGGTCTATGTGTACACTTGCCTTATAGACATGAAAAATATATCTATAGAGAGTAAAAATGTCTACCTTTAAATGAACCAACTGAAATAGAAAGCAAATATTCTCAGACTAAGTAATTCCTAGTACTGCGGCGATTATGTGGCGATTAAGTCAGTGTCGCCGACTTCATGAAAACAAAGAAAGCGCTAGTTTATCAATAAATTATTAAAAGTTAATGCAGTCTCCTTGCTGCTTTTCCTGACACATTCATAATTATTATATCTGCCAGTACACTGTGGCAAGTTTTTTTTTGTGCAGTTGACTTATTAGGCTATGTAGGCAATTAAAGGCTCATTATTATGATTTAAATATTGACCAGAAAAATCTTTAGTCGAGGGCAGTCCTAGTTCAGCCTTCCATCCAAACACAGAACACCGGGATTGCTTACGAGACATTGTTGACGTTACAATTGCTCAAACATTGTACACGGTCCTCCATTTTCTCAATGAGACTGATTTAGTTTAACTGAGATTGAAAAATAAGGAGTGGGTGGATTTTCATCATTGTAGGGTGGTTGTGTTCACACTCTGCCAACACACATTTATGTCCACCACATAAAAGTGGATTTTGAATAATAGGTGCCCTTTAAAGGCACTTAAAGAAGTGTTAATACAACCATTAAGACACAGGAATCATTCAAATAAATCAGAACCGGAAACAGAATAATTAATTTTCTTTAAGGTTCCCATCATCTGGGATACTGACTTTGTTGGTCAATCCTACCCTGAGTGGAGATTAGAGAGCACCTCAGCCTTCGCTGTCTGCTTCTCATACAAATTAGCAGGATTTCCACTTATCATTACTGCGGAGGGCTATATTTATCCTCATGTGATGACAGGAAGGCAACATCTGGGAAAGCAGTGTGTTTGTAAGCCATTAAACACACGCTATCACAAAAACCTGAACTCAGCAAATGCAAAACAAACAGGAAATCACAAACACATATACAGAGAGAACAGGATGCCTTCTTTGCAAAAATATTTGTGGGTATAAGAAACAGAAGAGTGTTAAAGATGCAATTATTATAGGCACATTTCATTTCATTCTGCAGCCCTGATATGCAAGCAGACGGCAGATTGTGATTTTAATGGGTCTCACCACCAACAGATCATTAGGCTCTGATAGCACTCGACCTCAGAGCCAGAAGAGACGGCCCCCTCATCAGCTGAGCACCAGCAAGCCTTCATTAGCTCCACAGTGAATCACTGCATTTGTCAAGCACCCAGCAAACTCCTTTGTATGAGCATCCTAAAAGCCAAAGGGAGGCATCTAGGTTCCCACTGCGATCTTTTGTGCCTCAGCGGCGTCACTTTCACTGCTAAAGGCAGTTCCCGGAATATCCCACCCCATCCCAGTCAGACCCAATTTAGCCCAAGCTGCATGTGCAATGTAATTACCCAGCACTCAACACTTTCAATTACGTTTACAGTAATGCATCTGAAATTAATGACATCCACCAGCTCAGCCCCCTAATCTGAGTATAAGTGGATTTCTGATGCAGAGTAATGACATTTATTTAAAAAAAAGATGACGCCAAAAGCATAGACGGCAACTACATGAGTCCATAAGGCCATAGTGATCCAGCAACATGAGATTTACTGAGTACATGATGCTCCTTTTGTTTACTACAGAGTGATGAAGGAATGCATTACTAGAGTGCTCTATGACAGACGGGAGATGGGGCGGTGAACAGTGGGGAATTTTGAGTGTGAGTAAGTCTGTGTGAGAGAGAATGATTGCACTGACTGAGAATGAAACATCCCTTAAAGAGCAAGTAAACGAAAGAGAGGAGGAAGAATATAGAATAAAGGTGACTGTGAGAGATGGCAGCTGAATTAGGTCAGGACAGAGGAGGTAAGCGCTAATGAGAAGAACATCCCTACATTACACAACTGCCTGACTCACTGACCTGATCTGGGTCTACCTGCCTGGAACGACACTCCTCAACAACAACAATAATATAAATCAAAACAGAAAAGAACAGTTTTTATTAATTATTAATATTTAATTAATTATTATTAATACAAATATTACATTAAAGCAAAACAACAACAAAATTAATAATAATAAAAAACAAAAATTAAATAATATTAGCAATATTAGTATAGTAATAGTAAACATTATTTAAAAAAAAATTATAATATACACATATATAAATATATATACACACACACACACACACACACACACACACATATATACATACACACACACAATGAATAAAACAAATAAATTAATAATTAATATTAGGGAGTCGACCGATTATCAGCTGCGATATTACACACTTTTTGTGATAATTGGTATCTGCCATTTTCAAAACCGATTTGCAGACAAAATGATTTAAAAGCATTTAAAGAAAGTTGGTGACACTACCAGTCAAAAGTTTTTGAACAGTAAGATTTTTTTGTTTTTTAAAGAAGTCTATTCTGCTCACCAAGCCTGCAATTATTTGATCAAAAGTACAGCAAAAAGAGTCATATTTTGAAATATTTTTATTATTTAAAATAACTGTAATTTATTCCTGTGATCAAAGCTACATTTTTAGTGTCACATGATCCTTCAGAAAGCATTCTAATATGCAGATTTTTTTCAAGATTCTTTGGAAAGAAATTATAGAAATTAATACTTTTATTTAGCAAGGATGCTTTGAATTGATCTAAAGTGATATTTCAGAAAAATGCTGCTCTTCTGAACTTTCTAATCCTCAAAGAAACCTGAAAAATTCTATTCAGCTGTTTTCAACATATTTAATAAATGTTTTTTAAAAAGCAAATCAGAATATTAAAATTATTTCTAAAAAGGATCATGTGACTAATGTGAGTAATGACGCAAAAAATTCAGCTTAAATCACATTTTAAAATATAAAACAGTTATTTTAAATAGTAAAAAAATATATAATAAAAACTATTCACTGTTTTTGATGTACTTTGGATCAAATAAATGCAGGCCTGGTGAGCAGAGGAGACTTCTTAAAAAAAAAAATATTACAAATCTTAAAACTTTTGACTGGTAGTGTGTTTATCGGTTCAAAATACCAGTCTGCTTGATCTGTATCGTTAACAATCGGTATCTGCATTGGCCTTGAAAAAAACAGTTCAACTTTTTTTTTATTTGAGATGCTATCCTATACCTGATACAAAATGTAGAAAAAAATGATAGTGCAACAGCCAACTCACCCCATCTATACTGGGGTGAATGATCTGCAGAAAATTCAAGCAGGCAAAATGACCAAATGCACCCTGCTAGGGAGATAAGAAGTCCTTGAGTGAGTCTGGATTGATTCTTTTGCTGAGACAGGTTGTAAATCACAGTAGAAATCAGGGCTCTGGCTTTGCAGAGCTGGACTTTCTCTCATCTGCTTGCCTCTTCTCTCCTTCTGTCCTTCTCTCCTCTTTAAAGCTACCTATTTTTACCAGACTCCATTCTAAGGACTCATTACTGAGACACAGATTGGCCCATCTGCCTGCTGGAGGGCTACACACACGGACGCTTGCTCAATGAGTACACAAAAACCATGAAATAGGGGAATGAATTGTCAGTTGCCAGAGAAGCCATTGATCCTGCAGTGCATAGCGGGCCTGAATCAACTTTCCTTGCCAGTCTGTCTGTGTTCAATGCTGCGTGCCACACAGAATCAATACAACAGAATTAATTGCAGACTGCACCACTGCGGGCAAGAGCAAAGAACTGGTGAGAAATCTGATTCCTAGAACTAAAATGTGATTATTTAATTAGACACAATTCAACTCAATTAAAAAGTATGCTGTATAAAATATGAAGTAGTTTCACAAAGGATACTGTTTACAATCCCCAATGAGAGAACCAAAGGCAGAAAATCCTGAAGATATTTAGGTAAAAACAAATCTTGGAAGGACCACACTTCCTGCGGTTGGTGTGCAGTTTAAACATTTGAGTCAGCGAGTTAAAAAGCCATTAAGATGTTTATTCACTCGTTCATCTTCTAGTGTGCTTTGAACAAGAGTATCAACTCTTAATGAAAGTCCTTAAACCATTACATGCTTGCGTTCTTCACTCTAACCGATATTTTAAACCGCAACCTTTTAATCCAATCAATCAACTTATTACACACTGTTCTCTAATTACCGTCCCTCCCTTCAGGAGCATACATAATCACAATGACAATACTGCAAACTGCTATGATGCACACAAACTTTCATTATCAGATGCAAGGCGAAGCCAGTGTGATTAGAAGATTTCCCTCAGAATGTCCTAGAGGAGCACCTCAGTCTAAATCCAATTTAGAGCAACAGGACAAAAACATCAGGGACACGTATGAGCAACTGGAGCAAGAGTTACTCTACAGAGAGAGGAGACAGTGAGAGTGAGTGAGGTGCAGATGAATAAGAACAACATCAGAGCACAGCAGCAGAGATTCAGGTGCAGGGGCTGTTAACCGTTTGATGGATGGACGGGAAAGCTTTTTAAGAACTTTTCAGTAAAAAACCTCATAAAAACCCATCTGGTGATGAGTCAACATCTCCTGTACAGCACATACTGCTACACAAAAGACGTATTTGGACTGTAGAGATCACTGTCATGATGATAAAGTGTGTTTTTGAGCGAGCGAGACAGAGAGAAAATCTTTTGTGGTGCTTGCTATGGGAAGCTTTAGTGTTGCTATTGTAAATCATTTTGCAGCATTTTCACTACAGACATGAACTTTAAAGGAACCGTATGTAAGAAATTTATGTCAGTTAATCATAAAATGGCCCTGACATGTCACTAGACAATAAGAAATCATGTTCATTTCAAATACTTATATCACTGACAACAGTGGTCGGGCCAGGATATTGTCATTTAAAAGTGACAGTTGCAGCCCACGACTGATGTTATTGTTGTCATTTTGTGTTTTGGTCTGAGGCTCCAGCTATCTACTAATCACGAAGTCAGTAGAGTTTCGTCATCCGGGTGGCCAGCTCTGCTCTACTTACAGCTGCAGCTAAGAACGTGTCGGATAAAACATGTATAACGTTACGAAACCTAAAAGACCTCGTTATGAATCAGAAATACGTCGTGACAAAGTCCGAAATAAAACATGGATTTGTATAGGATATGCCTTTGAAAGATGGAGACGGCTGAAAACGGAGAACAATTTGAAGACAGACGCTAACGTTGCTAATTTTCTCCTGGACAGGTAAGATTCATCTATGTTTGGCTAACTTTGCTTACGTAAACAGTGGATTTTCCACGGTTGCCTGTGCTAAATGCGTTCATAAAAAGCTTTATATCGCACCACTAGCAGGGTATGAAAACAATCTATGTTCCGACTGAAATGTGTTATTACAGTACATCTTTACGAAATATTTGGCTAATCGCCATTAGTACATTTTTGCGATACATAATTACTTCGCAAAACATCTCTCGTGAAGCATAAACATAATTAACAGAAGAAAAAAAATTACTGTGTAGGACTCGTCACTTGCCATTAGAAGCTCCTTGTAGCAGCCTACGTTCCTGCTGGATCCTGCAGCGCTGGCAACCTCAAGTCAGGGGGGAGGGGGAGGGGATACATCGTTCTACAGTATTTTGAAAGTGATTGCAGTACCAGTTTTGGCCACAATCCTACATATGGTTCCTTTAAATTGCGCTTTTACTTTTCCAAGTGATGGTCTTACAAATAAACCCTTTGGACTTTTAAATAAATGCTTTTCAGGTTGTCTGCAAGATTTTTAAGCTCAAATTCAAGACTTTTTAAAACCTGCGCAAATAAAATTCCATATGAGCGGAGTAATATATGGTAACATATTAAACAGTAAAATGACTGTAAAAAAACATGATTTACAGTTCAAACACAAGTTTTCACAAAATCAGAAAGTTTTAGAAAAGGATAAGTGAAAGTATCAATTATTATATTAATTTAAACAACTGTCAATGATTATATTCATTAAATAACATAAATACTGTTATTTGACTGTCTTCATTGTTTAGATTTGCTTTATCTTCTTGTCAATCCACCAGTTCACATGTACAACTTTGCAGCTTATTGAAAATGTAAATATTCTCCGCCAGCAGGTTGCACTTTCAGAACGGCAGAAATATTAATTTCCTTGTAATATAACAATATAACACTGATGTTTATTTAATGAAATAATAGCCTTTTAAAGTATAATCAACACATTACACAATTGAAACATCTTTCCGTCCCCAAATTTATGACTTTCTTGTACCATTTAAGACTTTTTAAGGACCTGTGGAAACCCTGATCAAAGATCCCTAAAAAAAGCAGTTTCCACAAAATTGCTAATGTTTTCAAAATTGGTAATAAGAGGAAATCAGAGTATTAGAATGTTTTTCTAATGGGATCATGTGATACTGATCCTTCAGAAAGAACCAGAGACTGGAGTAATGACTGCTGAAAATTTAACATTGCTATCACAGGAATAAAGTATGTTTGAAAATATTTTAAAATTTAAATAATTTAAAACTTTAAATTTATAAACACACAAAAAAACTTTAACCATATTTCTGACCACATAAATGCAGCATTAGTGTGTGTGAGACTTCTTTCAAAATAATACCAACCCCAAACTTCTGTATGGTCTAGCATCTATGGACAAACATATCAAAGGGATGGGCTATTTTAAACAAGAAACCACCCAGAGCACTACTTTAACTAGGGATACAACGATCCGAAATTCATATTGGGTATTGGCTCTATTTTATTTTTCTTTCTAATAAAGTAGTCTGTATTTAGTAGATTGTGAAAGAATGATTATCAGTTCCACACAGAGAGATATAAATTCTACATTTATTTAAATGTAAAAAATAAATAAATAAATAAAAATCTTCACTGGTATCGGATCGGTATCGGCCAATATCGATCACTAGGTATCGGAGAAGAAAAAGGCGGATTTGGGGCATCCCTAACTTCAACCTTGTTGGTTAAAGGTTGCTTTAGAAAAAAAAAAACACAACCAAATAAAGCACCATAAAATGTTATTTCAACCTCTGCTTCCACATCTTATTTTCAGTAGGGAAAAGACTACAACCACACAAAGTCATTCGCCTAATAAAAAAAAAACCTTTAAAATGTCAATTTTAATAAACTACAACCTCCATCACAGAAATGTACAATAAATACACTTATCAGAAAAACCTCTTGATCTCAATTCAATTTTCCCATAACAACAACAAACAACATGTACTGTTTAAAATAAAATATTTATTTCTTCTTGCAGTCTGCGGTCAGAAGACCAGATACTTATGAAACCCTACTGTGATCTCTCAGCACTTCCTTTGTTATTTCAGCCACCCCTGTGCTTCCGGTCCCTTCACTGTGATCAATACTAAGAAAGTATGGACAGCAGATGAAAACCCTCAAAAAATGTCACTGAATTTATGTGTGGCAGGACATCTAAAGAGCTCTGCAGGGCTTCTGAAAAGATCACAGTCGGAAAAACACTCAACAAATTTTTATTTACTATTTTTTAAGCTGCTCTCTGTTGCTCATTGATAATCTCTCTTCCAAAACCAAATAAAACAAACAGTGTGTTTCATAGCACATAATTGAAAATAACGGAGCTGAAAAAAAAAAAAAAAAAAAAAAAAAAAAAAGTAAACCAATATTACAAACTTCTCTCGCAGAGAGAAGGATCTTATTTGGATCTTATCACATGCCCAGCACTCAATCTTCAGGAATTTCAGGAGAATGTAAGGAGGGACTGTTCATACTCAACTTTTCCTAATCTCTCTGTTCTCTGAGCTCACATGAGGGTGTGAGAGGGGAGATATACTTCACATGAAGACCATGTGACCCTGCCTTGCCTGTTTTACACAGAATAGCATGTTTATCACACACACATGCTCCCTTTCACGACTACAAAAACGTGACACCACAGCCCTCCTGGTCATCTTCTTAGCATTGATGTAAAAAGGCTGATATCATTACCACTTCTGCAATTTTGTTTGAATGATAAAAGAAATTGAGTCATTTTAAAATGCTAAGTACAAGTTTTTAACAGTCATTTGAATATCTACTGCAATCAAATGTAATGCTTCTGTGCTCATTCATGCTGACAAAACAGGCCGTTTTTATTGCATTTGGAAACAGCAATAGTGGATGAGACCTGGGTACACAAAAGCATCACAATCAAAATTGTGCAAAGTTCAGGAGCACTGGCACAGTGAAAGAGTCGGTGTAATTTTGTATGCTCTAATAATAAATCTGTGCTGTTTTAATGGTGGAGTGAAAAGTTCAAGCTGTGTTTGAATGGAATTGTACATTCAGTTCCACAATAAAATTGTTCTTGTTTCGGCAACAAAAATCTCCAACAATATTACAAAACTAGATGCATGGCACTGATTACATGGCATGGCACTAACTGTCCAACAGGATTGTAAATGAAAAAACTGCACTCTTAATTTTAGCGCTCTCTTAGCAGCCCAACTTACTAATCATTAGACCATGAATACTACATTAGTCGTACAATTAATTAGTTCCAGCAGAACTGGAACAAGTCTTTCCAACTCTTCCAGAGCATTTCTGGGTAGGTTGCTTTGGTGCTTTTTGGTTGTATTAAATATATTTGATCAGAATCTGGAGACAAACTGTCCTTTCAACAGCAAGTCTTCCACTGTTTTGTGTCTTTTTTGCTAGCTTGCTTGCTTTCATTAAAGATTAACAGAGAGCATCACTTAGAGTTTAATATGCGAGCAAATTACCTTTAATGCTTTTAAATGACTGGAGGCTTAGAATGCAATCCTTTTGCTTTAGGGGATAATTTTCATTTAAAATTTCATCAGCTAATGTAATTCTACTTTGAATATCAGCTTATACAAGTACACATGTGGTGTAATTAAAGGGGAAAAAAGCTTATGGAACGTAAGTACAGACATTTTGTCTTTAAGGAAGTTTAAAGACTAAAATAACATACATAATATATGGAATAAGGAAAATATGGGCCATTCTACAAAATTGGTGCAAACTGCTGTCCCACAACCAAAAAACATATTTAAAAAGCGTTTAAGTTTTCAATTCTTAGATGTTTACTAAGACCTATATATTATCTATTGAAAATCACAATAATATTTAAAATATTAGTAAGCTTAATGTTTAAAATAATCATTTATTGGGTACTCTCAATTGGGAGGTGGCTGTCCCAACCCTAACTCGGGGTTCGTACAGATACTGCAAAATGAAATTTTGAATGAATTTTCAAGCACTACTTTTTTGATTTTTAAGATCTTCAGTCAGAGATCTCACTTATCGGACAATTATCGGACATCTGTTCCTCTTTTCACATCTTCAGCCATGTTTACACGACAGTCAGTACTCAATTGTTTTCTGACATTAACTGAAATAAGCGAAAAGGGTATGATGTTTTTTGGACTTTGTGAATTTTGCATAAAAAGATATGTGCTTATTGACAATACTACTTAACACTTATTTCATAGATACGTTATCTTACAATAATTCAAGGACTTTTTGAGTACCTCTTCAGGAATATTGCTATTTTCAAGAGTTTTCCAGGCCTTAAATTTCAGAAAGTCAAATTCAAGTACTTCAAGCACTTGAAGCACTTTGTATGAACCCTGCTAACTCCTAAATTGTAACTTAAGAAAATGATATTGAAATAATTTTTGTATTTTTTTCCATTGTTGTTTTTAAAAGTATCTTTTTGATTTAAAAAAAAATGAAGGTTAAAAAATATATATTTTATAATATATATAAAGAATATTTTCTTTGTGAATTAGGAAACTTTGTGATAAAAAAAAAAGTGACCCGCATTTTCATGTCACTACCAAAACAGTGTTTGTTTTAGTCAATTGGCTGAGACTGATTTTAACCACACCCCTAAATTTATCGAAAAGTATCTAAAATTGCCATTACCAAAACATGTCACATAAAATTGTCACTACGGAAACATGTTATCATTGTTTTGCTAGTGACATAAGGGAACACATAATCCTCATATTTGGGAGTATAAAACTGCAAAATATTAGTACAGTAATGCAAATGATTTGTATTGTAGTATGTTTTAGTAGTGTTTTAGTTAGCAAGGTAAAATTCTGCAATGTGATGTTAAAGTTTGCATACTTTAAAAAAAAAAATTCCAAGACGTTTCTAACTCTGGCTTTGCACCAATTCTGTAGGGCCAATATATGAAAATTAAATATTTTTTGAAGCAGTCACTAGCATAAGCAAAATCAGCCCTAGAAAAAACTTTTTGTAAAAGCTATTTGTAATAAAATGCAAATCAGTTAGATTACATGAAACGTCAAGTGCTGTAAGCTTAATATGCATGCTTTTAGTTAACAAATAAATATGGTTGAAAGTGTGGATTCACATGCAGGCACTCATCTGCATCTTATTTAATTCACAAAAATAAAACATTTTGACTATGATTGTGCAAAACGGATACACATACAGAGTTCCCACACAGAATACACCTCTGTGGGAAAGCAGGGTTGGCTAAGATCCTGCAGTGAAGTGATACTGCATCTATCACTGAAGTCAAACAAACAAGCAAGTTCATCCACAGTATTAAGGTGGGCATCTGAAGCCCAGTCTGCTAGCTCTGAGAGCTGGGGGCAGGAGCCAAATGACAGGTAATTCTCTCTGACCTTCTCAGAGACTAACAAACCTCTTAGTAATTCCACCTACATGAACACGGTACTGAAAGCAGAGACAGAAAAGGCTTCTGACAGAGAGAGGAAAAGATGTCTGAAGCCGATCGGATGTCACGTGTTATCAACTGAAGAATCTGCCCTCTAACAAAAACACCTGCAGTGATTTGAGCAAATCCATCAGTCTTCAGAAAGAAGACTCAGTCTCTACAGCCTACGCTCAATAAGTGACATGCTGGCAAAAGTGCAGCATCAGCTTTTAGGAGAGACAGAAACATCACATCAGACGCTCAATAAATAAACTTCACACCCATAGACAATTTAATGTACCGGCTCACTGTGTGCCTGCTGACTGGTATATTTATGCAGTCAGAGGAGAGGAAGAAGAGGGAATTTCATGGTGATCATGGCTGTGTGTAATCAATAAAGTCAAGGCTAATATATACACTGAGCAGGTTTATAATCTCTTAACATCCCCACTGTCTGCATAGCCATGTCTAAATCACTTTTAGTTATACCATCTCTCCCTTTTGAAAAGGTTTGGATTCATTTTCAGAACCTATATGTAACCCTGGACCAAAAAACCAAGTAGCACAGGTATGTTTGTAGCAATAGCCAACAATACATTATGGGTCAAAATGATCGATTTTTCTTTTATGCAATGTATGCAAAAACTTTATCTGGACAACTTTAAAAGGCGATTTTCTCAGTATTTAGATTTTTTGCACCCTCAAATTCTAGTTTTTCAAAAAGGTGCATCTCGGCATAATATTTCCTATTTTAACAAACCATACATCAACGGAAAGCTTATTTATGTATAAATCAATTTCAAAATGACTGGTTTTGTGGTCCAGGGTCAAATATATTGAAATTAGGAAAGCTGTAATATATGCTGATGCTGAATGCTGATATGTACCAAATGCTGTCTAGATTTTTTCATGATTCTTTGATGAATAAAAAAGTTTAAAAGAACAGCTTTAATCAAAATATAATTTTTTTTCTAACAATATAAGTCTGTCACTTTTAAAAAAAAATCATTTTACCACATCATTGGTGAATAAAAGTATTGATTTCTTTCAAAAATTTACTGACCACAAACTTTTAAATGATAGTTTATATTCTTTAAAAAAAATGCTGTTCTCTTTAACGTTTTACTTGTTAAAGATTCCAAGGATCCAAAAAAATATTAAGCAGCACAACTGTTTTCAACACTGATAATAAATCAGCATATTAGAAGGATCATGTGACACTGAAAACTGGAGTAATGATGTCCAAAAATTCAGCTTTGCATCACAGGAATAAATTACATTTTACAATATATTCACATAGAAAACAGTTATTTTACATTGAAATAATATTCCACAATAATATTTATTTTCAGGATTTTTGATCAAATAAATGCAGCCTTTATAAGCATAAGAAACGTCTTTAAAAAAAAACATTAAAAATCTTACTGATCTCAAACTTTTGAACAGCCGTTAACAGTCAAAGTAACCACTGTTTATGACACTAAAGAACCCAAAACTGCAAATCACAGAGGGATTCCCATAAGATCAGTCTGATATGAGCTGAAAAGCTAAAAAACAGTCAACACAATGACAAACTAACCTCCTCTACCTTCCTGCTACTTTGACACTTATGTATACAGTTACTTCCCCAGAGGTTAAATCACAAGCTCTCTGTTCAGCTTTGTTTAGTTGGAGACTTTTTTAACAACCGAGAGATGACACAGCCAGCATTTTGTCTTCCAAAGCCTTGAAAATACCTAAAGGGCTTGGGGAAGTTATGGGCAGCTGTCTTACCTCAGTATGCCATCATAAAGTTACCAGTCCAAAGCCTTATTCATGAATAACTGGGATCCTATCGCCATTGTGCCCTTGAGCTAGACACTTGAGAGTCTGGGTTGCTCCAGAGGGACTGTGCCATAGATGATGCACTCCAAGTCACCTTGAATAGGAAAGTGACTGCTATGGTAATGTAATGTAAATACACTTCTCATTCTGACTATGACATCACTTCAACTCATGCGTGTAAGGGACAGTGACATTGCAGGAACAGTGCAGAGATCACCTCACTGTTTCACATAAAAGCAAGAGGAAGAGATCTGGGAAGAGATGTGCAGATCAGTATTTAGTCACAAGACTCACACTGACTAGGCTCAAGTCATACGGTGATGTGTGACTCCCCGTGAATCTCTTGCATTGTTAAATATTCATTCACTCCTAAGCCTCTCTGGTTCTGCGGAGGGGAATGAGTGCGGCTGTGGACTCACCTTGGAGAGATTAGCTCCAGGGCTCATTCTGTTCCATCTCTGGCATGATGCTCCACTGCAGCTTAAACCGCTAATCCCAATAGGCAAAACACACCAAATGTACCACACACATACACACTCACTTGCTGCACTGCGCTGCACTGCTCTCTTTCAAACAATACACTGCTTTCAGCCACAGACAACTGTTTTCAGGCACACCACCCCACATGTGTCTGAACATACAGTTGAGTGCCTGGGTTCATGTCAGAAACTAAACAAAACAGCTTTCAGTGATAACTGAGAACACCAAGGCTTGTTATATGCAAACTATCCAGCAGTTAAACACAACACACTGGCTCTTTTCATCAAGAGATGGGACAGAGGACCATTTGGGCCAGATCGAATAGTACCTACTGAACAAAACCCTCCTTAGACACACATATAAAAAAAAAAAAAAAAAAAAAAATTTGTGTACACAAAAAAGAAAATGCTGTGTATATCAAAAGCCTCTTGCATATTTGTTATAGTTAAGGGATACACAATATATCTGTATCATATTGAGTATTGGTAGTGGTTGACACACACACACACACACACACACACACACACACACACACACACACACACACACACACACACACACACATATATATAAAGTCTCTTATGCTCAAAGTTTCATTTATTTGATCAAAAATACAGAAAATTATATTGTGAAATATTACTGCAATTTAAAATAAGTTTTCCATTTTAATATACTTTAAAATATAATTGATTTCTGTGATGCAAAGCTGTCAATACTACAAAACCACTACTCACAAATAGAAAACCTTTAATTTGCAATATTTCTCAATATTACAATATTACTGATTTTTCTGTATTTTTAATTAGCCTTGATGAGCAGAAAATACTTTATAAAAAATATATATATACAGTCAAGCCTGAAATTATTCATACCCCTGGCAAATTCTGACTTAAAATTACTTTTATTCAACCAGCTAATTTTTTTTTTTTTGATGAGAAATGACACAGACATCTCCCAGAAGATAATAAGACGATGTACAAGAGGCATCATTGTGGAAAAACTTATTACTCATCTTTTATTTACATTTGAACAAAAAGTGGCATGTCCGAAATTATTAATATCCTTCATATAGAAAAGCCTTTATTGGCTATTTCAGCAATCAAATGCTTCCTTGCTGACCAGCTTTTTGCATGTCTAAACTGGTATTTTTGCCTATTCATTATTAGCGATGAGCTCCAACTCTTTCAGGTTGGAGGGTCTCCTTGCCATCACCCTGATCTTTAGCTCCCTCCACAGATTTTCAATTGGATTTAAGTCAGGACTCTGGCTGGGCCACTGCAAAACGTTAATGTTTTTGTCTGCTAACCATTTCTCCACCACTTTTGCTGTGTGTTTTGGGTCGTTGTCGTGCTGAAATGTCCACTGGTGCCCAAGGCCAAGTTTCTCTGCAGACTGCCTGATGTTGTTGTTGAGAATTTTGATGTATTGCTCCTTTTTCATGGTGCCGTTTACTGTGATTAGGTTTGAAAAACACCCCCAAAACATTAGGTTCCCGCTAGGGCTGGGCGGTATGACGGTATATATCGTTACCGCGGAATGAAATGTGTACCGTAAAAGAATTTTTTTATTCCGTGTATACCGCAAAATGTAAATAAGTGGGCGTGGCCAACTCACGTGCAGAAGCCCCAAACTCGGCAAAGACCTGGGCCCTGGCCACGAGATTGTTGCTATATCTTTTTAGACTGATCAGACTTACAGTTTATTTATTATTAATTTTTTTACATGAAAAATTTCCTATAGACTTGCATTGGCTGAGAAAAAATGCCCCCTCTAAAGGAGCAATTCCACTCCACTCAAAAGCGGTGACCCTACGTACTTTCACTTTTGCTTCAGCGCGTACATTCTGTGTACGTACTCACAAAACTAATTTGCACGCATTATACCACCCTTAAAATTATAATATTCCAGCGATTTCATTCCATCCACCCATAAGAACACACCAAGAGCTAAATTCAGCTGTTTGTGAGCTGTTTTATTCAAAACCAATTTTATGTAACACTTAAAGCCTCGCGTCGGCTTTCATGAGAACGTGAGATGACGGCTCGCGCTCTGGAATGCTGTGAATGTTACTGTGGTTCATAATGCTAATGTTGTCCACAAGAGGGGGCCACCGGATAACAGATCTCAATTCAAAGACTTTTTTTACAGTGTTTCATTTAGAAGCCAGAACTCGGACACACAAGTGCTCTGGCTCTTTTGCCCCAAGGCTGCCCAGGTTGGCTCTCCAAGCCAACATTTAAAGTTTGTTATCGAACTTTAGCTTCTAGTTTATTATATAAAGCCCTTTTGTACATTTTCTGGAATAACTACCTATATGAAAAACTATATCGTGAAAGATATCGTTACCGTGAAATAAAATTTCTCATACCGTGAAATAAAATTTTGGTCATACCGCCCAGCCCTAGTTCCCGCCACCATGTTTGACAGTGGGGATGGTGTTCTTAGGGTTGAAGGCTTCTCCTTTTTTATGCCAAATGAAGGCTACATCATTGTGGTCAAATAATTCAGTTCCGTCCGTGGAACCCAGCGGTGTGCAGTGTCTGTTGGACTGTCTGCCTTGAGATGTTGCCACCAGCAGAGCCCAGATTCATCAGGATGGCCTTGGTGGTGATCCTTGGATTCTTTTTTACCTCTATCACTATCCTCCTGGCCAGCAAAGGTGTCACTTTTGGCTTCCGACCACGTGCTCTGAGATTTTTTACAGTTCTGTTTTTCACCTGTTGAGTTGATTAAAACAGATTTTTTACAGTTCTGTTTTTCACCTGTTGAGTTGATTAAAACAGCTGTTCCCAATGAATCAGGGTAATTAGGATGCTTTAGAACAGCTTGGACTATTTGGAATGGTATAGAACTTTGGATTTTCCCATAGAATGTGACAGTTTGCAAAGTGTATGAATAATTTTGAATATGCCACTTTTTGTTCAAATGTAAATAAAAGCTGAGAAATATTTTTTTCCACAATGATGCCTCTTGTACATCATGTTATTATCTTCTGGGAGAAGCCTGTGTCATTTCCGGTCAAAAAAAAAACTTGCTGGTTGAATAAAAGTAACTTTAAGTCAGAATTTGCCAGGGGTATGAATAATTTCTGGCTTGACTGTATATATGTATATATGTATAAAATGTATGAGTGTATAAATGATGGTTGTCTATATCGGTCCAAACTGAATATTAAATTCAATTAATTTACACATTCAGATTATATTTGCAGTCATCCACCAGATACTTTAAAAACACTAATAATTTAATATCCCATCTAAAAATAATCTTAGCAAAGCTCAAAATGAATATCAATTTTAATTTTAATTTAATTGCTCATGCTTAAATTCATTTGGAGCATTAAAAAAATTATTTTCAAGGCTTTAATATGTGCAAAGTGTCAGGCAGACTTTTAATATTGGTGCACCCCTAAAATAATTTTACTAATTTGATTTCAGAAACCAATAAATAAGCAGTAGCCTAGAATATTAATATGAAGGAAACTGATAAAAGGGCAACTTATTTACATGTAATGACGTCTGTTTGCTCATTAACGAGGTTTATTAAATGCAAAAGATTCTCTAACCTCTGATAATGAATCTTTTCAGAAGAGCAGTAACACATTTTCTAACACATTAATTATAAGTGCAATTTTCTGTCACTGTACGTTACAATCTCAGGTAGCACTTACAGACAAATTAATATATATGTCATTATTAAATAAGCACTTTAACCTTATCATATAATCAAATTCAGCATCTAAACATAATAAGGCTGACTCATGAATAATGTATTTAAAGAAAAACACTCCATCACATGTGACAAATGGCCACTTTATATGCTGTGCCATACTCAGAGATCCTGTTAAGCGCCTAAACATCAACTTGACTCACTTTGGCCTCTCAGAACCCCTTTCACAATAGATGACCTTCATCATGTTTGAGTACAATGGCTTCAAAAGAGACCTTTGAAGTCTAAAGGGAGAAAGGAGTCCTCTGAGCTCATGCAAACAAGGGCCCTGTTTGCACCTGATATTAACATCCATCTAGGATGAACCAGATGAGACAGATTGCTGTTTACATCTGGTATTTACATGTCTCAGAAACATCGTAGCACTAAATATATGACATAGTCACATGGATTTCTGACTAGATTTTGGACCCTGTTTTCACGTATGTTTAGTGCCATCCACTTTTTCCTGAAGTCCACAATGACTATTTAACGTAACATGCGTTGTGGCATACTCACTCGCTGATAACAGCACTTCCTTTGTAAGCTGCTGTCTTCCTTTAGTCTCACTTTGTGCGAAGACACAGAGAGAGAGTGAAAATAAAAGAACGCTTGGGATGTGTTATTTTTAGGCTGCTGAACACTCTTTCACACACATGCAGGCAGGAAGCAAGCAGATGGTTATGTGGACTTGCGTGTGTGTTTTGGTGCGTTCCTTTGTCACGACACAAAGGCATACACTACAGCTTGTGCACATGTGTGTATGTGCGCAAGGAAGAGTTTGTACAGTATGGTAATCTGTACTCGAGCAGTCCTTTTTGTTCTATGCTTACTCCTTTGTCTTGACACACAAGCATTCTTGAAAGGAGAATTACTATATCATCCAAGCAAATGTTGTCTACAAACACGCAGAACAAGTCAAAACCAAACGCTCAACATGAGGGAGCCGTCAACTAACTTTCAATCACTGGAACACACAGACAGATCCGTCTCGTTGTAGGAAAGATTACGTCACTGGGCTTAGCAGGCTCAGGTCTCCCTGTCCTTTGGCTCTTGTTTTCATATAGCAGGGTCAGAAGGAAATACAACTGATGACAAAAGGCAGGCTGAGATAAATCAAGGCAAAATGGATATGTGCGGTTTCTTCATTTTTTCACAGTATACTGAGACAGGCTTGTATGTGATTAATGATCATTAAAAGACCTGAAGAAGAAGACCTTGCTGAATTATTACTGGTTAAATTAATGTAGTTAAATAAAGTTAAGCTTTGTAGAAAGGCATCTGTAGAAAGTTGGAAAAAAAAATTATATAAAAATGGAATGTACTGTTAAACGCGGAATGTCAGGAAATTTGGCAAATTTTAAACGATTAAATCAAATATAGGTCAGCACACTTATACTAAAACATGATACGGACTAATGTGTAGGAATATTTAGCCACATAAAGACTTTAAATATGAATCCTGCATGTTCTAAATGTTTCTGTGTGAATGAATGGCGCAGATGTGCAGTTTTGGTTTTTACTACACACATACTGAAGTGTGCGGGTATATGATATAGTCATATTATGTACAAACAGAAACTTAAACTTTTTCACAGCAACCCGTCGATATAAAAGTTTGGTTTAACTTGAAGAAACTGTGACAGAAATATATGACAATGTAATGATAGTACTCCTGCTAATAATACAATTATTATTAAAACATTATTTTTTAAAGAATATTTACCAGAAAAATTATTTACCAGAATTTATTTACTAGAAAAACCTAAATACACAACACAGTATTTCTTAAAAAAAAAAAAAAAAAATTAAAATAAATTAAATTAATTGATTAGAGATGCTTTTGGTTATTAACTTTATTAAAATGGAATCCAGAATATTAATGCAAAACACACAATTTGGTCAAGATAAAACTGAATTTGAGAGAGAGAAAAAATACAACGCATCTCATAGGTCCTTAAAAATGTAATTTTTGTTAACCTTTTAATAAATTGCTATTAAATTGTGTAAGTTTCATGATTTTTAATGAATTAGTCATGCTTTTTGATTAATAAAATGTAAATTAATTATTAAAACAGATTCTATAAAAAAAAAAAAAAAAGGTAAAAACTGAATTTGGAAAAAAAAAAAAAAAAAAGGAATTCGGAAAAATATAGTGATAACTGATTTCATAGGTCCCTACAATGGAAGCTCTGCTCAACTTTGTTTCTTTGCCAATGGTGTCTTTTGCTTGTGTCAACGAAAATCTTCAACTCTTATTAAAAATGAATAATATCCTGTCACTTTGCTGCTGCAAATTGCTGTCAGTATGAGCAACCCCTTGCACTATAAAAACTGTACGGATCAAGTTATTTTTTTTAAATGAATAATTCATGTAGGAGTGTTAACAAAAATACAAGCTTTACATTTCTGCTTTTAAACCTTATGATAAATATGCACCAAAGGCTTTAATGGGGATAGCTGTACATGTTTTATCATTTTTATTCAAACTGAGGTACGGGTTGAAATAATTTTCTGCGGTAATCGACATCATGATATAGATGCTGTAGAGGTTAACTTACATTAAACCTTCTTTCATGAGGACCCAGTGTAATCTGTTTTTCTACTTCACCAGAGACTGAAAAATAAATCTAAAATCCCTGTAGTAAAATTAAGACGTCAGATGTGTGTCAGATGAAATCTGTAGATTAAATATAAAGGGGAATGTATTAAATGTATTGTATGTATTAAAGTTACTAAAGTGAGCAATGAACTGTTAGTTTACTACTTATATTATGTCATAAAACAGGAAGACAGCGTCTGTCATCAGAACGGTGCAAATCATATCCTGTGTAAATGCTGACTGGGCATATTACTACACTGCCTCAGGTGCAATTATATGGCACCAGTTGTACCATCCAAGAACGAAACAATGCTAAAGATAAGCTCACAAACCACAGAAAATGGGAAGCTTTCTGTCAGCAGGCTGTTTGCCAGACCCCAAAGATCTAAGCCTGATCAATTTGTTTCTGCATTGCCTAGAGCGCTGAATCACCAGGGGTCTTAAACCATTCTGTAATGCTCTGTGAAAAGTGTAACCTCAGGTAGAACAATCCAGGGTCAATCCTAAAGTAAAAAAAAGACTGGATTTTTACAGAACGCAAGATCTGTGAAGCTCATTTCCCTTCATAAAAGCTAAGAGGATAAGTATTCAACCAGATCAAGACAAACTCAGTTTTCCAAAAACAACATCTGAGCAGGAAGAGAGAGACAGGTTTGGCTGACCTGCCGTGAGCGTGGAAGTCCAGGTGCAGGAACTGGTCCTGGTGAGGCAGAGCTCTCTTAGCCCTCTGGTGCTTGCTGTGCAAGACGTCTGTGTCGTAGGACAGGCCTTCGTAATGTCGAATGTACTTGCTCAGGGGTTTCCCATACTGACCTACATAGAAAAAGAAGAAAGAGAAAGACAGATGAAAATCAGGCACAGGTTGAGCTATTATTGAACACAAGACTTGGTGCAGAAGGTTAACAGGCAAACTGTGGTGACAGAGTGAGCATAAAGCTCTGTGATTGTTGGAATTACACTTTGAGCTGTAACATGATGACTCATTATCCGTAAATTACAAGGCTTAGGCCCGTTTCACACATCCTGTGTCTGCAGCGTGTAAGCGAATCAGCATTACAGCAGGTCATCGAGCTTTCACACTGACAGAGTTTCTGCTGCGTAATACATCTGCGTCTCTGTCGGGGCTGTTTTAACCAGATGGGTGACTGGACATGTGCCCAGGGCACCACGTCAGGGAGGGACACCATGTAGAGCCAAAAAAATTAAAAAATTCCAGTTCACCACACTGAATTTAACCTTAAAATAACAGCCATAAATTATAAACGTGGTTAATGGGAGCTGGCAAAACTTGAAAATATGACAAACTACAACTCAATCAGTAGTATTTGTCCAGAAATGTAACTGTTCAGCAAAAGTGGTTATGAATTGCTGTCTTGGAGCTGTCTTGTAAAAATAACTTAATTTGATAGGGAAAAAAAAAGAATAAATACTTTGTGTAAAATATTTTAAAATAAAATAAAATTCAAAAAACACAGCAAAATAGGCTAAACATTGCAGTATTTGTACTGCATATCTGTAAATACGTGCATGAATATGAATATGTGTGAAGCTGGCCTTATACTGTCATAACACCCATAACAAGATGAACAGCGAACACAGAGAAAGAGAAAAAACTAACTATTACTATCATATGTGCTTGAGGGTTCTTATATTTTCCACTTCTATTGTGGGAAAGTACAGTATTCATGTTTTTCCTCCCATCCTTCCTCAGACTCAAAAAAGCAACTTCCTGGCACAGTAGTATTTATGCTAAGAATAGCTTGACCTTAGCAGGGAGCGTTCACTTCGTCACGACAGTTGTACATATGAATTACTCACAGCGCTCCATACATTTCATCTCATGAACAGCTTTTTTAGTCCCTTTCCTACACAACCCTGAAATCATAGCAGGATGATGACAGTTATATACTCTGCTTATTTTGGAAAGGGCAATGCAGTCTGAAAAGTCTATAAGACAAAGAGACTAATAAGACCCTGCAACCTCTGGCTGACTTGTTTCAAAAGGAAGAACTTTGACACTGGCCTTCCATCAGTCAACACAACCCACAGAGAACCAACCTTTCCTGTTTTCAATCTAACTCTACCTCCCCAGGGCTCCAACCATGTCTGCTATGACAATAAGCCTCAAGCATCAAACTGGCTTCAATAGAGTGGTTCCTTTTTACTCTGAGAACAGAATAACGGCTCTGCAAGAGGGCCATCAGTGCTGGCAGGTCACGTCTGGAGACGGCCTGAACCGATTTATGCCTCTGTACAACAAAAACTGAATGTCACAGGCCAATTACCGCTGCAATCTAGTGTTTAAGAGTTGGCTTAGAGCTCTGTAACACTGCATTTTCTTTTGAGAAGTATTTTATTTTTTTCTCCTCAAATGCTTCTTAACTGCTTTCAAAAGCATACCAGAGCACACTGAGAATGCAGCAAGTTCGCAAAAATGCTTTAATATTAATTATACCTTCATCTGCCAGAGGCTACAAGTTAAAAGGGTAGTGCAACCAAAAATGAAAATCCTGGTGTCAAATACCAAGCCTCATTTGGTTTCAAACCCAAACGGGTTTCTCAGTCAAATCTTGAATAGAAGGACACTGCTGCAGAAAGAAAAACTTTTAATGAACAAATTAAATTTTGATCTTTTCCTTGCACAGAGGTACTGTATGGCTTCAGAAGACTTAAGCTGTGGTCACATTTTATTGTTGTTTGGCGAACTTTCATGGGTGAAAAACCCTTATTTCAAACGTAATTATGCAATCTGGAATTTTGTGTGAGGGTAAAAGATTTCATGCAATGCGAACGATTTCAAATGTACCGCATTTACCAACAGAAAGTTGCTTGGTTTTGTTATGAAGCTGTGCTTTATAAATTGCTACACAACTGACCTTTTATCAAAATTTAGCCAATGTAACCTCACTTATTAACAATAAGTGCTAGAATCCATTGAAAAATGGCTTTTTTGGTCTGTTTTTGAGCTTGACAACTCATGGCCACTATTGCTTCAATTACATAGAAAAAAGAGCACCTTTGACATTCTTCAATGTTCTCCTTTTGTTACCCACTTGAGGAAGAATGTCACATTGGTTTAAAACAACATGAGTAAGTAAATGATGACTGAATCTGAATAAAAATAGCCCACAGATCATTCATTATATCACCTTTACAGCTTGTATGTCAAATAAACTTTTAAAGCCATATTAGTTTAAACTTCTGATATACAGTTTCCTAAACGCACACATCCAAAGCATGCACAAAGAAAGCGACTGTCACAACGCATTTGAGTACTAAACTAAGTTCTTTTTTATGTCTTATTGCGCTTAAACTTTCAAATACACACAAGTTTATGCTAAAAACACACACGAGTTACAAAAACATTTGGTTATTTCTGTGAAGGTAAACAGCTGGATAAGAAATCACGTTTATATTAGATCTGTGTGGCAGATGCACTAGGAATATGATTATAGCACTTAAACAGAAAAAAAAAAATCAGATTTTCATGATGTGTCAACCTTTAAGAATAAAATACTACAAAATATATGACCATCACACATTTGTAACACTATCAACACTTCACACTTCTCAATTGCTGAGACATTTTGGAAGCAGAAGAAATAAAATTGGCGTTCTGCCAACCACCAAAGTGTGACTTCAAGAGAAAAATTATAAGTGTCTTTCCTATGATACACAACAAATAAAAATGAAACAACAGGGCAGCTTTCTCAGCAAACAGCTTCTGTTCATCTTGAATAAATGAGTTTTGACAGAAGTTCAGAAACACCTGACCTAATGGTTTGCAGCTGATGCACAGCTTTAATCATAAAACACTACCGCTAGGTGGCACTTTTTCTATCCTTAACAGATGCTCGAGTCGGGTTGTGAGATAAAACAGTAATAAAAGAAATAAAAAAACAAGGCCATAAACAAATTGCACAATTGGCAGAGAGTGAGTGAGAGGAAGGCCTAAAAAAGTGTGTGTGTATTGGCTGGGAGTATCAGTGCAGACTGTTTGTCCACCTGTACAGCAGTGATAAAATCCTCCTCTCATCTTGCTATAGAGAGAGCGAGCAGAAATCAGGAGCAGCACTGCCTCAGAGGAGCAGAACGCTCCAACACTCATTCCAATTCCACACACATTAGTGCTCCACCTCCCCAACTCCCCTCATCTAACTCACTTTCAAGGCAAACTCCACCCCCAGTGTTCCTCTCTCTCTAGACTTCTACATTCAATGCACTGTGCAGTCTGAAATAAAGGTTCATTGAACTGCTTGATTACATGACTTCATGTCAGTGGTTACCTTCACAGTTTAGTAGGTTGGCACAGTTATCAGTCCAGCTTGGGGTGCTAAATATGGTTAAGGCTAGACAGTTCGCTTATGAAGATATATTAGACATTCTGTATCTATTACCAAAGTGACTTTCTGGCATTTTTAGGACTCTGAGAGTAAATTCTATATAGACAGTATATGAAATAGCTACACTCACTATGTCAGTACAATCGGTAACCATTCAAACATACTAAAAGAGTGACATGTCATGAAAATCTAACTTTTTCCATGTTTAAGTGTTGTAATCGGGTCCCCAATGCATCTACCAACCCAGAAAACCTGAAAAAGGACAACAGATTTCGCTCCCCACGTGACGTAGAAAGGGGATCTTATTATAATATTACCGCTCCTTAATCTGCACGTTTTGACTCATGGCACCGCCACTGTGTTTTCAGAAGCAACAACGGTGTACCAGTTCTAACGCTATGGCAAAAGTTCAAGCAAAGCATGCTGACTGTTCTGTCGCTGGCTGCACAGAACACTATTTAGAGCAGGGATGGGAAAATGGCAGCCCGCGCGGGCCAGTCAAATAGGACAACATTTATAGTTAATATAATAATACAGAGACAGATCATCAGTGAAGACCTCATCACCTAGACGGCCATCGACACAAGACAGCGAAAACCAGATGAGTCCTCTCCAAACTGATTTTGTGGCAACTTGGAACTCTTGCATCTACATTAATATTAGTCTGTTTTTTTCTTATTCCCAGGTCACCATAGCCACCAGATCCAGTCCGTATCCAGATCAGATTGTCACTGCAGTCCCCCGGATCCAGTCCAAACCAAGAGCAGATGGTGGATCAACACCTACAGCCGAATGTCAGCGGATACCGTGTCAACTAGATGAGCCCCAGAGACAGATCATCAAGAAAGAACTCCTACCCTAAACGGCCACCGGCACAAGGCCATGGGAACCAGATGAGTCCTCCCCAATTTGATTTTGTTGCAATATGGAACTCTTGCATTATTATTGACATTTTACTTTATTATTTTAATACTGTAAGGTTGCTTTGACACAACTTGTATCGTAAAAAGCGCTGTATAAATAATCTTGACTTGACTTGACTTAATAAAATCTTTAAAAACTAATTACATTAATTATACTTTAATTTGCTTCAATAAAAAGGAAATGGAGTAAAACGGTGTAAAAGGTGTGTGGACATGGATTAGTAATCTGGCCCCTTGGTATAAAGGAGAAAAAAAAAATTATGGCCCTCATCACTATCAAAGTTGCCCATCCCTGATTTAGAGTCTCAGCCTCAGTGAAGACAAGAGAGCAGTGGATTTATTGATTTATTTACTATATATTACGCTGCTACCACACATGTGATTTATTTCCCAGCTGTTTACCTTCACAGTCATAACCAACTGGTTTGGAACTTGTGTATTTTTAACATGTGTATTTGACAGTTTAAGCGCAATAAGACATGAAAGAGAACTTAGTTTAGTACTTACCCACCGAGTGATAGCCACTTTCTGCATGCGTGTTTCGGATGTGTATGCTCAGAAAACCGTATATCAGAAGTTTAAACTAATATGGTATATAACACATGATTTCAGCACAATAGACATGATAAGTATGATGAGTATCTGAGGTACAAGCTGTAAGGCACAGCTCTATTTTGTAAAAGGGGGTGACTCTTTGAAGTCACTAAGCAGAACTGAACTTCACCAGCTGCATCACTGAGCTTTTGTCCTATTTGACCACTTTTCTTACCGCAAGCTAATCACAGTTTTTAGTCACATGTCACAGGCTTTTAACTAAATGCCATAGAACTTTTTCAGAGCTTTGTGATTGGCTCAAGCTCTAACAGAAGAGTTTTTCAGTCAAAGCATCCTCAAAAAGATATAAAGTTCAGCATTCGTTTGCAGACAGACAAGTTCCACAAATCCTAAAAAGAGACCCTTACATTTTTTTGAGCTGCTGTCAGCCTATAATGCCTTAAAATAGTGTCTATGTAGGCAGCTCACTAACTTTAGAAGATAATATATTGAGTGCACAAGACAACAGAAGAACAACAATAACACTATGTCAAATTATTCAAATGCAAAAGGTTGGCTTGAAAGACATCATTTCCCATGTCTTGAGAGACAAGGACATTTATATCTATGGACTAATGGACAACTGTCTCGTTTTGGCCTTGTTTCCATGGCAACTTGGCGCTTTTTAAAAAAAACGAGTAATTTGCGCGCTCATCTTTAGCCCTGTTACCTAGAACTGGAGTCAGCCAGTGAACCATTGCTGAGAAGCATAAAGGTGTAATGACAGGGAAGTGATGTTTCATCAGAAGTAAATGGGACAATTTTGCTCTATTAGCTAAGGCAGAGAGGTGAGTCGGTCCACTACAGATCAGCGTTTTCTGCTCTGCTCTTCAGCAGCGGAGCTGAATCTATAGTGCTACATCAAAGAAAAGAATATTTTATGCTAGTTAAAATGAGCATGATTGCTAGTACTATTATGTATTTCTCTCGCAGTGTCTTTGTGGATGAACACATCTAAATAAACACATACAAATTACGACCCAGAAGTAAAAATAGTATAATTACTGACTATTTGTTTATATGATAGACTCTGGATATCAGGAGGAGGATGTGACGAGAAAACTGGGTAAAGCATTAAGTATGAAGTCCTCATTTAGATCACTTCTACTGCAGTAGACAAAGTCAGGACAAAAACGAGTTATAGGTAGGGCTGGGTCGATAAACAATATCATATCGAATCGCGATAAAATTTATGTTAATAACGATGATAAGCTCTAGACATTTTTTGCTCGATATGGATTACTCTAAGAGCCAATCCACAGCAGAAATATGCGACAACAGCCAATCAGCGTGCAGCGTGCGTGTGCACGTCAAAGTACAAAGTTCATTTCCTACCACAGTTTGCGAAACAAACTTAACACCAGGACGACAAAAAAAAAAAAAAAAAAAAAAGTGGAAGCAGCAACGAAAGTTAAACTAACCTCGAGTTATTATCCAAAGATGTTGAAATTGTCGACAAAAAACGGTAGCACGAATTCCATTATATAAGTGGTTTGGCTATCTGAAAAGTGACTCTCAGCTCAGCTGAGAGTTTGGCGCGATTGTTAAAACCGAAACCGAAAGCAAAACACGCATGCGCATTCAAAAGCAATTTTAATCCCTCTTGTTTAGAGAGTAGGGCTGCAACGATTAATCGAACGATGTTGTGAGGATGCTGGAGCGGCAATTCAAACACCCCAACGTAAATCACTGACAAGCCACGCCAAATCGCGCTCAAAATCGAATTCGATTTTCAGCGCGATTTGGCATGGCTTGTCAGTGATTTAAGGCTGTGTGTATTAACTGCCGCTCCAGCTGAACGCACGTGATGGGGATTTACTACTAATCAAAGTACCGGCTTCATTGACTAAACGCGCCTCACAACATCGTTCGATTAATCGTTGCAGCCCTATTAGAGAGTGACTCCACAATGCACGCAAATTAGGCTACATGACATATCTAGGCTGTTATTAGTATGTAGGCTATAATAGGTTGTGTATGTCTATAGCTCTGTATCATGCTTGAAATATTCTATTTGCACTTTGAATATTTAGAGAGTAGCCTACTTTGATTATGGCTAAATTGTCTGCACTTAATACGATTAAGAAAGAACTGTGTCGTAATTTTTTGTTATTTATAGTGTAGATTGTTTCAAAATGCAATGGTTGCCTCTAATTTAAATAGCTTTAAATAATTGTGTTAATAATAATAATAAATAATAAATATTTGTGTTACAAATTATGTTTTTACAATAATTTTATGTTTACATTTTGTACGCTTACTCTCATTTACCAAACTTTTATTTTTATTTTTTTTATTTTAGTAAGTTGTTTTAATTTTTAAGGCCAAATCTGTAATCTGTTTTTTGTTAATAAACTATACTTATGTAATTTAATGAACCCTTAAATTTTTGTGGCTTTAGTCATTGTTGGGATACTATTTTAAAGCTGGCAACATCAACAGCTTATATCGAAATATATATCGTTATTGTTCAATATGGGAAAAAATTATCGAGAATACATTTTTGCCATATCGCCCAGTCCTAGTTATAGGCCTGTACAGGATAGGCTTGAACAGACAATATCTATAGTTCAGGGTAAATGAGAAACTTAGAGGCCTTTCAGAACGCACAGACACAGAAAGAAAGGCGTGACTCAGTAAAAGAAGGTTGGACACTGAGCTCTTTTGTACAAGCACAAACAATAGCTGCCTCATTTCTGCCTAAATTACCCCACATGTGAGGACAAAAGCTCTGGACTCCCACACAAAGATAACCGCAGAACTGTCAGAAGCAACGCACGACACCACTGGATGTGAAGAGTGGAGGGCTTGAACACTATTAGAAAAGTTTAGTTGTTGAAAATAACAGTGAACGGAAAACTGAAAGTTATTTACATGTTTTTTTTATATTATATCCACAGTACTTGCAACAGCCTGTGATTACACATATTTTATTGTAGCCACCTTCGCATCACATCTATAATCAGCTGAACTCTGTTTTGTTAAACTGAGCTGCTCTCATTTGACATCCAGATGGAAAAATGCTCAAAACTATTTGTTGTTCCACAAATAAGAACAACAATTTTCAATGATTACTGCCTCCATAATAGAAACACTACACTGAAGGAAAAAAAAAGGTTTAGAAACACTTTGTCAGAAATTGCCAGTAAATTGCACGAATAATTACAAAGAAATGGCAAGTAGCAGATTGAAGTAGGGGTGAAGTTGTGAAGCAGAAAGACTGAAATAGTATTTTCATTGTAAAACGTACATATAATCTTCGAAAACAGTGTTTTTTTATATAGTGCATCATTTATTGAGAATACTCCCGGATGGATGATCATATTAATAAGAGATCATACTTGACCAACAGTATCACAGATTCAGCCTTGCACATACGCTTTAAAAATTCAGGGTTGGTAAGATTTTTTTTTTTTTTTTCATTTTTGAAAAACATTTCTCATGCAAACCAAAGCAATATTTTCTTTAATATGTCATTTATTCCTTTTAAAGCTGAATTTTTATCAGCCATTACTCCAGTCTTTAGTGTCAAATGGTCCTTCAGATCATTCTAATATGCATTTTTTTAAATTATAACCAGTGTTGAAAATGTTTGTGCTGCTTAATGTTTTTTGTGGAAAATGTGATATTTGTTTTTTAGGAATCTTTGATAAATAGAAATAAAATTCTGCCATAATGTAAACATTTTTACACTAAAATTCCAGAACTTACAAGCACTACTTTTTTGATTTTCAAGGACTTCAATTGAAAATCTCACTTAAATCTTCTTTTTCAAATTCTAAAAGAAGAGAAAGTGATAAATAAAAATATACTAATAAAAAAATTACAAAAAATAAAGTGAAGCACATGCAAAGTATTACTACTAAAATATTAAATTATACCACACTTTTACTATAGTAAAACCACAGTTAATTTTCTTAAGGGATCTGTATGTGTGTACTTTCCTTTTTTTCTTTGTTTTTATAACTGTACTGCTTTAATGGTTTGATGTTTTCTACTGTTTAAGAAAAAAGCTGAAAAAAAAAGATTGGAGAAATCACTTCAAAATCTAATCTAACCTAATATGAAACAAATGATTCACAAACCTGCACTGAAGTCCCAATCTGAATCACGATTCACCATCCGTGCTACAAATGATCTGATCAAAAGCAAAAGATTCGCGACCCCGCTCCGAAGTTCTGATCCAAATCAAATGACTCACGATCCACGCTCTGAAGGCCCGATCTAAATAATTATTCATGAACGATTATTTTAAATCAGGACTTGAAGAGCGGATCACAAATCTTTGATCTGAAATTTGCGCAAAACAAAACATTTGATTTACATCGGGACTTCAATTTGCTTATTGCAAATCTTTTGATTTAAATCATTCAGTCTACGAAAATGATTCACAAACTTATTCCAATCTAATTCAAATGATTCACAATACGCGATTAAAAAGTCCCAAATTGAAACAAATGATTGCGATATGCATAGTTCTAATCTAAATCAAATTATTCAAAACAGTGAATCACTTTGCAATGCAATGGTTTAACTGATTCAGAGTTTCTGTCAATACTACAACTTGCTTAGCTCGAATGTTTTCTGCCATTAACAAAAATAGAGCAAAAAAGGTATGGTGTTTTTTGAACTGTGAATTTTGCGTGGAACATATGTGCTTATTGACTAAATTAAATATTGCCTTTTGATAATTCAAGCACTTTTCAAAGACCTCTTCAGGAATATTGCTATTTTCAAAGGGAATTTTCAGGCATTCAATTTTAAAAAGTCAAATTCATGTACTTAAGCAATTTAAACAGCTTGTACGAACCCTGTTTACTGTCACATTTGATCAGTTAAATGTGCCCTTGCCGAATAGGAGAACTCATTTCTTTAAAAAAAATAAAATTAATAAAATATAAAATTAAATCACACTGATTGTTCATATTACTACTCAAGTCTTTCAGCAGGAAAAAATAAAATAAATCGACACATTGAACAGTTTTTTCTCCACTGTCTCCACCTATAAAAAGGTTACTCTGAGTTTTCAGTTCAGAACACAATGCTGACTAATGCACAACAACTCTATTTTTCAGCTCAGCCAACACCAGAATACAAGAACAGTGAACTATTTAGAACATTATCAGGTTGTGTGAATTTTATAATGCCACCTACACTACTGACTGAACAAATTTAATCGAGGACACAACGAAGGGTGAAACATTTCACCGAAAATCACAATCAGTATGCCACCTAAATGTTTGTATATACCCAAACACTGAAGCATGAAGTTGAGCTGGGTGGGACACAGTCAGAAAATGACAGGAAGTGGAAACAGCTTGGCTCGTGATTTATTATGCTACAGCAGGGTTCACAGAGCCTGTGTGAGGGGTCTGTGACCTTTACACTCACGTTCCTACAGCCTACGCCATAGAGATTACAAGCAGGGCTCTATGGAGAAACCACACATGACAAATGACAAATGCAGTTAGGACTTTCAAAGGGTATGAAAAGACAAGACAACCCAGAATCTAAGAACCTTTGATTCAAAGCATGAAAAAAATACAGGGTTTCTGGAATTGGATTGGTCTAGCTGAAGTAACAATGTTTTTCACGAAAAACCCACTCTGTATTTTGCCCAGTGCATCATAGCGATAAAATTTCAATTCAAACCCATGGGTGAACTAATGGTCAGACATGGCAGAAATGTTCGAACAAATCTGTTTTTGTCTTGGACCCAAGCTGTGGGCAGTTGTTGGCGGGTGTTTAATAGTGTAGAGACATTGTTTTTTCTTATGCCAAGATCTGGACTACACTTGCATGTTTAAGTGCTGTACTGAGCCCCTGGTAAAACGTGCTCAACTTAATTTCTGTTAAACTTAGAAAATTACAATTATTTTTGAGTAAGTGAGTCTGGGATCTCAACAGCCAAATAATCTCCACTCTTTACAAAGATCTTAAACTGGCTGAAAGTGATACTGAGGCAAAAGGGACTGGCAATTTTTCCCTGGAAGACAATTAAAGGTCTATCAGACAGAATTATATTGGTTCCTTTCTCTAGTCAGAAAATACAAGTTTTAAACAGCAGAGGTTTGCAGTGCAGATGGTAAACAGTCCTGGAAAAGAGGGTAAAACCCATGTCAAATATACTATGAGGCAGGGTGGGGGAAGAGAAGCTAACCTATCTGTTTGGTAACAACGCTCAGAGTGAAAATGGTAAGAGGAATGGTAATCTGATTACATACATTGCACTATTTATAGACAGCCAAATGGCAATCATATTAAACAAGAAAAACTGCTGTAAAGAGTGCAATAACATTATGATCATTAGTTTATGATTGTGAAAACATGTGAAAAGTTTTTTTATAAGAGATCATTTTCAAAATAATGTCTTCGTGTTTAACATTATCAGTGTTTTTATTTGAATATTCAGTATTATTCAAATGCGAAGATAGTGGTTGATATAATGGCTGATGCCAAATCTCTTATGAGCGACACCCAAGGTAATGCCAATATCTATACTACAATTAAATGTGATAAGATGCACACAAAATTCTCTCTCTTATACAGCATATATCACATGAGCAAGAGTGCTTCTGTTTTGAATATCATCTCGACTACGATTTGGCCACAGGCACAAGACTGCAGGTAATAACAGTTGTGCTGATATTCAGTAACCCATTTCATTTCTTGCTGGTGATGCACAGCTTTGAGGTCTGCAGTCTAAAAGAACAGCAATGAAACAGAATGGAATGAAACAATATTCTGAGTTGGAGCAACTGTCTGAGGCTGTTGAACAATGTTGCATTCAACTGCACTGCTTCTACAGTAGTTTTTTTCTATGTCGTTTTGCACACAACTTGACGCTTAAGTGAAAATAGGTTACTTTAAAAAAAAAAAGCTCACATGATGCTGATGCTCCATACCAGTGCTCTGCGTCTAGCATTTTTAAACACAAAAACATGCTCTGTAGTCATTATTAAAAATCCTCGACTGCATTTTACCCATGTTGAAAACCAGCAAAATACCAGAAGTGATGAGAATCCATGGAATGCATTATTAGACCATTTTCCAAGGCTGCATGATATACTAAACCCATTTAAAGTCATAAAGCATAACGCTATTGTGAATTCACAAACAATTTAAAACGATTCAATTAAAGAAATATATGCGATGCAGGTTTAATATATGCGGTTGATTATTTGCACGCATGTAGATTACGTGTGTGAGCCTGCGTCTACACCAACTGTTACCATTTACATGTGTGGAGCCTCTCCATCTCTGTGTACTGCTGTGAGTTTGGGTTTATTATAACATTCATTTGGGAACGCAACATGCGCCATTTCATCAGATTTGTAAGGTATAAGGATTTGTAAGGATAACACATCAATATCTTTCTCAATATGCGAACTGTTCATTGTGATTTCAAAATAAAAGATTAAACTCTCGCTCTAAGTTTAAAAGTTTTATGTCCACATATTCAAGACATTACAGTACCTGTAGCATTTCTGTCGTGAAGAAATGGCCAAATATTAAAGATTAAGTTGACGCTGGAATTAAATGTTTACTCAATATTATACAAGTATTAGATCATGCAGTAAAGTGTAAAAACAATCGTCAGGCCTTTGTTATAATGCGTAATGTACATTAGCTCTATTGTTCATTAAACATTATGTATTTTTATCTATTGTTCACTTATTTGTATTTTTACAAAAAAAAGTATTATAAATATCAGATTACTCGATTAATCGTCCGAATAATCGACATATTACTCAATTACCAAAATAATTGTTAGTGACAGCCCTGAATAAAAGCACACTCTACTTTTGCAACACAGTTTTTTAAGTTCTCATGATCCTCAATTATTTTCTTGTGCTGTATTTGAAACTATACACAGTTAACTCAAATGACTATACTGGCTCATTACACATTCTTATTATTCACTGTTAGAATCATAGATATGTATACGTAGATGCCTCATTAGCAACTGTTTCTATGGCCCGCTATACGTAAGCCATCTGCCATTTTGTAATGGTCAACTTGACATTATTCACCATAGTAATCGATGAATATTCAAAGATGCCACAATCCTGCATAGCCAATGGTCTACATATAAACATATCTACGGTCAGAATATCCTTAGAAGTGTAAGACCATCAAAAATACACTGCTGATTGAATGTAGGACCAAAGCAAAAAGCTACACAACAAATCAAATAAAGCGACAAAATAAAGACAAAAGATAAGTGTTGATTATATGACAAACTGCCCTGGCATTCCTTTGACAGATAAAAACAGAATAAAAATGTTTATTTATGTAATTAACTCAAACTGCACACAGCATTCCATATCTTAAAAATACATTTAATCAACTGAACAATGCTCAAGTTAATTAATGCTGCCATTGGGAAAGTTTCATTTTGCAGAAGACAGCACTGTCATATACTTTGGGTATATCATTTATTGAGACACCTACTGATCAAAACTCTCTCTATCTGGTAATGCCATTTGGAATCACTTTAACAAGTAAAATAAATTAAAATTTCAAACAATTCTGAGTAATGGCCATCATTTGTTGGGGTTTGGGGAGCTGAAAGAGAAAACCAGAGAGGAACACCCTGCAGCCTGACAGGAAATGATATTAAATAACAAAGTTATCATTTCTTGTGGGAGTGTCATTTTGGGTTGTTATCTCAAAACGCAAACACAGTCACAAACATAGGATCGATTTACTGTGAAAACATGAGACTGGATATGAGGATGTTCGTCACATCATTGTCAGCAGGCATCTGTGAGCCTGTGTGTTTGTTCTTCTCCTGCCAGGACAGAGACCAGAACACAGCTCATAACTGCTTTGATTCATAATTTGGAGGTTGTACAAAGCAGTTTTAGTGGTGATGTGAATTCACTGCAGGGTAACCACCTTTCTCACCATGACACACACCTCCAAACCACAACAAAAAAAACAAACCCAACATTATGATGGACATATAAAACCTTGATAACATAAAGCAACCCTACAAAAAATATAGTGCTGGTAGCATTGGTCTGAGAGAGGAGGTTATCAGTCAACTCTGCTTTCAGTTATTTATTATTCATATCTAGCCTTTGGTAAAAATAGCAGCAAAGTTAAACATACAAAATGTGAAAATGCACAGCCTTTTTAAAGATGTGCAACTTGCTCATTTTGCAAAAGCGCAAGAGCAAGACAATCTTAGAGCCTCAGAGAAAAGAATACCATTACAAATGTACCATGTTTTAAACAAACATAATATAAGTGGTGTTACTTAAAACTAGTCTGACAAAAATATGTGACCTGATACCTTTTCTTTATTTGCATGTTCCAAAAGCTTATTCTGTTATCTCTGCAACTAGAAATAGTGAGGAGTTGGTTTATAAAGTTATAAATTGCAAAAATCAGCATCAAACTTAATTTGTATTTACCAGCTTATGACGATTTTCACTGGTGACTGTTAATGCTAGACCCTGGGCACATCATACAAGAAGTCTTCTTTGCAAAAGGATCCATCTAGCAAGTTGAAGAACCACATGAAAACAACCAGAATCACAGACCACTGCAATCTGGGTTACAAAAGCATTTGCATTTGTGCGTAGTTAACTTGCTTTCCTACTGGCTTGATGCATGAGGGAGTATACAAGTTTCTCAATAACAAGCCATTTCATCACTGGATGGTGTAATCTCCATCAACTTCCCACAGTACACACAGACACCATTAATCTCAGGACAGTCGATGCTATGCATAAAAACCAACCATATTTGTTACCTTCTGCCTTTACCCACTCTGTGAAAGAAAACTCAAAAGACTGATGAAAAAACAGCTCACTGATGTTGATGTTGCAGGGACACAACAACATGTCTGAGCTGATATTCGAGCCAAAAGGGATGTCAGCAAAGCTCTTTATGTACAATTGTTTTCACAGCTGCAAACAAGAGCAACAAAGAGGCACCTGAAAATGGATACTAAACATGAAAAAGCAGTAATGTGGCCTGCATATTGAGAAAATTAATTAAACTAGTTTATGATTCATCCAAGGGCGTGTTCACATTTGCAGGTTTGATTCAGTTAAAATGGTGCAATTGCTCTGTTAGTGTGGACTGCCATTAGCTTGTAAAACTGTCATACCACCATATGTACACATACAAAGTATACAACATATAAGGCATCCAATCAGGTAGTGACTGTGTCCTTAATGCCTTTTGTATTTTAAGGTTCAGTGTTAAAAATGACAGTGTGAATGCTAAGCAAACCAGGACTAAATATATAATTTACTTTTTCACATTGGACCAAAAAAAACTAAACTACAAGTAGGGATGTAACAACAATATTATTAATATCGTGATATCGTGATAGCAAAACTGTCTCGATATTATCATGGTCACATGACTATATGAAACGATAGGTCTTCTGGGCAAAACGTGTAGTTTTTTTTTAATATTTAAACTTCTTATTCTAAGATAAAATGTATTTAAGTTGTGTTTTAGGCCTTATGCTTCAGTCAAACGAACTAAAACCGAATGCGCAATTCGGCTTAATCACTTCGTCACATCTGTTTTCGGAGTTTCAGAGAGAGCATCAGAACGACTGTTTGGAAATGTTATTTTGCGGCAGATTACAGCATTTTACTAGATTCACTATATTTGTAGTGAGACCCATTTTTGTAAGCCTGTTTTCACTGGAGCTGGTGTTTCCCTTTAAAATAAAAGCTCTATTGCTGTTTCCGTCAAAATAAAAGCTTAAAGGTGCAGTATGAATTGCTGACAGCTAGCAGTTTAAAATGGGTAACGTTACTGCAGTCCAAATTCAAAATATCTCTTTAAAGTGCAGAAATTAGGAAAGAAGCGTTGTAAATTTCCTACTGTAGTGTATTTATTTTGCAGTGCAACTGTTTTATAATGTATGTTGTTTAAATTATTGTTATATTCTTGTATATACTTGTTTGGATTACTAAAACACCAGTGTGAATGTAATTTAGACAGAGACAGTATATCACATCACAAATAAAAAGAGGGTTGAGTTCTGTTTAAAGTTCAGGTACAAGTCAATTCACTGACTTTTTTCTGACTTAAGTTTTCTTAGTTAAGAACATGGGTTGGAGCTCTTAATTTTGAACTCTCAAAGTGCATTAGATAGAATAATTTAACTTTAAAATGTACAAAATTATAAATTTTTTCATTTGTCTTTTTTTTTAATATCACTATAAACATCCCTAGTAAACCCATCTTAAAACGGCTAATTGGGAAAAAAACTATCCTTTCTTCTCTATGTATGAACAAACAAACAAATAAATAAATAAATATTTAATGGGAGACGCACAAAAAATAAAAAACTAAAAAATGCAAATCTCAAACATTGAGAATATGAGACACCATTGAGATCTAGTGACAACAAGGGGGAAAAATGGTGGCAGACGGTGTATGTCTTTAGCCCAGGGCAACAAGAAATAGATGAACACCAAATACTCTGGAAAACATAAAATCCCATAGCAACAAACTCGGCAGATCCAAAACAGGCCACTAACAATGCTGAACTGTCAAGAAAGCTTTTATCCTGATAAATTAGGTAATTGCCCAATGGACTTTAGTGAGTATGAAAATACTAATGCATATAAACAGATTAAATTAAATGTCTTGATTAAGTACACATCTTCATAATTAGCTATCTTCAGCAATCCAAGAAATCTTGGCTGTGAAGAAATAGCAGACATTTCAAATATGAGGGAAAAAAAGGAAGACACTACTCTAATGTCATCACTTCCTGTCTGACAATAAGGAAGGAAAGCAGTTTTAGAAGAAATCTGAACTTCACCTTATAGAAGTGAACAACAATCAATAGTGAAATTAATTTCTTGAAGTGTCTGCAGCAGCTCTGTTTCTGACCACACACAGCCATACTTATCCAGCTAGCTAAAGGGAGATTTATAACAGACTTCTATTGTTAGTAAACAATGTTAATTATAGTAACAACAGACTAAGCCTGACCCAAACAATAACCGTGAGCTTAATACATTCTAGAACGTTTTATTTATCGTTACTTTGATAAATTTTGTTTAGGAAATGTTATTTAAAAAATGTACACCCTCTGTTACTTTGTACAAAGTAAAACACAAGTGAACTAGACTAGCAACAACACTCTCGTCTCTCGTGTGGAAATAACAGGAAAGGTGTGTGGAGTCTTTCATTTCGCCAACTCTCACAAACACTGCGCGCTCGTCAACGCACTCCTGAAATAACAAATAACAAATGTAGAATTTGAATTAATTTATTATAAGTCTTCACTCCTGATTACTCCACTCGTTAAGTTAGCTAGCCGGGCTGTCTTTGACAGCTAGCTCGGACATTTATTGTGATTCTTCTGAAATATCCCACTCAAAGTCATTATGAAAACTCCTCACCAATATGTCTATTATAAGTACTGTTATGTGAATTAAGCTCGAATTCCACGTGTTTAACTGTAAAAGTTGTGTATTTTTAGTGTTTAGTTTCACTTCCGCACTCACGCTTAGTCTCTCTATGTTCACCCCTCCCATACTAGCTCACTTCAGCTAAAGCACAATCCGATTAACCGTCACTTTTTCCAGAACTAAAGCAAAACCCACTTACCTTTGGTGTCGCTTAAGCAGTATAACAGCATCAAGAGTTTGAACAAAACCATATCGAGTAAATTCATCGCTCGCACATTGACACCGAGGCTGGTTTAGCTGTTAGTTTTGCGGGTCTTAAAGGCGCAGTCGCCCTCGGTGAGTGTTCGTGTATGTGTGTAGATGTGTATGTGTGACGGCTGCTGCTGTGCGGCCTCGGCTCCGCGCTTGTCTCTAACGGCCTGACGTCAGGCGCAGGCAGAGCGGAAGGCCACGCCCACTCACTATCACAACCACAATACTGAAAAGCACAGGATATCTAGTGAATCTCTATTGTATTGAGAATTAATGGAGTATGTTAAATTGGAGGACAATAATACAGCTTTTTAAAAATATACACTTCCACTTGTAAGTCTCTTCTGCTCATCAAACCTGCATTTATTTGATCCAAAGTAGAGCAAAAACAGTAAAATTCTAAAATATTTGAACTATTTAAAATAACTGTTTTCTATTGGGATATATTTAAAATGTAATTTATTCCTGCGATTTCAAAGCTAAATTGTAAGCATCATTACTCCAGTCACATAATACTTCAGAAATATTTCTAATATTCTGATTTGCTGCTCAAGTAACATTTAGCCGGAGTATTTTTTTCATGTTTTTTTGATATATAGATAGTTCAGAATAACAGCATTTATCTGAAATAGAAATATGTTCTAACATTATAAATGTCTTTATCATAATTTTTGACCATTTTTAAAGCACCCTTGATAAATAAAAGTATGAAAAATGAAAATGAAAAACATTTTTTCTTGCTTTACACTGAATCTGAAAACCAAAGAAATTGCGATCTGTATTTTACTCATCCACAGCTGAATGAAAGACCCAACGACTATCTAAATGCAGACATTCCATATACAAATTGTTTGTATATTTGTGACCCTGGACCACAAAAGACGTCATAAGTAGCACAGGTATATTGTAGCAATAGCCAAAAATACATTGTATGGGTCAAAATGATACATTTTTCTTTTATGCCAAAAATAATTAGGATATTAAGCAAAGATCATGTTCCATGAAGATATTTTGTAAATTTCTTACCATAAATATATCAAAACTTAATTTTTGATTAGTAATATGCATTGCTAAGAACTTCATTTGGACAACTTGAAAGGTGATTATCTAAATATTTTGATTTTTTTGCACTCTTACATTCTAGATATTGAAATAGTTGTATCATGTATGGTAACAAACCATACATGAATGAAAAGCTTATTTATTCAGCTTTTAGATGATGTATAAATCTCAATTTTAAAAAATTTACCCTTATGACTGTTTTTTTTTTTGTTCAGGGTCACATATAGTTAATTATAAATAGACTGACCTAATCCTTAACCCTAACTTTTTTGCACTTTTAGAATAAGAATACATCATATACACAACACTTTTGTAAACGAGATTGCCTAAATTGAGGTTTTGTCCAATTTAACTAACTTTTGAAGACAAATTTACACAGCTAAGACTGTGCAAATACGTTCACGTTATATAGGGCAGTGGTTCTCAATCCTGGTCCTGGGGGACCCCTGCTCTGCACATTTAGCATGTCTCCCTTATTTAACACACCTGTTGAGATCATCAGCTCATTAGGAGAGATACATAAACTGAACTAATGAGCTGATGATTTCAATTAGGTTTGTTAAATAAGGGAGACATGCAAAATGTGCAGAGCAGGGGTCCCCCAGGACAAGGATTGAGAACCAATGATATAGGGGACAAAGAATGATGAACAATAGCAAAGTCAATGTTGCCATCGTGTGGTGAATAGAAACATTACTAGATGGTTCTGCTGTGGAATATACTGCGTGTTTAAAAAACATAATTTTACACACGAGATCACGATATATGTAGTGAGGAGAAATAAATCCACGAAATATTACATTAATCCATCACGTGGATCCAAACTTTCATGAAGGAACAAAATCTACAAATTATTATTTTATTTAAGTTATATAGAATATGCAAAATGATGGATACGAACAAAACAACAATGATAATAACAACATAAACAAAATAATAATAAAAAATAAAATAAAAAAATGGGCTAACATAAGCAAAGTATAGACTATCCTTATAAAGCTTTAAACAAAACATTTGGGCTCAAAAGAAGACACATAAAACATTTTTTTAATTGTAAAACATTAGATTTTGCAGTAATACAAAAATACGTACACTAACTTATAACCAATATAATATTTGTATTTGTATTTGTATTTGTATAATATTTGGGTAAATGCTTGTGTGGCTTCCAGAAATCGTATGATGATAGATCGCTTACAATGATTTCCTATTATGTCATTATTTCTCACCCCCATGTTGTTCCAAACCTAACTGACTTTCTTTCTTAGGTGCACTTCAAAAAAAGATGTTAGGCAGAATGCCAGGCTCATTCTCCATTCACTTTCTTTTCATCAGACAGTCTAACGGTCTGCCTGGCATCTCCTTTCGTGCTTAACGTAAGGAAAAGTCATGCAGGTTTGGAACAAAAAAAAAACCCGGCGAGTAAACGATGACATAATTCTTATGTTTGGGTGAACTATCCCTTTAAGTTGCTAGTAAAATGACACATACAGTCAGCGGTTGTCTCCTGGTATAGTCGGACTCGGTAAATAAGTGTCTATGAGGGGTGACGTCAGAGGTGGAGATGTCATGGCGTCGTCGGAGCTGAGACTGGAGCTTGCCATCTAGTTAAAGGTTGTCGTCGATGCGTTCAGCGAAATGGAGAAGAATGCAAACCCTCACCGAGACGCAGGAGGAAGTGTCCTGTGCACCACTATCCCCGCAGAGCCCGCGGATATCAAAACAGTCGGCGGAATGAAAGATGTCTGCGAGAAGAGAGAGACTTTGAGTACTTGTGCAAGTGCTAGCGGTGCTAATGCTACACCCTGCACACAGACATCAGATGCTGCTGAGACAGTAAGTAAGAGCGGACAATCGAGCGATTTACCAGAGACACTGTCGCCCGATGCAGCGGATCAGCTGAGCAACGGGATGGGATACGAACCGTCGATGACCGCTGCTGGGAATAAGGAGGGTGGCACCTCAAAGTTAGTAAACAACCTCACGGGAGAGCAACCCGACATCAATAATGTGCAAGCGGACGGTTTGGATGGAGCGACGCAAGAAGCGACGAAACCGGTCAAGTCTGCTTATGTGTGTTTGGACAAAGCAAAATCTGCCAGCTCGAATTCCAACGATCACACCGTTTCCGAGGGTCCTCCGAGTGGGAGTGAGCCCAGCATCGCAGGAGAGTCCCGCAGCTTTGATTCACTAGAGTCCTTCTCCAATCTCAACTCCTGCCCGAGTTCAGACCTCAACAGCGAAGGACTGGAGGACAAGGGACTAGGTTTGGCTATTCAAGGTGAATACGGGGCTGAGGGAACGAAAATCCCCTGTCCCAAAGACAGGGTGACCGGTCAGTCGTTGTACCACATCAAGTGGATAAAGTGGAAGGAGGAGAACACACCTATAATCACACAGAATGAGAACGGGCCGTGTCCGCTGCTGGCTATTATGAATGTCCTGCTATTGTCATGGAAGGTAAATAAGATGAGAGTCTGCTCGTTTGAAAGGTCACAATACCTGCCAAGTTTTAGTTGTGCAATTGCTGTGTTTTGCCCAGTGCTCTAATTGTCCTTTGAAACATTTGTGACCCTGGACTACAAAACCAGTCATTTTCAATTCATACAAAGCTGCCTAAATTGTCTTTCCATTGATGTATGGTTTGTTAGAATAGGACAATATTTGTCCGAGATACAACTATTTGAAAATCTTAAATATCTGAATATTGAGAAAATTGCCTTTAAATTTGTCCAAATGAAGTTCTTAGCAATGCATATTCCTAATCAAAAGTAAAGTTTTGATATATTTACAGTAGGAAATTTACAAAGTATCTTCATGGAACATGATCTTTAGTTAATATCCTAATGATTTTTGGCATAAAAGAAAAATTTATCATTTTGAACCATACAATGTATTTTTGGCTATTGCTACAAATATACCTGTGCTACTGAAGACTGGTTTTGTGTTCCAGGGTCACATTATACTGTGTTGTGTTTGTATACTTAGTAGGTGCACTAGTCATCAGCTGTCACTCCTAATACAGGCACATTAAGACATTGGTTGTTTATTAAAAAGTTTTACACAAAGACACTAACAGCACTTTTGAGATATTTGATTAAAATGATGTACACTCACAGGAGGTGTTTTATTCTACATGATGCGGGTCGCCCCCCATGAGTGCTGCCATTATGACTTTATGTCATGCAGTTAATAAAGTTACTAATAATAGAAATTATAATAATATCTTTACTTTATGTAGTGATGGAATGAGACGGTACACGTGTCATTATCCCCCCGGGTGAAAAAAAAGCGCACTTCCGTAAACAAGCAGCATGAGTGATGAAACAAAATGCAATGTTTAGTAAAAAAAAAAAAAGTCATGCATTTTTAAAATAATTTTTCAAAAGTTGTTTCACACAAGTTGTTTCTGTGAATGTGACTTATTTAATTAATGTACAACTAAGGACCATAATTGGCAAAAAAAAAATGTGGAGAACTGAAATGCATCTTTTTCCTCTTATTTGTGACCCTGGACCTCAAAACCAGTCATAAGGGTCAGTTTTTTTTAATCATCTCCATATAGCTGAATAGGTAAGCTTTCTATTGATGAATGGATTTGTTAGGATATGACAATATTTGGCCGAGATACAAGTATTTGAGTGTGCAAAAAAATCAAAATATTGAGTAAATCGCCTTTAAATTGTCCAAATGAAGTTCTTAGCAATACATATTTCTAATCAGAAATTAAGTTTTGATACATTTATGGTAGGAAATTTAAAACATATTTTGATGGAACAAGATCTTTACTTGATATCCTAATGATTGGCATAATTTTGGCATAAAAGAAAAAATGATCATTTTGACCCATACAATGTATTTTTGGCTATTGCTGCAAATATGGGGTCCAGGGTCACATTTGACAGTGTTTTGTAATAGTATTTGGGCAGTGAACGCTAGTGAGTTAATTAGGATTGACTCGAAATGCTGTCTTAACCATAGATATATATACGTAGATACCCCATTGGACCGCTCCAAGCACGTAGATGCATCCGCCATTTTGGAACGGTCCACTTTACGTCATTCGCCATACTGTAGGTTCGCAGACCAACGGCTGTGCAGGACTGTGGCATTTCGAATATTCAGTGATTACTATGGTGATTTAAATAGATCTATGGGTGAATGACGTCAAGTGGACCGCAGCAAAATGGCGGACGGCTTACGTATAAAGGCCCATAGAAACAGTCGCTAATGATGCATCTACGTATATATATCTTTGGTCTTAACCTTCAGATTTGTTTCTCTTTCTCCAGATTAAAAAAAAAAACATCCCCTTTGACATGTATTTGTAGAGCCATACCAGTATTTTGGTTCGGTTCGATTCGAAGTCATTTTACAGACACACCAATAACTTCTGGCTTTCAGCCCTGGACTCATTTGCATTATAAAGATGACATTTAATTATTGGCTTTGACAGTGAGTTGGCAGGCACATGAGGCGCTATTTCAGTGCTCAGTCTTTCATCTAGAAAAAAGAGGCACTATGTTTTTCAGCTGTGACTGCTTTAAAAGCCACTGGCATCTTCTGAAGATGATAGCCACGTTCAGGCTGTTTTTAAAGATGACTTTTTCGGGGAGGATAAAAATCTCCTCAGAGTGTATTTATGCTGATACAGCAGTCTATTTAAACACCATAAACCTTATGCATGTGTGTATTACATAACATCATTGTTAAAGAAAAAGAGGTCTTATACAGTTAAGGTCAAAAGTTTACATACACCTTGCAGAATCTGCAAAATGTTAAATATTTTACCAAAATAACAGGGATCCTACAAAATGCATGTTATTTTTTATTTAGTACTGACCTGAATAACCCTGTTCAAGTTTACATACGCTTGATTCTTAATACTGTGTTGTTACCTGAATGATCCACAGCTGTTTTTTTTTTTTGTTTAGTAAGTTGTTCATGAGTCCCTTGTTTGTCCTGAACAGGTAAACTGCCCGCTGTTATTTAGACAAATCCTTCAGGTCCCCTGTTTGAAACCTTTTCAACAATGACTGTATGATTTTGAGATCCATCTTTTCACACTGAGGGACTCGAGCTGGATATGCAACTATTACAAAAGGTTCAAACACTTACTGATGCTTCAGAAGGAAACACGATGCATTAAGAGCCAGGGGTGTAAACTTTTGAACAGAATAAAGCTATGTACATTTTTCTTATTTTGCCTAAATATCTTTTTTTCCATTTAGTACTGTCCCTCAGAAGCTACAGAAGATACTTAGATGTTTCCCAGAAGACAAAATAAGACAAACTCAAAAAGTTTTTACACCCCAGCTTTTTAATGCATCTTGTTTCCTTTGGAAGCATTTAAACCTTCTGTAATAGTCCCTCAGTTGTCCTCAGTATGAAAAGACAGATCAAAATCATACAGTCATTGTCGGAAAGGGTTCAAATACACAAAAATGCTGAAAAACCAAAGAATTTCTGGGACCTGAAGGATTTTTCTCAAGAGCAGCAGGCAGTTTAACTGTTCAGGACAAACAAAGGACTCATGAACAATTATCACTAAACAAAAAAACTAAAAACAAAAACACAGCTGTGGCTCGTTCAGGTAACAACACAGTATTAAGGATCAAGTGTATGTAAACTTTTGAACGAGGATATTTATTTCAACTATTATTTTCTCTTGTGGACTATATCTAAACATCCTTTATGTGAAATATCTTAATCAGATTAGTACTTAATAAAATGTATACTAAAAAAAAACATCCATTTTGTATGATCCCTCTTATTTTGGTAAAATACTCAACATTTTACAGATTCTGCATGGTGTATGTAAACTTTTGACCTTAACTGTAACATCACTGTCAAAGGAAAAGAGGTCTCGAGCAATTTGTCATTTAAACTGGTTTTAAAATGATTTTTTCTCTGTTCTGGCACAGGTCAAGCTGCCACCCATGATGGAGATAATAACAGCAGAGCAGCTGATGGAATATTTAGGTGAGCGTTTTATTTGCATTATAAATGTAGGCTCTTTACAAGGTTTTGCTGATTTGACACAGTATCTATCCAATGCAGGTTATATGTTTTAGGTTTTATGTAATTTGAAGAGCTAATAAAGAAAGGCATAAAGATGCAAAGTATAGTGGGCTCACTGACAGCCCCATAATGGAAAAACTACGCTTGAGTGTTTCTGGCTACTTCTGCCCGCAGCTTCATGTCACTAATTGCTAGTTCGTTCCCAAAAAGAAAATTTAAATTTATCCACCATAGGGCATGAAATTACAGTAAGAACCATGCAAAAGCATGTCATCCTAATTATAGGATTGCGTAGTGTAATTTCAACATACGCTCTTTGGTTAGGCATTGAAAGCTGAGCTTCAGAAAGTGTTTGAGAAGAAGTCAGTCTGTAAATCAAGTTAGACTCTTGTGAGTTCGATAAACAGCCTGATAAACATCGGAGAATGTGAAAATGTGATATGTCTTCAGGATGCTGATGGACAGCACCAGATCAGGGAAATACCCAGGGGCTTGTCCTCATGCAACGTCACAGAATCCAGATCCCTATTTCCACTGTGGCATGTTGACCTGGAACACTGAAGTGTTGCATTACTCCAGTTTGACAGTTGCCTGGTCCTCAGTTTCTTACATTGCATTAACTTTTTTAACTAGTTTAGAATGTTTTTAATAATGTAAAAGCATCTACTAATCCTAAATACCATTGGAATGTAAAAGCAGCTTGTTAAAGGAAATGAATCACAAGAAAGCACAACAGCTGTTGAAAGCTATACAAAAAAGTTAGTCACAACCTGAGAGCGTATGATTGGATTTGAATGTTGTGACATCCTACGATGAGTGTTTTAATGTAAGCAGTTTTATTTTGCCTCACACACTGCAGAAATGCCAAGTGTGAGATGTATATAGATATCAGCTCTGGATGTGTTATTCAAAGGTTGATATATGTGCAGTGGTTTCTCCTAACACTCCTTGAAGACCTTTACAAACACATTTAGTCATTTAGCAGATGGTTTTATCCAAAGTGGAACACCACAAGAGATTTATAAAATGCAGAATCTTTACTGGATTCAGATTGTGTTTTATTTGGAATCTTCATGGAAAATGCAGACGTTATGAACTCTGCAAGCTTGTACGTTGTTCGAACTCATGAAGTGAGGTGGTTGTGACCACAGAGGATGTGGTCTCCAAATGTCATTCCTCACATGGGTGTGGTCACTGGTGTGTATTTTCAGTTTTAAAACTTGACAAACTTTTGCAAAGTAAGACATTTCTTTTTTCCACTCAGAATGAGTATTTATCAAGCATGTGTGTTTGTATGGCAGATGGTTATATTCAGGGGTGCAAAACAGCTAAGTTTTTAGCCTGGTTCTCATAAGAATACCTGGAAAATTGGTTCGGTCCGGCTTGTGCTGCACATAGTGTGACCCAATAAATATAACTCTAAATTTTTTTTATTAATAATAGTGATGATAATATCATTGGACTTTATTTATTTATTTCTTTTTAAATAAAATAATAAACAAAATAATAAAGTGTGGTAATTCTATTATGTTTTAAAATAAAAAGGGTGTATTAAATAAAAATACAATTATCTTATAGTAAACTTAATTAATACAATTATAATATTTACTTTACATTTTTAAACCTGAATTAGAAAGCTTTTATTTTGGCGGGTTGCTGGCAAGTAGGCAAGTAGCTGAGTTTCCATTAAATTGTGCAAATTAAAATTGAAAATTGAAAATATGCCTAATGGAAATGCGTCAAGGTCGCATGAGGTGGTTTTTCAGGCAATTTGATAAAGGAATATTTTGCAAAGCAGCAATGGAAACTTTTTTTTTTTCTCGCATTTACAGGTGACATTCAATTAAATATAGCCAAAATCCCACAAAAATCTGTTGCCATGACTTATCGAGAGAGGAAAAAATTACGTTTCAGTCGCATAACATCGGTTAATGGAATTGTACTTGTACTTGCATTGTACTTTGAAAATGGCAGCGAATAGCCTAGAATTATGCTTTCAGTTAAATAAATCCTATATACTATTACAGTTTGTCGATCTAAAATGGTATTTGTGTATTATCAGCTGTCAACCATGTCGGTACGCAAATGCGCGCTCTGAACTTATGCTGCGTTCCAGGCAGGTTTTTGAGCCCGTACATCATGACTTCAAACCACGACTCATGACTTTGTAACGCTCCAGGCAAGTCACGCCAGACTGCGTGAGCACATTTAATATTATTATATTATTATTATTCATTTGATTGCAACGTTATATTGTCCTAAAGTCTATTTTTTCACTGTGTACCACTTGCATAAACACCGCATCCGTAGGGGCTGCCATTGTTGTTTTACAGGCTATGTGACGTCAGAGCATGGAACTAGGAGTACATTGATCTAGTACGAGTTCATGGGTTGGAAGTCACAGGTTTGACTGACGTTCCAGTGGACTTTCATGGGTAGAAGTTTAGAAAAACATGAGTAACAGGTTGCCTGGAACGTGGCATTATTTACACAATGCATTTTCTTATTTTGGTCGTGCATGCAGACCTGCGGACCACTTTTGTGCACCCCTGGTTATATTATATAACTTCTGTTGAACTTTGGAAAGCCTAATGTTATTTATTTATTTATATAATGCATATAATAATAAGTCCCATTGCGCTCCCATTTTATTGCATGTTCTGTCAGGAATGGGGCTAAAATAGAATCATTTTAAATATGTATAATATATAATAATTATATTTACTGAATATAAAATGATTAAATTTCAGCCCCATTCCTGACTGAACATAAGCGTAACATAAAGCGTAATGTGTAATACGATACAAGTGACAAGAGTACGGCAGCTTCAGGTGGGAAACACTACCTCCTGTAGCTTGCAGTAACTGTGAGGTCAGTTTGGCTTGGATAACTTGACTACGCTGGACATGCTTGAGGCCATTCAACACACCCCGCTCCCAGCTGTCTGCCTAGAGACCACTCTGAAGTTTTCCTCTTATTGCTGAGCTGTTTGTAAGGACGTCCATCCATGTGATCTAAAGCATGCCTGACATATAGGACACAGAAATCCCCTAGATACAAACCATGTCAGATGAAGAGTGTGCCAGCTGGGCATTTTGTACATTTACTGTTGCTCGTTTGACCTACTGAATGTTTCTTTTTGAGGTGCTTCCATCATAGCTTTGAGCTGCATTTATTCAGCAGGCTATAGTCATCTCTGCTCGCTTATGCTCTATGAGACATCCATGGTTAGCTACACAGGCATCTGTAAATTGCTTTTCTCTTCCCTAGGTGCAGTAAGCTGTTTAACACCATTAGGCAGCATCTATCTCTCTGCTGTACTTTACAGCACTGTTAGTGTTTCATTTCTAGGCAAAGTCAGTGGCCCATGAACAAACGCTGACAACTGCGCAGTCTTTTCTGATTTGATCAAGACAAGCATTTCAGTTACTGTTCATTTACTGTAGAACGCATAGTATGTATCCAAGTTACTCAAGCAGTTCTTTTAAAAGGCCTGATGAAAGAAATTCATAGAGAAGTGTAAAATATTTTATTAGCATCAAAACTATTTGGCCAGAGCCTAATGACTGATTTGTGTCATTAAATGTTTTTGGTTGTCTGAATAAATCATTCAAACAAAAAAATACATCTTTATTGTTCCAAATCTATAAGAGCATATAAGTATTATTAAAGGTGCCATAGAATGCATTGAGAGAATATTTTAAATTGTTCTCTGATATCTACATAGAAGGTATATGGCATAGGAAAGGGCAAAAAATCTCCAGAAATGGTTTTAGAGGTCCATTTACAACCCTAGGATTTGCCCCTAGAATAAAAGGCTGTTTTTGCCTTATTTGGAAGCTTCATGAATATTAATGAGCTCTGCTCTGACTGGCTGTTTCACAGAGCTCAATAGCTCACACATGGATAAAAATATATATTTAATTAGGAGCTCTAGCCGCTTTTAATATGCGGTTTGTTGAATCTGCCGTTTTGAATCGCCGACATTTTAGTCTGATTACTGTGATCGCATGTGCTCTGTGTAAAGTTACAATGCAGAGACACAAGTACTTACCACACAAGTTGAGCTGCTCGTCAGTGATACTCGGGATCTGTAAATCATTCGCCATCATCAGGCAGTTATTTCTACATCATTCACCATCATCAGCGCAGGCATCTCTCTGTTTATGTGGTAAGTGAAATCCTATGTATTGCAATGTAACAGGCTAGCGCTAGCATTAAGCTAACAGTGTCCCTTCTGTGGCTTGCCTTGTTTAAACGATGGGCTGACGTTACGATGATTGGGCAATGCAAATGTTGGAGGCGTAACTATTAATGATCTCGGCTGTAACACCGACTGTTTCGTAACAGTTATGTTATGTTGGAATTGACCTATTTTTCGGTGGTCTTTTGCAAATACTAGATTTATATAAGAAGGAGGAAACGATGGTGTTTGAGACTCACAGTATGTCATGTCCATGTACAGAACTGTTATTATTTAACTATGCAAAGGTAAATTCAGTATTCTATGGCACCTTTAAAGAATTGCACTGGTTGCTCTTTTCCATGCAATTACTGTGAACTAAGACTGAGACTTTCCAGATTCAAAAAGTATGGACAGTCACCATAAAAGTGTCATAAAATTTGGCATATTACTTGTGTGTTGTATTCCAAGTCTTCTGGTGTTAACTTCGTGAGACAAGCAGACCCAAATCAAGTCATCATTCATTAAAAGTCTGCTGTAACACATTCATGAGATTTTTCTTTTGTCTGAGTTTGATTATTATTAGCAAATAAAAACTTAAATTTCCATCTGTTACAATCATGCCTTCAGAACATTTGGAATATAACATTTATTCTTATGGATCACTTTTTCTGATTTTATATATATATATATATATATATATATATATTGTTCTACAGAAGGAATAAAGTCATATTGGTTTGAGTTAACAATGACAGAATCTTAATTTTTGTTTGAACTATTCATTTCTACATTTTGATGTAATAAAGTGAATACATAATAAAGAAGTTTTAAAACAGTATGGCAGCAACTGCATAATCTTTTCAATGGGTTCTGATTAGAATGGGAGAATTAAAGTAATTGACTGTAGGAGTGTAACGGTACATGTATTCATCCTGAATCATCATGGTTTTAAATCAGCAGATGCTCCGGTTGACCGGCTATAAATCAAAACAGTTTTTTTTTTTTTAGTTTTATATTAGCTGATCTCTTTTCCAGAATTGCATAGAAACTAGATTGCAATCATTTCCCAAAATGTAATTTGTTTGTAATTTTTATGAATTCTGTAAAGCAAATACTTTACCAGGCAGATCAAGCTCACTGTTCGTTAAACTCTAAATATAGAAAGACAAATATGTGGGGCTTTATATGAATGTGTCTCTGAGAGGAACTGCCCATCTTTAGAAATGTTACAATGGCATTTTCCTTTCCTCTTACCTCCATATAATGCATATTTAAGTAGTGTTTATAAGTGCAGTGCTGCCTTGTTTACAGCATTTACCAAGGAAACTCTATATTGCTGCTGTTCCATAAGCACCACCTGCTGTCAAAGAGTGAATTTGTATTTTCATTCAGTCCGTCTGCTTAGTTTGTCTTATGTACATAATTTCAAAAATCTAAAGTCAGGCCAATCTATGGAAGCTCATTTCAGTCACTGAATAATGGGTAATTGCAACTTTGTAACTCACAATTCTGACTTTTTTTCTTGCAATTGCGAGTTTACATCTCGCAATTCTGACTTATTTTCTCAGAATTGTAAGATATGACCTCAAAGGTTCTGACTTTTGTCTTAGAATTTCAAGTTTATATTTCACAACTGTGACTTTTTTTCTTAGCAATTGCGAGTTAAGTCAGAATTCTGAAATATGAAGTCGCAATTCTAAACATATCAGCCCCCCCCCCCCCCCCTCCAGAATTGGACTTTATAACAAGCAAAAAAAGTCCAAATTGTAAGAAAAAAAGTTAAAGTTGAGAGATACGATCTCGCATTTGCGAGAACAAAATAGTTTTTATCTCGTAGTTGTGAGTTTATATCATTCAATTCTGAGAAAAAAATTAGAAGTCAGAATATCTTGTTTATCTCACATTTCTGATAAAAAAAAAAGTCAGAAAAAAGACAGAATTGTGAGACGAAAATTTAATTACCATTTTTTTTTTTTTTTTTTTGGGGGGGGCTTCCATACTGTTTTTGCTTTGAATCTTGAAATTATACAATCTAATTCATATCAAAAACAACTGCTCATGGTACATGTGTGTGCGTGTGCATGTGTAGCACTACTGTCTGTTCAAAATAAATGAAAAAATAAATTTCCTGTTGTACTGAACTCATATCGAACCATGACTCTGAATTTAAGGGAACGTACCAAACCATGATTTCTTTATACTATTACACCCCTAATTGATTGAGGAAGAGATCAGCTAGAGAGGAACTGAAAAAGAGATGAAGAGGCGGGAGTTGAAATAGAGGGTTTTTGCTAAGCAGAAATAAGTGAAAGTGGCCCAAATGAACCTGCCTGTGCTGGGCTGCATTCTTGGCACCAATCAGAGGAAGCAGGAGTCTGAGGGAGTGGGCCGAAAATAAAACCGCCGAGCTTTACGCTTCTCTCTCACACGTTCGTGCTTTGTCAGAGCAGAAACATCTAGGCTTCCTCTGGCATTCTAACTCGTTTGTTTTGAACTATGGCAGGTGCGACCACATAATTCAGTGTCACTAAATTATTAGTACAATGACAAGTCACTGGAAAGCTTTGAAAAGTGACAACTATGTGGGAATCAATAGCAATAGACTGCTCTGTAATGGAGTGGATTATTTACTGTGATTTGGCCTTGATTTAATGGTCAGTAGAGCCGAGCACTGCTCCTGTACCTAGAGATGCTTGTGTGTTCAGAATGTTAATGAGACGGGTGACAGGTGGTTCAGTATTAAAGCAAAACCCAGGGTCAGATATTCTCATGTCTGCCAGCGTGCCAGCAGTCATCGATGCCCCCTGTCTCTGCTCCAGCCCCCTTCACTGAACTGCGGGACAGTTAGTTCGGACAGAACAATAAGAGGAGGACAGTGGTAAACTTGCTTAGAGGTCAAACTAAATATTGAGTTGAATTCTGAAACAAATTGGATTCTAAGATGAAGACTGTAGCACAATGACATTTAAAAACCCTAACAAACGCACATATAAACTTCTACCCTCTATAAAGCAGCTAGGCTTCAGTCACTGTATTGACTGAGATTCACGCTAAAGCTGTAAATACAGAAAGATTGGGGTTGTAAATATCTGCTGCTTTTGGTGTATTGGCATATGTAGACAGTTTATTAATTACATCAGGGTGAAGAGGAGACTGATGTCTCCTGTGAGCATGTGTTTTTCATAACTGCACTGTCTCTCAAATGTTTTTCCTAACCCTCCCTATCTTTTTCTTTCTTACATTTGCTCCTTCACCACAGGGGACTATATCCTTGAAGCCAAGCCAAAAGAGATCTCCGAGGCTCAGCGGCTGAACTACGAACAGGTAAAAGAAACAGCACTTTTGCTTGTGACTCGCAGAACACGAGTCTATTGAAGATAAACTATTTGTTTACATAGCTCTCTGTGTGTTTGTGTGATGGTGCAGCGTTAACACAGAGAACGAGGATAGAAAGGTGAGGTCTAAGGCTCTGACAGAGGAGAAAACATTAGGCAAGATTCATGTAGACACTTGTAGTTCTTGTAGTGAGCATTGCTTGGTTCTCTGTCATTAAACAGCCGGTTATTGTCTGTGGTATTACAGTGCCTTTAGGAAACAAGCTGTGGTAGTCATCTAGATCAGCACCCATCCATCCCAACAGGAAATAAGGACAAGAAAGCATGGAATTGCCATTGAATTAAAGGAATTGTGAGAACTGGTGCATTCCAGTCTGGATCCGACTGTTTATATAACGGCAGGAGTGAATATCATCATTGTGTTGCACTGAGAAAGAGTATGAGCCTCTCATAGAGTTGTGCACTCTACAGAATTTGACATGTAAGGAGATGGGGTCAAAGAGAGACGCCTCATTTTTCCTCACACGGTTCGTGGAATGCCTGACAGGGACCAATAAAGTGATGTTTTAGCCTTCTCCTTATTAGCCTGTGTAGACTATATACTGCTATGGTGTACCCCACAATGGCTACATCTACATCAATCCAGATACATTTGAAAATTGTGTTTTTGTTTTAACACTCTCTCCGTCCACACTAGCTTTTTCAAACGTTTTCCAAAAGTTTCTCATTCACACTAAAATGCCTCAAAAAAGCTCACTGAGACGAAATAGACATTAGAACATACATTATATGCTTTTAAACTAAAATGTATTAGTGTGGACAATGCCAAGTCTATAGAACAAAACTAGGTAAATAGATGTGACCCTGGACAACAAAACCAGTCATAAGGGTAAGTTTTTCTAAATAGAGATTTATATAACACATGGAAGCTGAATAAATAAGCTTTCCATTGATGTATTGTTTGTTAGGATAGGACAATATTTGGCCGATATACAACTATTCGAAAATCTGGAATATGAGGGAGCAAAAAAAAACAACTCAATACTGAGAAAATTGCTTTTAAAGTTTTTAGCAATGCATATTACTAATCAAAAATTAAGTTTTGTTATATTTACGGTAGGAAATTTACAAAATATGTTCATGGAACAGGATTTTTTCTTAATATCTTAATGATTTGGAAAATGAAAAATCTATCATTTTGACCCATATGATGTATTGCCACAAATATACCGTCTTCGTCTAAATAATGACTATTTGTCATTTTGCTTCTCAAGTAAATGTGTTTTAATTTAAGGATCTTGAGACATTTGCACTGAAAAACAAGAAAACGAAAGTGAAATGCAGAGGAAGAACATTACTTTTTTGCAGTATGATCAGAAGGTAAAAGGTATTTCAGTATTCTAGTGGTTTAGATCAGAGCAATTCTATTCTAAAGCTGTTTTTGTAACATATAAGTAATGGAGATTGGTTGGAAGGTGTCTGTTAAATTTTACTAATAACCAATTTGCATCATGACATTTTTGATTGTCATATGTGACCCTGGACACAAAACCAGTCTTAAGTAGCACAGGTATATTTGTAGCAATAGCCAAAAATACATTGTATGGGTCAAAACGTTTCTTTCATGCCAAAAAATTATTAGGATATTAAATAAAGATCATGTTCCGTGCACCCTCAGATTCCTGATTTTCAAATATTTGTATCTCGGCCAAATATTGTCCTATCCCAACAATACATATTTAAAGTGTAAATCACTGATGTCAGATCCCGTAACCATATTATTCTAGGGGGGAAAAAACATACATGACCATTCAAAATTTTAGGGTCAGTAAGTTTTTTTTTATATATAATACTTCTAATCCACATGTTTTCTGAAATGCTGTTTTTTTTTTACTTTCTGTTCTTGCTTTATTTTCCCCCAGTAAAATTAATTGCTAATAGTTTATTAAATAGTTTACACAATGTAATATTGTTAATTTGAGAGTATGTTAATTGCCATTATAATCTATTCATTTTGAAATATCTCACTTCCAAGCAGTTCAAAGTCGAGTCTATTTTTGTATGTGAGCTTGAGGATGTGAGGATTAAGATAGCAGTGTTTCTAATGCTCCCCAATGTGTGTTCTTGTTTATTGGAGTAGGTGGAGGCTGACTGAATTCTTGCTCCTTTCTTGCTCTTCCTTCTTCTGTATGAGATTTTGCTTTGTTCTTGTGTTTCGGTTTTTATAATGTAACTTATCCTCAAGAGCTTTTGTTATTGCCAAGACTGTTTCAGGTTTAGCTGAGCTTCATTCATGCTTGAATAATGCGGTTTCTCTAAACTGTAGGTCAGCTGACTATCTTCGGCCAGGCTCTGTGACAGTTAGTGAAGCGCTTTTTTGGCAGAGCAAGAGAGGAGCACGCACACACACACACATACACACAAAGGTCCGGAGGAACTTCATGGGGCCTGTCTGCTCTCTGTGTGTTGATCTTAGTGTGTTTAGCCTGTGCAAACAGTGCACAATAACATCGCTCAGGTTTGACTGTGTTTATCAGCTGTGTTCCAGTCTAATAGATGTTTTGATTGTATTAAAGCTTTTATAGCCATCTCAGCGAGTATCGCTGGACTGGAGCAAGTATAATAGAGCTGGAGAAAATGGGTCAGGGCAGTGGAGTGGTTCAGAAACGCTGGCAGGGGCACAGGGACAGAGCCGGGCCACACGCAGGCTGGGCGTGGGTGGGGGTTGGAACCGGTGCCAGGCCCAACAGGACTGAATGGGAGCTGTGGGTGGATGGGTCTTGGCTGATCTTTCAAACCTCAAACGCTCATCCGACCCCGGTGCCAGTTCTACACGCTCTCATCCACCCACAGGCCATCGGGTCAGCCTGTGCCACACTGATTCATCCTGGCCTGTGTTGCAGTAGAGCAGGGACTTATGACTCAGCGGTTTTCTGAAGGTGTCTAGTGTTGTTTTGGAAACATCATACTTTGGTATCGAGCTGTGAGATGATGACCTGTGTTATTCTGATCAGACTCAAGGTGAGACGAAGGCTGTGCTCACTCAGTGTTTGAAAATGGTTCTCTTGTTTTGAGTGCTAAATACAGTTTGGGTATCACAAAGTTCGACAGCTATCTAGAATGGAGTTCTGTTGATGTATTTTATACCACATATCTGAGATGTCCACACTAATACATTTTCGTTTGAAAACAAATCTTTTTCTCTCCGTTTTGGTAGGGATGCACCGATACGAATCGGCCGATCATGCTTGCGCATTTTGTCAGTAAAGCCGGTTCTGTAATCAGCGGTAAATGCCATCAGGTGCGTGATTTCACGTTGAGCCGTATATACTACACACAGCCGTTGTTTACCGACGAGCTGCGCAAATCAATGTTCATTATCAGTGTGAATGTGCGCAGCTCGTCAGTGAACAACGGCTGTGTGTAGTATATACGGCTCAACGTGAAATCACGCACCTGATGGCATTTACCGCTGATTACAGAACCGGCTTTACTGACAAAACGCGCAAGTGATCGGCCGATACGGATCGGTGCATCCCTACGTTTTGGCCTTCTGTCCACACTGAGATGGCGTTTTTTATCAGTGAAAACTGAGCTTTTTGAAAATGCTCTCCAAAGTGGATAAATTTTAAAAAACGCTGTGGACTATGAAAACGGAGGCTTTTGAAAGCGATGACGCATATTTAGTCATGTGATGCATATTGTACCAATAGATATCTATGTTTATACCGGTAATTGTGCCTGTTATGTGCTATCGACTGTCACACTGCTGCTAAAGATATTTACCTTGAACACTCTTCATATTACAGTCCTAAAATGATAACAGAAAATTTACTCACAGTTGCTGTCCTGACTCCTGCGGCAAAACATGAGGGCAGCTGCTTTTTAGATAAAATATGAATGATCCTGCCAGAATTGCTTGAAAATTTATTGTGTCTGTTCCATCTGTATAATATCAGTGAGTTTTTATGCATGCGCTGTAAGGCGAATTTAACGTTTTCCTATGTTTCAGTGTGGTTGAGAAACTTTTGGAAAAGGATAGTGTGGACGGAGAGCGTTTTAAAACGGAAACTCCATTTTCAAATGTATCCGGATCAATGTAGACTTAGACAAAAATTCTTCTTATTATTATCTATCACTATTGTTATAGGCATTACTCAAGATTATCACTAGAAAAGAACTGACTTCAGTTTATCTGATCTGATCTAGTTTACTCCAGAATTAAAATTCCCTGATAATTTATTCACCCCCCATGTCATCCCAGATATTCATGTCTTTCTTTCTTCAGCTGAAAAGAAATTAAGGCTTTTAAGGAAAACCTTCCAGGAATTTTCTCCATGTAATAGACTTCAATGGGGATCAATGGGTTGAGGGTCCAAATTGCAGTTTCAATGCATCTTCAAAGGGTTCTACACGATCCCAGCTGAGGAATAAGAGTCTTATCTAGCGAAACGATCAAATATTTTTATACTTTTTAACCACAAATGCTCATCTTGCACTTGCTCTGCGATGCACGTCTATGACTTCACGCATTATGTAATCACGTTGGAAAGGTCATGCATGGTTAGTTTGTCTGTGTACTTTGGTTCAGAAAGGTAGGGTAGGGTGAATAATGATTCTTGTTTCCTAAATTATCCACAGCTGGGTTTTTTTTTAGTGATAGTTGTTCATGAGTCCCTTGTTTGTCCTTTACAGTTAAACTGCCTGATGTTTTTCCTTTAGGTCCCACAAATTATTTGGTTTTGTTTATTTAAACTTTCTTCAACACTGACTATATGATTTTGAGGTCCATCTTTTCACACTGAGGACACCTGAGGGACTCATATGCAACTATTACAGAAGAGGGTTCAAATACACAAAAATGTTGAAAAACCAAAGAATTTTTGTGCAACCTGAAGGATTTTTCTGTAAAACAGCAGCCAGTTTAACTGTTAAGGACAAACAAGGGACTCATGAACAACTATCACCTAAACAAACAAAAACAGCTGTGGATCATTCAGGTAACAACACAGTATTAAGAATCAAGTGTATCTAATCTAGTGTATTTGAACAGGGTCGTTTTTTTAAAATCAACTATTATTTTTTTCTTAAGGACTATATATAAACGTATTTTATGTGAAATATCTTATTCAGGTCAGTACTAAATAAAAAATAACATGCTTTTTGTATAATCCCCCTTATATTTTGGTAAAATAATTAACATTTTGCAGATTCTGCAAGGTGTGTGTAAACTTTTGACTTTTTAATTTAAAATACTGTAATAGTATATAAATAATAGTAAAATAACACTGAATGCTATATTGACCAATCAGCTTCCAGAACTGGAACTATCCATTTTATGCATTTAAATAAATCCAGAAACCCACATACAAACTGACTAGGAATAAATTAAGTGAAAGTGCTAGAAAAAAAAACCTATACCAACAGAAAATGGCCAGGGCAGAAAGAGAGAGAGAAATGTCGTTTCATGGTTTATGATAATGTTGTTGTTACATGGCTGAGTTGTGTTACGAGCTCTAATCCCAACAACTGTCCGCACATGCTCATTTTGTGTGCTTTGACCGATCAACGTAACAGATGGTCATACTGTGAGTCCTTAAAAGTGAGAGCCGGACAGATTATTATTATCATAGGGTCTGGAACGTAATATCAAATACTGTTAAACTAGGCTGGAGTTTGTAGCTTTGCAGTGTCTTGTGTTTGTAAGCCTGCAGCTGTGCTTTTTTGAGAGTCTGTGGAGGGTCATTATGGTCAACACAAAAAGACAGGAAGTAAAGGAGGTGAACTCTGGTGTTTAGAGCCCTTTAGTCGCTGGTCTAGAGTTATGAGATTTTTCCTGCTCAGAGCAGTGTGACATTTTGCAGAAATGTGTGCATGTGTTGGAAAAATTGCTACTGTTCCCTTATTTTTTTGTATTTCTTTGCTCTCTCTTTTTCTAGAATATGAGTGATGCGATGGCAGTGCTACATAAACTGCAGACCGGTCTGGATGTAAACGTTAAGTTCACAGGTGTTCGGGTATTCGAATACACACCCGAGTGCATTGTCTTCGACCTGCTGGATATCCCACTCTACCACGGATGGCTGGTTGACCCACAGGTCAGCATCCTGATTCACAACCTTCTAGAAAAGCAAGTTCCACTGAAACATTTGTTGTCACCACATGATGTCATCATGATCATTTCAAAATCTTACTCTACACAGTTTCACAAATACATGATATGCACTGTGCAGTAAATAGCTTTAGTAAAAACAACAAAAAAATACATTAAAGTATTTACTTACAAAATTAAATTGCACTACCAGTCAAAAGTTTTTGAACGGTAAGATTTAAAAAAATAAAAATTCCCTTCTGTTCACCAAGCCTGCATTTATTTGATCCAAAGTACAGCAGAAAACAGTAATTTAAAAAAAATAGTTTTACTATTAAAAATAACTGTTTTCTATTTAAATATACTTTAAAATGTAATTTGTTACTGTGATTTCCAAGCTGAATTTTTTGCATGATTATACTCTAGTCGCATGATCCTTCAGAAATCATTCTATTATTTTGATTTGCTGCTCAAAAAACATTTTTTATTATTATTATCATTATTATTTTGAAAACAGGTGAGTAGAATTTTTTCAGGTTAATTTGATGAATAGAAAGTTCAGAAAAACAGCATTTATCTGCAATAATTTTTATTTAGCATATTGTGCAATGAGCGCAATGGTTTCACAAAGCTGTGTCAAGTTAAAAACAGCTCAGCTGTTAAAAATTTACTGTTGCATCGATTACGTAATGTACAAATTAAAATCATTTGCACATTTACACATTACATTGACACCCATTCTAAAAAAAATCACCTATGTGGAACGTTAACATTCCTGCTGATATTTTGACCGGCATATTGTCTGTCTTTGTTTTTATCATGTTGTCTGTAGATGGCTGATATAGTTAAGGCAGTGGGGAACTGTAGCTATAACCAGTTGGTAGAGAAGATAATCAGTTGTAAGCAGTCAGACAACAGCGAGCTGGCCGGAGAAGGTGGGTATTCACTGTTTTTATCTTTTATCTGTCTTTTCCTCCTTTTCCTTTCACACATGCATGCAGGCTGCTTCTTAAAGAAGGCAAGTGCTCATATGTAGCTTAATTCACTGTCTTAAAAAAGTTTTGAGTTCTTTGCCAGGCTCCTGTGCATTTGGATGTTTTATTGCCTTGTACACATTAATCCATGTCCTGCATAGTGTTTTCCCCATTGCATCATGCAAATAAACAACTATCAGAGTAGGGCTGGGTATTGTGACCAATTCGGCGATTCGATTTCGTTTCTTATTTTTATGGTTTCAATTCGATTCGATTCGATTTCAATTCGATTCGATGTCAATTAGCTATCAATATTTCATTTAAAATGTTAGTTTTGCAGACATGGGATCCATATTTTGATATAAATGCTGGTAACTGAAACTCTCCTACTTAAGTTTATTACTGAAATACACATCTACATTAATAATAGGGTGCACACAGTTGTTTATTTTAAACAACTTTTTTAGTGGAGCAATTCGAAAGATGGTGACACCTTCAGGACGAGAGGTGAATATTCATATCCTCTTACGTGAAGCACGCGCATTAAGAATTTATTGTTGCGTTAAACTGAAGATCGATTAAAATCGGAGAATCGATATTTTTTTACCCAGCCCTATATCAGAGTGTTTTAGATTCATTTAAGCACCCTCCTTTTCACAGTTTTTAATCTGAAACATTCTCTCCCTCTCTGTGTGTTTGTGTCTAAATATATCTCCCTTGCCATCTTTTTTTGCTCTTTCTGTAAGCGTCTATCTTTTCTGTCTCTGTTTCTCTGTCTTTTCTGTCTCTCCTGCTGATTGTCAGCCTCTGCCACTCACAACTTTTTCCTTGTACCAGCATATGTGAGTCTGTTTCTGTCGGGCTGTGTGATTTTTTTTGTGTCGTAGTTTCAGACTGTGTGTTTAAAAGCTTACCTCAACATTTTTTTTCTTCATTTATTTACTCTTATGTTGTTCTAGACCTGTATGATTTACATTCTGGAGAAATGTAAAGTTACAGTGAATGGGGGCTGAGACTTTAACACTTTGAAAAAGACATACAATTATTTCATATGACTCAAAGTCTTCTGAAGTCATATGATAGCTTTGTGTGAGAGAGACAGAAATTCAAGTCTTTATTCACTGATAATTGCCACCTCTGGTGGACTGTCATCGTGAATGAATCATTCAGAGCAGTTTTGTGAACTGAATCAACCGATTCATTGAAAAGATTAAACTCAAAGGATTTACTTGTTTACAAATCGGACATTTTGTGCACTAAGAAGAGCTAAGGCGGATGATAAAGGGATAGTTCCCCTAAAAATGAAAATTCTGTCATTAATTACTCACCCTCATGTCATTCCAAACCCGTAAGACCTTTGTTCATCTACGGAACACAAATTAAGATATTTTTGATGAAATCCGAGAGCTTTCTGACCCTGCATAGACAGCAACGCAACTGACACGTTCAAGGCCCAGGAAGGTAGTAAGAACATCGATAAAATAGTCCATGTGACATTAGTGGTTCAACCTTAATTTTATGATGCTACGAGAATTATTTTTGTGCACAAAGAAAACAAAAACAACTTTATTCAACAATTTCTTCTCTTCCATGTCAGTCTTCGACGTGCGTTCATGAGAGTATCACAACGGGTGCGAGTGGTGCTGTTGACGCAAAGCAGGTGAAGAGAAGAAATTGTTAAATATGAGAGAGTTTTCTCTTAGCTTCATAAAATTAAGTTTGAACCACTATAGTCACATTAACTATTTTAACAAGGTCCTTACTACCTTTCTGGGCCTTGAACATGTCAGTTGTGTTGCTGTCTATGCAGTGTCAGAAAGCTCTCGGATTTCATCAAAAATATCTTAACTTGTGTTCCAAAGATGAACGAAGATCTTATGGGTTTGGAACAACATGAAAGTGATTAATTAATGACAGAATTTTCATTTAAGATTTTACATGAAATAAATTGTGTTTGTATTGTATTGTGTTTCAGAAGTATTGTATTGTGTTTCAGTTTCGTCTCACACTGGCTTTTTCTTTCCCAGGTTTTGTGGCAGAGCAGTTTCTGAACAGCACAGCGACTCAGCTAACATACCACGGCCTGTGTGAACTCACTTCTACCGTACAAGAGGGAGAACTGTGCGTCTTCTTCAGGAACAATCACTTCAGCACCATGACCAAATTTAAGGTGTGTTGACATTAAAGTGTATTTGAGATGTTGGATGCTGAAATACAGCTTAGTGCTGCTGTAAATAAGCGCTCCAGTAAGCAAGTAAATGTGGTACATTTGTCTACAGAGGGATGCTGTATGTTGGTGCCTCCCAGTGGCCAAAACAGAACTTTAAAATGCTATTGAGAAGGCTATAGGAATGGGGTAATTCTGATTTTTGTAAGCTTTTTAATCTGAATTTTTTTAAGATTTGGTGAATGTGAAAGTCACTTAGAACTTTAATGGTTTTGAATGTTGACTTTCCATGTAACCCTCAACTGTCTTATCAGGGAGGCTGTAAAGCCTCTGTGTGTTATCTAAAGGAAAATGAGCCTCTCTGTAACAGCAGGACACACTTCACCCAGAGATAAAACTCTTCCATGATCCTCATGTACACACTTCAGAACATGACACCACTGCTGCTCGGTCTGGGAGTGTTGAAAGATTGATGGACGAGAGGTCGCTGCATGTTTTTATAAATGCTCTCTCTGTGTTCTTCAGGCCCAGCTGTACCTGCTGGTGACAGATCAGGGGTTTCTCACTGAGGAGAAGGTGGTTTGGGAAAGTCTGCATAATGTCGATGGAGATGGAAACTTCTGTGACTCAGAGTTTTATCTGAGGCCACCCTCTGACCCGGAAACTGTGTACCGTGGTCAGCAAGACCAGATCGATCAGGTCAGAACTAGTAACTTCTCAGGAGTGCTCAGTGCCATTCAGTCATAAATGCTGAGTATGGTAGTTGCCTTTATGATTAAAGCTCATGCAGTCGCATGGAGTTGTGACTAGGGATGCACCGAATATTCGGCCACCGAAAATTTTCGGCCGAAAATGGCCCAAAAGTGCATTTTCGGTTTTCGGCCGAAAGACTTTTATCACCGAAAGAACACGGCCGAAACAGTATGTTGACACAAACAGAAACTGCAGCCTGCACGTGCTTGTCTGAAGCAACACATCTGCGGTGTGAACGTATTTCAGTATATCTGAGAAAGACCCACAGATAGCGATTTGCAAAACTTGTAAAGCCGAAATTTCAAGAGGGGGTGTGTCTGCAGTCGTGCACGCAGCGATGAGAGCAGAGACCGGCGCATTGCACGCAGACAGATGTAGCTTTCAGTGAGTGAAAAACAATGGCTTTACTGTATGTTGGTGTTACGTCGCAATATTTTAAAAATATGTCTTTTCTATATACTGTATTTTTATAAATATTTATGTTTTAAACCATGGAGGTGAGCCAATGGATATCACACAAGCAACGTGAAAACTGAGAGAGACGATGCCCAGTCCATGCTGACAGGGATAATGTCTGCACGCTGCCAGATATTAAAGTGAAAGAAGATGTTGCATATGTTAAAGTGAAAGTAAAAAGTAAAAACTTTCAGCATCTGACGTGCATTCTCTCAGAGACAATGAGAGACGATTAAACTTCATATGCTGATATTAATTTAGTCCCCTAATATTTTTCGTGTGCCACGAACATGGTGGGGAAAAAATAATAAAAAGAAACGTATTTTGTGTAAGGTTTGTTTTTGAAAGTCGGTTCTTGAATTAAAGCTCTTAATTTTCATTGATGACTGCAGTGTTATTAGGGGTTAAGAAAGTCTTAATTCTGATTTCAGGTGATCTTAAATGTGGGGACTGAAAGACAAGAATTGCGATGAAACTTCAAAAGGCTATCCATTGAATAAATATGAGTGCTGCACGGATCCACAAGATAATGTGTTATAAAAATGTAAACAATTAAACAGTTTAAACAAAGGCAGTAAAATATATGTATATTTTATTTAAGTAATATAATACTTGATAATAATTGTTTAAATTAATATAATTGATTTATTCTTTGAAACTTTAATATTAATTTATGCAATTACAGTGCCTTGATTTTAGTAAGATTAGTACACAGTCATAGCAATGCAATGGTACTAATAATTGGCATAATTCTTTCGGTGTTTCGGTTTTCGGTTTCGGTGCATCCCTAGTTGTGACTGTAATTTAATTCATATACACTACCATTCAAAAGTTTGGGGTCAGGAAATTTGTTTTAAAGATATTAATACTTTTATTCAGTAAGAATACATTGAATGGACAGTTCACCCAAAAATGAAAATTCTGTCATTAATTACTCTGTAACCTGTAAGACATTTTTCATTTTAAGAAATATAATATGACACAAATGAAGATATGTTTTTATGAAATCCAAGAGCTTTCTGACAGTATAGACAGCAAGGGTAATTACCATTTCATCAAAAATGTCTTAATATGTTTTTCTGAAGATGAACGAAGGTCTCATGGGTTTGGAACGACATGAGGGTGAGTAATTAATGACAGAATGTTTTTTTTTTTTTTTTTTTTGATTGAACTGTCCCTTTAAATTGTTCCTATGATTCTGAATAACATGAACTTACTTAAACATTTAAGTTCCTGATTTTTTTATTTGTGGTATTAAAGTAATCACTCAACCCTATCTTTAAGAAATATTGTCTGTGTAACAAACGGGGTGACTGAGTCATTTTATTTCGGTCACAGTGACCCTCAGGTAACGCAAAGCTCTGTAGACTGATATTACAGTGAGCCATGAATGTTGACACTTGAGACGCAGCCAGTCTCTGTGAAAGTGCAGTTTATCTATATTGGGCTTTGTAGCGCACTGCTGTCCTCTAGCACTAATTCTGCTCCGCTGCCCGCTGAAAAATCTCTTCAATTATTGATGTTAAAAGCTCCCCAACCCTTCTTCCAGCTCTGTGTAACCCTCCCTCTGTGCCTTTGGGATTCTTTAATGCCTGATGACCGGACAAAAGTGTCTCACGTGACACTGATCCTTTGTTTCTCTGTCTCTCTTCTGCTCTGGTATTGGGTGTTTAATAATGAAGTGTCTGTATGAGTGAAGGGCTGAGAGATCACTGTTCTCTAAAAGTCAGTCTTTACTCTAAAACAGTCATTGTAGTGCTGTGTCGTGGGGTCAGTTAGCAAGCTAAATGATCAATTCATGGGCAAACTGTCAGGATATGCATGATGTACTGTTCTTTTTCATGAAGTATTATGTAAGCTCCTCACTACTGTAAGGATTTAGGGTAAGCTATAATATAATGTTCTACAGAAAGAACATTATGTTCTAAAGCTGTATGATTTATATTTTGTGGAAGAGTTTAGGCTGCACTTTATTATTCAATATACAGTTGAAGTCAAAAGTTTGAACACACCTTGCAGAATCTGCAAAATGTTAATTATTTACCAAAATAAGAGGGATCATGCATGTTATTGTTTATTTAGTACTGACCTGAATAAAAAAAAAAATCACATAGAAGATATTTACATATAGTCCACAAGAGAAATAATAGTTGAATTTATAAAAATGACCCTGTTCAAAAGATTACATACACTTAATTCTTAATGCTGCGTTGTTACCATGATCCACAGACCACAGCTGTGTTTTTTTTTTTTTTTTTGATAGTTCATGAGTCCCTTGCTTGACCTTTACAGATAAACTGCCCGTTGTTCTTTAGAAAAATCCTTTAGGTCCCACAAATTATTTGGTTATCCAGCAATTTTGTATATTTAAACCCTTTCCAATAATGTCTGTATGATTTTGAAAGCCATCTTTTCACACTGAGGACAACTGAGGGACTCATGCAACTATTACAGAAGGAAGAACTCACTGATGCTTCAGAAGAAAAAAAACAATGCATTAAGAGCTGGGGGTGAAAACATTTGGACAGATTGAAGATGTGTACATTATTCTTATTTTGCCTAAATATTACATTTTTTCATTTAGTACTGCCCTTCAGAAGCTACAGAAGATACATGTTTTCCAGAAGACAAATTAAGTTAAATTTACCCTGATCTTCAAATTCAGAAAGTTTTCACCCTCGGCTCTAATGCATTGTTTTTTCTTCTGGAGCATCAATGAGTGTTTGAACCTTCTGTGATAGTTGCATATGAGTCTCTCAGTTGTCCTTAGTGTGAAAAGATGGATCTCAAAATCATACAGTCATTGTTGGTGAAATTCAGAAAGAACACATTAAATTGATCAAAGGTGACTGCAAAGTATAGCAATTTATATAATAAGCTCCTAAAAGTAATATAAAAGTAGTCTATATATATTATTGCCTTAAACATTAATCCAATATCTCAATAAACACAAATAAATTGTGTTTACTGGGGAAACTGAGTAGATGTTGATCATTTTAATTTTCCCCTTTGTATGTGTAGGACTACCTGATGGCGCTGTCTCTGCAGCAGGAACAGCAGGCCTCAGACCTGGGTTGGGAACAGATCCCGGAAGGCATCAGTGATCTAGAGCTGGCCAAGAAACTGCAGGAGGAGGAGGACCGCAGAGCGTCACAGTACTACCAGGAGCAGGAACAGGCACAGGCAGCAGCAGCAGCGGCTGCGCAGGCACAGGTGAGTTAACAAGCTGCAGACAAGACAAACACTTAATATCCTCACATTTACCATTTTACAAAATCTCAGTTTATATTACACTTTGATCAGTCTGACATAACATCAGATAAATGTCATGGTGCTCCAGACCTGATAGGGGCAGCTGAAAGGCTGTTGCATTAGTTGTGTACGAGGACAAATAAGACCTAACAAATCATAAACGTATAAATTTGTGATGAAACGACAAATCTGTTCAGAAATTTTTGGTGAAATCCAAGAGCTTTCTGGCCCTGCATAGACAGCAACGGTATAGGGTTGGGTATCGTTTGGGGGTTTTTTGATACCGGTGCCAAATTGATACTTTTAAAACGGTACCAGTGCCTGAACCGATACTTTTAAAAAAAGCCACAAACTGGTGGAGGACACAAGAATATAATTTTTATTGAACAAAAAAGTTCTTTAAATTGAACAATGTATTAAAAGTTTAAAGTATACATTGATATTTAAGTAAATACAAAACACAACAACAATTAAACCTAAGCCACCTAACCCAACTACAATAATTTAACAGCTTCAAATTTTAGCAATTCTGTTGCAGAAAAATTTGCTTATTTGCCTTCTCTGAAAAAAGAGACACCTCTCCTGACTTATTGCATGTCCTGGTATAACTGAGGCAGGGGTGCGATTTGTGAAAAAAGTAGAGGGGGGATGCTTTTAAAAACTTTCTCTTCCCATAGGAGGAGGTTGACCAAACTGTTAGTGTAATCTGTTAACAACGCACATTATATACCCGGATTTTTAAGGCAAGAACCAGATAATGAGTGTCACGTCATGAAATGTTTTTAATACGAAAATGTGATGACAATTTAATAAAAACATAGTAAGTTAGGCCTATTAATTGTAATGATTTTATTTCAAACAATGAATAAATTATATAGAGAAAGTGTGCAGAGTATCAACAGAGCTTTTTGAAACTATTTGAAACTATTTACGAATTAGTAAACCACTGCATCGCAAAATGATTCAGTTTCGAAGTGCTCCAATCGGATCGCGAATCATTTGATGCAGAATGAATCCCAGCTGATGTACGCAAACTGTCAAACATGGTGCATCCCTCTGCTTTCAAGTTTAGTCCATGTGCCCTCAAATGTTTCATTAGGTTTGATGTTTCCCCCTTTACACGCAACATTTGCTTCACATCGCGGTGTCTGAATCATTTCTTGTGAACTATAGCCACACTTTAGAACGTTTAGTTTTTGGCATTTTAAGTTGTGTGTTTAATGTAGCTAGCTAAGCTAACAGCAGAACACCTGCTGCAGTCAGAGCAAGTGTAATTTCTACATTCACGCGCTTCTCGAATGGTCTCATTTCCAAATGTAAAAATGGACAGTAATTACAAAGACTGATTGGATCTTGGATTTGTATCATCAAAGCTTTCCGACGTTCACGTAAGTTTTCTCATTCAGGAAATAATTTTTCTGATCATTCTGACACCCCATGAATGCAGTATTTATATTTAACTAGCGATCGTGCCTGTTGATATATCAGTGCTTCGTACATCTGTGTCATAGCACCAGAAGACAATTATTTCAATCGACTGTTCAGGCATATACATGGCACCGAAATGAGGCACGGAAATTCGCGTTCTGATTCGGTCCGGTACATACCGGTCATATGGGTACCGGTGATGTATTGGCACCGGGTTTCGGTACCCAACCCCACAACGGTAGTCCCACATTCAAGGCCCAGAAAGGTAGTAAGGACATTGTTAAAAAAAATTAAAATTTTTGTTGAAATCTTAGATTTCATCAAAGATATCCTAATTTGTGATCCAAAGATGAGCGATGGTCTTAAAGTAGACTAAATGAATGGAAAAGTTTGGCAAATGTCATCAAAGGTTTGTCGTGTCAATTGAATATCAAATTTAGACATTTTTTCTTTATTAAACATTATTAATGGGTGAATCATTTACAGTAAAGGTTCTTCCAAACTAAGTCTGAAATTTTCTCACATTAAAAAAATATATTCGAAATAAATACAATCTCATGTTATGTTTCGTCCGTCATAAAAAAAATCAGAGCAATTAGATTTTCTGCATTTTTTGCATCTGTAGCAAGCATTTTAAGAGGTGTTTTCACAATTCAGAGAAATGTGTGCTTATCTTTGTAATATGTGACTCCAGTATCACTAGCAAAGCATCAAACTGAGTCATTGACATCCTGATGTAAACTTTGAATCACTTGGGATAATCCCACAGTTCCTTGATAATGAGGTGAAACTCTCCTTCCTCTCTATTCAATCTCAGGTTTGGATGGGTCTAATATTTCTTCAACAAACTCATCTTCACTGCTTCAAGACTCTATTTTGCATTGTTTTGTGAATTTGAAAAATTGATCGCAACCTGTACGCTTTTTTAGTAGCTGTGGTCATAGTATCAGTATTTTGCAGGTAAAAATGGCAACAGTGCCAGTAGCTCACCAAGTGCAACCATTTTAAGTCATAATGGTGCCCCCCATAGTCCAAAATATGTATAAAACGATATGGATTTTTTAAATAACATAAATTTTTCATGGGTTTTCCACTACATATTTTCGTAAGAGACATCATTTACGTTATATTAAGCCATACAAGTCTTAATGCCCAGGGTTCCCTTTAAAGAGATTAAAATAAGAGGTTAATTTGTTCCTCTCCTATCAGGGACAACAACCAGCAGTGGGTGCCGACCAGGTGGATAGAGCAGCAGCTGCTGGAGCCTCAGCGGGGGGAGCCACGGCTTCTCCAAGCCCAGGAAAACAGCCCTCAACGGGGGAACGCAAACCCAAGAAGGAAGCCAAGGACAAAGACAAATGCATCTTGTTGTAACAGCAGTGGACTCTACGTGGAGTGCGAAACAGGCAGCAGTTTAATTCCAGTGGCTCTGCAATGCATCTCCCAGCATGAGGTGGAGAAAGAATAGGCAACGGAGATGAAGTGTGACAGACGGAGAGGACTTGCCATTCTCAAGCCACTTGTGCCTGACTTTAACCCTCGGAGTTCTGAAGATGCAGACAAGAAGAGAGGGTTGTCACTACAAGGACTATCACTACATCTTTCGTAGAGCTGGCCAAATGTTCTCAGCAGGAAAACCACTGCAGTGCACTATATTTGTGTGGGGTCACCAGGGAGGGTGGTTTTTTTGTAGTAAAACAAGGTAATGTACACATAGCACTAGGCAAAAAAGTCCCAACGTCCTCCAAAAAAGAAAAAACAAATGGAAAAAAAAAACATGGCACCACTTTATTATTATACAAAGCAATTTCTTTTTTTGTGGATTTCCGTTATTGCTGTTGTTTATAAGCTATTTTATACAAGTTTACCCGTATATATGCATATGTAGATTTGTTGTATTGGTCAGTTTCTATTGTTTGACTGAAGGACATTTGAGATCTTTTAACGAATGGCCGTTCACACGAGCAGGTAGCAAGCCAACCGGTCGCTTGGCAAAGGTGATGTCTCAGGACATGATGTAGACCACCGTAGTTTTTTGCCTGGCAGTTTGATGCCAAATTTTTCATTGTTGATATTGTAGAAGAGACCTCAATTTTAGAGTGAAATCTTGATGAAACAAATGCATTCAAAAAGGGTTTCCTTATTAGGCAGTTGAAATTAGATGCATCTACAAAGAATGATTTTTGCCAGTAGGACTTAACTGTTAATATCAGTGAACAACTGACACTACCATTCATGTAAATAGCTTTAAAATATCAAAATCAGTAGGTTATATAAAAAAATACGGCCAAGTTTTGCTTTGCCCCTCCCCTTTTACCTTTCAGCCAAATGTCTGGTTCATATTTGCCTTATAAGATGAAGTATACAAGTAGGATCATTGTCCATGAAATTTGGCATTGCTTGATGAACCACAGTGTTATTTGCCCAAAAGCCGAATGGTTCTTGTAAAGAAATAATGGTTTGTTTTTTGTCAAGCTAGTGGTCGCCCGATATCAGTTTTACAAAGAGCCAATGTCGATAGTGAAAAATAGAGAGGAGGTTGGCCGATTCCTGATAGAAATAAGAAGAGATGTAAAACTATTAATTGGCCAAGTGTACACTAATCGCCCAATGGCGATAGACTGAAAATGGCTGAACACTGGCCGAATAAACTAGCTGACTGATATATATCAGTCTATTGCTAGGTCTAGCTATAATTTTCACACTCTTTCATGTACATTGTACATACTCATATACACTAAATGGATGTAAGGTAGAAAAGGATAACTCAAGCCCATTCTGTTCCAGTGCTGCCTCCTGAGAGACAAGGTCTTTTCTATCCAAACATTCCAGCTAAATGCCTTGAACTGAGCATTGTACTGAGCTTTCGACTCAGAGAAGCACTAACCTTGGGCTGTTTTACCTGTTGTTCTGCTCTCGCAATGCAAGAATGATCAACTCCTGCATGTAGACGAGCTCATGGCGGTGTAGTCGTCGAACAGACAGTTTGCCCGTGGTTACGTGGGAGCACAGCACATGCTGTATATGCTAGTCGTGGGCTGGAGCTGTTCATTTGACGTTTGGCCCCTCAGTGGCCAATACTCTCTGTATATAAAAAGCCTTACAATATTTACAGTATCTTTTATACCGACAAAAATAGGTGAGAGACAAGACTGAGACAATCTGTAGACCTTACCATAGACAGAAAACCGCACAGGCCTTCACAGAAGGAGCATATCCATGAGTGTCTTGCAAACAGTTTGACGTGTGTTAGCTTCCTTGGTAACGGATATAGGTTCAAGCTAATGTAAACAGGGTTTTATTTAAAATAGTCCACTTTGTTAAGGGTTGTTCACACCAGAACCATTAAAAAAGAGAGTTGCGTAACGTTAACTCCTTTAGACTTTAAAAGGAAGCGGGAATGTGGAATTACGTTAACACATGCAGTTGGACAACCAAGAGTTCCAAACACAATTTCCAGCAATATAACCCCATACATTTCAGTGTGTCTGAAGCACATTCTATGGTAACTTGGTAAAAACGACTGCATTTTTGGACATTTCAATGTTTATCGTTCGATAATATCTAGTTAAATTCTAATATAGTCTACGCTGTGTGAGCGATCACCAATCCCTCCAAAATTAAGGTTACTATAAATATAGTCAATGTAATAACATTATGAGTTAATAATTACCGAATATTGCTGCAAATATGGTCGCTGCTGCTAACTGTCCCGCCTAAACCCATTCATACAGGTTCATAGCGCCAGTTTGTTTGAAACTACTGCAAGCTACGTGAACCGTGCGATCATGGTTTGTCGAAACTCTTTTCTTAACGGCTCTGGTTCACACCAAGAACGATAACTATATAGACCTTAGTCAGAGTAGCACCATTTATTAATTTTTTAGGTCGTTAGGCTGTACCACCTGACCACTGCAGATTCATTTAGCTGTTGGTAGTGATATGAAACACATAATTCCTCAGTAACGGCTCAGTGTAGCACTTCACGTGTTGTCATCTCGAAATTTCGGTGAATACGACATGGCGTAGACGCAGCAGAAACACAGGCGATCAATAGATTGTACTGTTGTTTAACAACATACACAGTGTTTAGCTGACGAAACGTCTTTCCGGAAAAAAATATGTTCAAAAATGTTATAAAGTCATTTCTAGAACCTTTGTGCGTGCCATTGTAAAGACTAAAGGTCCTTGCACACTGAGTCTGTAATTCTTGTCCCAAATTTGCATACATAAAAAATAAATACGACCTCACCTTGTGTTAATTATGCCGCGTTCCAGGCAACCAGTTAGCCGTGTTTTTCCAACCTTCTATCCGTGAAAGTTCACTGGAACGGCAGTCAAACCCCTGACTTCCCACCCCTGAACTCGTACTAGATCGACCCAGTTCCGAGCTCTGAGGTAACATAGCCCGCGAAACAACGTCAGCCCCTACGGGTGCGGTGTTTATGCAAGTGGTACACGGTGGAAAAAATAGACTTTAGGACAATATAACGTTGCAATCAAATTAATAATAATATAAAAATAATAAATGCGTCCAGGCAGTTTGGCCCGACTTGCCCGGAACGCTACAAAGTCGTGAGTCCTGGTTTGAAGTCATGATTTACGGCTCAAAAACCTGCCTGGAATGCAGCACATTATTTTTAACGTGTGAAAATTTTGGACCTTGAGTCAGAAATTTTCGTATGCGTTTTTTTATATTCATCAAAGTTTGTCATGCACAAAACCTCAAAACAGAAAATTGAACCAGATCCGATTTTGTTCTATGACGGATTTAAGTTTCGGAGGCAGTGTGTAAACATGTTTTTTAATGTGCAAAAATTTCGGACGAGATTTTCTGACTGTGTGCAAGGGCCTTAAGTCCATCACTCACTCGTTTTCATAGGCGTTAAGTTAAATTCAATATGGTGTGTATGCATCCACCCCAACACGTTTATTATAAGTTTTCATTGTTCATCAGCTGAAAAGAAATTATTGTTCTGAAATTATTCCAACGATATCGTTCCTCTGTGGAATACGCATTTCTAACACAATTTAGCAACACTTATAAAAACTTAAAAGTTGTCGTCCTTGATATGAACAGCCCTATAAACTTTATAGTTCTAACAACCATTTCAACCCCAAATTATTGGGCTTTTAAGAGAAATCGTAACTATTTATTAGTTGTTACCTGAGGTAAATTAGTTGGCATACTAATAGTGTTCAGCTGTAAAATGCACACTAGTCTGTGTTAGTCATGTTCTTATCATTCCCTAGAAGGTACACTATAATAACTAGGGTTAAGGTTAGGTTTCACACTACACAAACTAGATTTACACTGATAATGCCTCAGCAACTGGTGTCGTACGCTAGGAAGCACAAGCTAGTCACTATAGAGTTGGGAGAGAGATGTCTTATAGGGTTTGTACTAGGGTTGGTGGGGTGAAATCAAACACAGGAGAACAAACATTTCATTCAGTTAACAAGCTGACACTTGGTTTCAGATTCAAACACTTCCTCAACTGTTACACTTGCAGGTCAGGTTCAATATGGACATTCCAAGGTGCTTTTTGAATAGTGGCATGTCTGACAAAGGAGTGATTAAAGATAATGTGCAACAGACTTCTCCAGCACACACACACATAATATGTACCCACTGTGCATTAGCTTATGTTGTTTGTATTGATTGCCAATAACTTTATTCTTCTGTAATGTGCTTCAGCTTTAACCATTTGCTTCTAAAATGATCTTGTTAATTGCAAACATGTAAATTGTCATTGTTAGTGGGATACATACTGAAATGTCATATTTATAGTAGGGGGGAAAAGTGGAGTTCGTGGGTGCAATCTGCTTAAAGTAAACAGAAAGCCCATTTCAAAGAGTAAATAGATGGAAAATGGCTTGAAACTGTTTTAATATATTTAGCTAAAGCTACTTTTGATCTCCAAATAATATTGGTAAATATTCCAAGGCCTTGTCTGCTTAGTTGGCCATTGGTGTACAGCACCCATTGAAGCTCCATTTTAGTTCTTATGCACTGTTACATTGAATGCACTAGATGAGAAATATACCTCTTTTTATACAAAATTAGAACCTGATTCATAACACTCAATAAATTTCATTTTTGCAATAAGGCTTATACTTATGGAGCTTAAAGTACTGAACATAATACTTTCTAATGGTTCAGTTTCACTCTAAATGCTGCCATTTAGATGCTATGTTCCTTGCCCTTCCAAAAAGGAAATGTTTGCAAGACTTCTCATGAATATAATTTGATGTTTCATATCCTAGTGCCATCAAACGATATGGGAATGAAAGCAACAATGATGAGAGAGCTTATGACTGGGTTGATAGGGCATTAACAAGGGTGATCCAAACTATAACTGATATTAAAATGCCACACATGCTTTCTGCCAATGATGGGAACTGGAAAGTTTTCTCCTGGTGCATTTGTCTTGTCAATTTTACCGGGTCAGTCCATAATGGAAATGCAGTTGTGATGCATGTTTAACAGCTAATACAACATTTTAAGAAACAGTCCCATTACAATTTCTATTTTATATCCTTTATACGTGTATATTTACACAAAACATTTTAACTTAGCAAAAGGAAAAATGACAAAAAAAATCAGGATATTATAAGGGTCAACCTTCCATTGTGTGTAAGGTTCATTAATGACCAAAAACATTTATGTAGCCCAACAGTGTCAAAAAGTAGATGGACAACTTTTCTGTAACAAATGCCTTAGACGAGGGACAAAATGTCTGATTAAAGAAAATCTGATCCGTGAGTCTGTCTGCTTCTTCTGATTGTCATTCACAGTCTTCAACTGCAGATTTACTAAGGTTTATCTTCCACAGACTCAACTGTGGGCGGATACGGCTACAGATACAGAAGAAAACTATACAGAGAAGCTCATAATCCACATAATTTAATATCAACTGGTAGAATCGTCAAAAAAGGTCACATACTGAAATGTTAACGGAATTACAGGTGTGTCCAGTGCTACAGGGAGTAGTCTGCCCAAAGCATATGAGATTATCTGAAACATGGAGTTAGGTTATCTAAACAAACACTGGATAAGAAATAAGCTGTACAGATGCACCTATAGAATATCATGAGAACAACACGAAGGTTGTTTACAGGTCACCAGAGAACAGTTCGGGAAACAGAAACCTACATGTAAAGCCTTTTATATAAAGACAACAAAATCAACCAAATTGGATCTTTACAATAATCTAATGGCTAGAAGTACAGCCAATTAAAAACATCAGAAGTTCAAAATTAAAAAAAGAAAAAGAAGTATTTATATTTTTCCACTGCGGGGAGTCTGATGCTAGAACCTTCCTTTGAAGGGCTTGAATCCTCCGCTGCCGCCGGCCATGGGAACATTAGTGATCTGCACGATTCTGTTCATACCAGAAGAGGAATGACTGCAGAAAGACACAATCAATAAACATGCAAAGTCAACATGTGAAAAAAAGTGAGACTTAAAATTCATTAGCCACTAGGGATGTAGTCTCAGCCTCAGACGTCACGCCCACGGAACGTTGGCTAAACGTCTGATGCATATGGTACACTTAACTGGAAACACTTCAGGAATGTCGAAGTCGTCGTCTGGTTAGTTGAATTTGACCGGATTTCCGGAAGACGCGAGTGTCGCGTTTATTTTCGGTCCGCTGGGAAACAAAGCCCAGACTGATTTACTCTGCATTTTGCTATAAGGTGCTTATGCAGATGCCATTGTTGTTATACACATTTGCGACGTTCGCGAACAAATTACTGACTTACTGCTTGTTCTCCCTCTTCTTTGTTATCTTTCAATGCTGGTTATTTCAATGACTGACTTGTTGCACGCCAGTCTGTTGTTGTGGGGGCATTTCCACGCACCGAAACGTGAAACTGAACGAAACGAACTGTGATTGGTTGTTTGACAGGTCGATGGTTTTATGGGCGGGCCTTGGCCAATGAAAGCTGCCATGAATTCCAGACCTTCAGCCGTTAGTCTGAAGGTCTGGCTACACGAGACTACTAGGGATGTAACGATTTTATTAATATCGTGGTATTGGGATAGCAAAACTGTCTCGAAATCATCGTGGTCACATGATTATATGAAATGAAAGAGGTCTTCCGGGCAAAAAAAAAAAAAAAGTAGTGTATTTTTTTTTCTATACATTTAAACTTCTTATTCTAACATAAAAGGTCTTTAAAAGTTGTGTTTTGAGCCATTATGCTTTGGCACAGTATCTGTCAAACAAACTAAAACCAAAAGCACAATATAGCTCAATCCCGGCTCGTGATCCAGTGTTTTCCACACCTTAGAATGGCTCAGTTCACACAGTAAATGCAGTGAACTCGACAACTGACCCACTCATTCACTAACCTGGGCAGTACAAAAATGTGCTGCTGATCCTTGCAATGTGAAACAGGCGTAATACAAGTAATCGGGACTGGGATCTTTTAAAGGAGAACTTCGCTTCCAGAATCAAAATTTCCAACATGTTCATGTATTTTTTTTCTTCTTTAGTCAAAAAGAAACAAATGTTAAGGAAAACATTCCAGGATATTTCTCCATATAATGGACTTTAATGCTGGCCAATGGGTTGAAGGTCCAAATTGCAGCTTCAATGGGTTCTACATGATCCCAGATAAGGAATAAGGGTCTTATCTAGCAAAATGACTGGTCATTTTCTAAGAAAAATAAAATTGGTATACTTTTTAACCACAAATGCTTGTCTTGCACTAGCTCAACCTCACGCATTACAAAATCACGGACGTGTGATGTAGGCAGAAATACAGACCCAGTATTCCTTGGCTGGGATCATATAGAGCTCTTCGAAGCTGCAATTTTGGACCTTCAACCCATTGAAGTCTACTATATGGAGAAAAACCCTGGAATGTTTTCCTCAAAAACCTTAATTTTTGCAACTGAAGCAAAAAAAGACACAAACATCTTCGATGACACAGTGGTGAGTAAATTATTAGGAAATTTTCATGCTGGGAGTGAACTCTTTGAATGATTAATTGTGCAGCTCAAATGCATGCTGTAAATGCATGATCAAAACAAACCTGGAGTGTGGTGCCATCATGCCAGGCCGACTGTCTCCCATTCGGTGGTTATCTGTGAATCCTCCGCTTTGTGAGCCCCCTGCCCCGTGCCAGTCTTTCCTGGGGCCCTGATCGCGTCCATGCCGCTCCACAACCACCTGTCTGCCACTGCTGAAGTGCTGCTGTGGTAAGAGGTTATATGGCGTTAGATTGGAAAACTTGCAACAACAAGAACTTATCAGAGACAAGTTATGTACTTTACCTGGTCTCCCATGACCACAGGTCTGCCACCGTCTCGGCTGTTGAAGCTGGTTCTGCCACGGCTGGCTGTGGACACCCCTCTCATGGCAGGTCCAGGACCCTCTCTGCCTGGGCGCTCTTGACGCATCCGCACTGGTCTGTAATACAGTCACCAGCAATCACAGATTACCAACAGCTCAAGAAAAGTCAAGCCTGATGTGTTCTAGACACTATAATAAAATTAACTGGTCAGACACAGTTTCACATAACAGCTCTTGATTCATTTTAAGACATGACGAAAAAATAATGGACTGTTTTTTTTTGTTGTTTTTTTTTAACTAAAAGGATAGTTCACCCAAAAATTTAAATTTGATGTTTATCTGCTTATCTCAAGGGCATCCAAGATGTAGGTGACTTTAGTTTCTTTAGTAGATGCCTGGTGCCAAATTTTCTTCCACAGTATGGAAAAAATAACTATGAAAGACAATGAGGATCAACAACTGTTTGTTCACCAAAATATCTTCTTTTGTGTTTAGCAGAAGAAAGAAGTTGGAACAACTTTAGTAATTGAAAATTTTCATTTTGGGGTAAACTACCTTTATACTAAAAAAAAAACTGCTGTCATAAGTAGTTTTCTTGTCCACATTGGTGGAAGAAATGTCATGAAATATCAATGTTGAATGTTATGAAAATCACTTGATGTTTTGAACAGGTACTGAATAAGAACCAAGCACTGAGTCGCCATTCTAGAGGAGAGATAGCACATACAGAAACCCATTCATACCTGACATCTCCTTGTTTTGTATTCATTCCCCCATCATTCTTCCAGCCAGTGTGGCTGCCGTCTCTGGGGGTACGGGAGTGGGGGATGGCGGGAGGCGGCGCTCTGCCACCAGCTGGTCGATCAGGCATGGACACCTGTCTGCGCTCATCACGGTCTCGGATCTCTCGGCGATCGCTGTCTCGCAGCTCTGCACGAGGTGGAGGTGGTGGTTCTGCTCTCCGCACAGTTTCAAAGTTTTTAGGATAGCGCTCAAACCCAGAACCTTCACGGCGCGGAGCAGGTCGATTCTTCTTTGATTCAGGTTCACCGTCAAAGCGGTTGCGTCTGCAAAAAACAATTGTATTGATTGCTGTTTATTTACATATTCAAACTTGTTCTAATTTTGAAATTTGGTAGGTTAACAGTACTTGTGTTATGTTCTCCCTAAAAGTGTCTGCTAAAACGATTAAACAGAAGTGAGTCTCTCCTTCCTGTCATATTGTGTTTGGGAATTGTTTTGTTGTTCATGAATGCCTACCTATCAAAGTTGTTGGATTGCACAGCTGATGTCTGTTGGTATCTGTTCCGGTCTCTAGGGTTGAAATCATTAAAGCGGTTCTGTTGTCGATTGTTGTAATCTCCGCCTTGACTGATCCGTCCCTCTGGCTCATTCTGCATCTTTTTACCACTATTCCAGTACGGGTCTTCCCTCCTGCACAGACAGCGAAAATTACCATTTTTTAACCTTAGAAACCAGTAGAACCTAAAAATGAATTTTTAACAGTACTGTTCGCACACCTTTGGTCAACATCACGCCCCCTCTTTAAACTGTTTCGTTTCTCCTGCTCGTAACGCAACTGCTCCTGCTGGCGTCTGAGCTCTTCGCGTTCACGAGCTATACGCTCCGCTTCCTTGCGACGCTCCTGCACACACAAATTTGATGTTCAGCACATCAGTATGAAGACACAATCCCAGATTTGAGTTTCCACAGGCAGATTTATCATGGCTGTACCTGCTCGATACGGATCCGCTCCCGTTCCAGTCTCTCTCTCTCCATGCGCTCGCGTTCCAGTTTCTGCCTTTCCACCTCCAGCCTTTGGCGCTCTCTCATCAGGTTCTCCCGTTCCTCACGCTCACGCATAATACGGATGCGTTCCCTTTCCCGGCGCTCTCGCTCTGCTACCTCACGTCGTCTGGACACCACAAAATAAAAAGCATTACAAAATGCAAATTAAGCACTTTGCCGTTTAATTTGTGAATGAAAAGGAGCTTATGCCTACCTGCGGAGTTCCATAGCCCTGCGAACGCGCTCCATCCTGACCACGCGCTCACGCATCCTCTGTTCCTTCATCTTCTCAAACGGCAGGATGTCTTTGTTGCCACCTTTGTTAAGCATGGGACGGCCTTTCTCCATCTGAAAGTATGTTACAAAAAAGGTCAAAGACCTAAATACTAAAGAGAGTGTATATGGTCTTACTAATTCAGATTCTGTTTTCAGAGTTAACTATGTAACCAACCTCCTCAGGTGGCATAAACCCTCTGGGGCGTCTGTTCATCATGTTGGGTGGACCAGGCTGTAAAGAAATAGACAATCAGATAACTTAGCCTTCATAAAAATCTCTAAATACAGTACATACTGAAGATTGGATTTTCGTGGTACCTTATCAAACCTTCCGCCCCTTCTAAAAGGAGGACGATTTTTATTGAAGTTTTGCTCTCCTTTAGATTGGTTGATCACCATCATATTGCCTGGACTCTTTCCTGTGGATTAGAAGACATTAAAAGCATAACTATAAAGTTGTAGATTTTTCAAATTTCCTAAGTAGGTGAATACAATCGAAGTGTAACATACGCCCATGTTTCTTGTCATCTTTCTTTGCTGCATCGGCACCTGAATTGGAAGATGGTGCATCAGATTTGTTGGTTTTGGAGTCTTGTTTTTTGACATCTTTGTTGTCCTTCTCAGATGGTTTGTCTGATTTCTTCTCCTCCTTCTTAGATGACACTGGTGTCCTGTTGAAAACAACCAAAGGAATAAACAATGCAACAAAACACTCCTCTACTTTTAAAATAAATAATTAAAACTGGATGAACTCTTACTTGCTAGAGATTTTTGCTCCAGTTGGAGTACGCTTTTCTCCAGAAATTTTACTGGAACTGGTCTTGTCTTCTGCCTCTTTCTTTGAGAAGTCCTTTTTGAATGGGTCAGTTTTCACCTATTAGAATGATACCATGAGATCAGAGATCAAGTTTGAAAGTACCCCCCCCCCCCACAAAAGCACACACTATTGATTCTGTAGTTAATATAAAGCTCATGAATTATAGCACAGTGGTAAAATTCTTACCCTGTCCACAGATATCTGTTGTCCATGGAGTTCTGTGCGATCCAAATGAGAGATGCACCTGGCCACTTCTGCGCTAGATGACATGGTAACTAATCCATAACACTTGGCTCCTGGGCTACGAGCATTGGTGACCACTTTGGCACTAAAAACCTATTTTGAAACAATACAAATATAAAAAAACCTTTTAAAAATGCAACGTCACTACGGGTGTAACGGTTTGGTTCTATACGACACACATACGTTCAGTACGTTTACGTAAATAGAAAAAAAAAAATGCCAGAATAATTTCCTTGATTTTACAATTGTTTTATTTATTAAAGCTAACATTATAACTGATAATTTATCACGTGAGGAGAGTGAGGTAAGAAAGACAAGAAGTTGATGAAAGATTTAGTGAAATACAAAAGAGCCTTCTTTAAAAATATACTTTTGCCGTTTATCTAAGATGATTCTGGAAGCTTTTTAACATTTGTTTATTTATTTGGTTCCACAGTGTTTGCTGATTTTCAGTGTTTTACATTTAAACTTTTTTATATTTGGCCTATAGCATGGTTATTTGTATTTGTTTAGTTAATAAATAAAACATTCTATGTTTATAAGTGAGTTTGTCATACTGTTTTGTTGTTGTCAATTCAATCAAATTAATGCCAAATTGCCACTAATTTGAAAGTGAAAGTAAAATGTGCATAGGCATTTACAAGCTTCTATATTCGAAAAAAAGTGAGGAAAGAGGGTGGGAGGAGCAGACATCATGTTGCCAGTTATGTCGTTTGGGCTGCCATGTTGATCACAGTGGCACTGAGAACATTACATTTCACACACTTTAAGCTCTTTTATTTTACAATTAACGAACCAAAAACCTCAGTTCAATATGAATGTGTATCATACACCCCTAAACATCACAATCCCTAACCACAAACATGTTAATAATAAGATGGTACTTTTACCTTTCCATATTTGCCAAAGAGGTTCTTGAGATCAGCTGCTTTGGTGTTGGATGACAGGCCGCTCACCCACAGATTGCGAGTAGAGCTGGTACTGCTGCCACTTCCTGAAGACAGATAACAGGCTTTAGAAGACACTCTACTTTAATGACAACTTTCCAAATAATTAAGATAATAATAATTAAGGTTTCTTATATGCTTCTTAAGCATTGGATAATACTGGTGTTTTATCACTTCTTTTTATCAGTTTAATATTCCAAAACGCAAACCCATTGAGGAAAGTCATACCTTTGTCATCTTTTGTAGTCTTTCCATCTCTGTCTTTTGAAGAGCTAAAATGTGAATATTACGAAAGCGACAAGAAGAGAGAAATACTTTAATGAGTACCAGAGCATGAGAGAAGACTGTGGGCATCGAGGTACATCTCCAAACAAACGACAAAGGTTATACAAATGCTTGGTGCATTACAGAAAAAGAAACAGAACAAAAAAACGACAACAAAAAAAAAATCCCCATAGGCAAGGCTTGCACTCGGACAAAACTCCAATAAGGCTTCTTTCTCTTGCTTTTCCACAGGAGCAAGGTGGGTCAGGTTTTCTGCCAATTTATTCCCTTGACCAATGACATCCTCAGGAGGGTGTTCAACTTCAGAGAGAATGACTTCACTGGACTGACAAACCCCTCTGACATCACTGGAACTATTGCTCTTTTTTTAACCCATAAGTAGGGACTGGAAAAGCAAGTGCTGGAAATGTGTGCGTAACAGACGTGTTTTCAGCTCCTCGTTTAACTCCACCAATTACCAAACTCGAAAAAATGGGCAAACCAAACCAAAAGAGCAAACCAAAGGCAGGGATTAGGTATACTGAACAACTTGTTATGAAAAAATTTTCGCGGCTACCCACAATGCTGCGTTCTTAGTGAGCTGGAACTTGGTAGTAGTATCTTAAAGAACTGACATAGAAAGACAAACCTCTTTGCTTGACCTGTCGCCCCAGTTGAAGAGGGGCCTTTCTTCCCAGAATCCTTTTCCTTGTCTCCCGTTTCTCCTTTCTTCGAGGTCTCTCTGCTGTCCTTCTTGGCGGCGTCAGACATCAGCCCGTCATCTCTCTTACCATCCTTGTGGCCATCTATCGCTTCGGTCAGCGAGTCTGTCTCCTGCCCCATCTCAGCAGTGGCCTCAGGCTCTTCGCAGCCCTTGTCTGCCTCAGAATCTGGAAGTTTCACATGTTTACCTGTTTCCAGGAGATCGTCGCCATCTACATCCAGCGTGATGGCATCTTCGGCTTGGATGGTGACAGATATATTGTCATCCTCAACTTCTTTTATGGGTTCAGGAGCAGCTTCGCTCTCTAAGGCCTCCATCGCTGGCACTTCAGGCTCGGCTTCTCGCTCAGCCTCAATGTCTGCATCAGGATCGGGCTCAGGCTCTGGGTCCGGTTCCACCTCAGCCTCAAGATCAGGCTCCACTTCTGCCTCAGCCTCGGGCTCTGCAAGGCCGTCTTCACAGGAGAAGGTTTTAGAATTGTCACGAGTAGCATCATCAGTATCAGTTACATCTGAGGGATTTAACAAGCATAAAACATGGCAAAAAACACATTGTTTAACATTCAAATCTCTGTGCTACGTGACCTAGAAAGTACAACAAAGAGCAAGTTTAGTGTTAGTGCTCATCGTGGGTGAGGAAACCACAGGTACACATAAAAACACATTCCTTAGAGAACACTGAAGAAGTTGAACAATCTTCTCGCTACGATGAACATCAATATCTTGGTCCACATTTTGAAGGTTCCACGACTGGGTCGACTTTACAGACATGCATTCAGTTTGAGCGAAACGGCAAATCTATTCCATAATGTGAGTCCTCCTGCCAGATGTCACCTCAGCTTCTTGTGGTCACATCGAGAGCCTTCTTTCAGACACTTCTGCTGACGTCTATCTCGTTTTACAGCTGATGGAGGCAAATCAAAAACATGGTGCCAAATCTTCTCTGATCCGTTGTTCACAGTACTCTGTCCAGTAACACAGCTAAAAATGGATGTCCACTGAGCTGCATCCAGTCTTGAAAGAGTTCAAAGCACAAGCAGTGATGCTGATGTCCGCTTAAGCCGTGTCGGCTATACTGCAGTCAGAAAGAAGTGTCAAGACTTTGGTGAGCGAGGTTCATGTGCCATGTTCTGACCAGTCAACAAAGGCATGTAGCCTGTTGCCGTCTCCATTTCAGGAGTTAGTCCAGTCTCAACAGAAAGAAAGAGGCGGCCTGCTGAAGCTCGGGTGGTGTTCTGTTCTGAACAGAGGAAGCACGCTGAGATCGAGTGGGTGAAAGGTCTCCTCTTGCTGATGAAATGTGGTGGCAGGGTAATGTGCTCTTGAACGAATTAGATGATGAGATCATGAGCATCACTGATGTTAACACAAATGGTGAAGTGTTATCTGTCCTTTGATGCAGCGCATGTTCCGGATGAGACGTTTTAATGTCTGTGGATTGTTGCGAGACCCGCTTTGAACGTGTCTGACTAGACTGTCGAGATTGAAAAACAGCAAAAGAAAAAGGAAGCAAGAGAAGTCCGACCGTCTGAAACCTGAAAAACAAATGTTACATCTCCACCCCAATAAGTGACCAGACATACCTTTTTCAGATTCCTCTTCCTCAGTCTCCTGAAAATAAAAGGAAAAATTTTTATAAGAATTTACATAAAGTTAAACAACAGGGGGAGGGAGTCATTATTGATCATTTATACACTGATATTTTTATATTCGCCTTTTAAAATTTAGGGTTCGTCACATGGTATTTTAATTTTGACTTAATTTATACCTATTTTTTTTTTTTTTTACATTCTTTAAATACCTTGAAAGGGTGATTTTGCCAGAAGCTTTTTAACAACAATTTAAACAATTTTCAAAGAAATGCTTAAACCATAAATATATACCACCTCCAAATTTGGGAGTCTCTTATTTTCACCAAGGCTACATTTCTTTCATTAAGATACATTATCGGCGATCAGCTTGTGATCTGGTGTTTACTGCGTTTCAGCGTTTGAATGTGCTGTGAGTTTAGCGCGCATTTGGGAACCCAGCAGCCACCAGTTATGCTTTGTTTTCACATTAGCATAATTTTCACAATGTTAATAACTAGATTTGTAGTGAGATGTGTTTGTAAATCTGTTTTCACTGAAGCTGGAGTTTTTCACCAAAATAAAAGCTCAACTGCAGTTTCCGTCAAAATAAAAGCTCATAGGTTTATCTCTTGCAAGCAAGGACTAAAATTAACAGATACACAAAGAAAATACTGTATAGGCAGAGCAAGCTCACTGCCTACCTGACGAAAAATATAAATATTGGGGTGGGGGTTCATATGAATGTATTTCTGAGGGGAACTGACATCAGAGAAGTTTCAATGGCATTTTTTCTCTCGGTTCCATAAGCGCCACCTGCTGTCAGAGAGTGAAAGCCAGCCTGTCTGCTGTTTTTATGTAGGTTTTAGCATAATTTCACAAAGCTAAAGTCAAGTCAGATCATTCTGTTTTTGTTTCAGAATTTGCTTGAAATTATACAATTAAATTTAAATTAAAAACTGCTAATGCTACATGCGTTTCATCTTTGTTTGGTTTTCATCTTTTGTTTTGTTTAAAATGCAGTGGTTGGTTCTTTGGTCCATTATTAAATATGTTTAGATGTTGTAGTAGCAGCAACTGCAAAAACAGTTTCATGGCCAGGAAAAAATGTTTATGGCTGGTAAATTCTCTCAAGTCACCAGCCACTGGCAGATGTGGCAAAAAGTTAGTTTTAAGCTGCTTGCAAGTAGGGATGCTCATATTGACCATTTAACCGTTAACCGACCGTAAGAATTTTAACCGATTAATACTATCAGTTAAACGGTTTAAAAGTTTTTTTTTTAATATATATAGTTTTTTTACGTTTGCTGCATGGTGGAAGAAAAAATAATGCTATATGTAAGTTATCTGTTTACTCACGGGCACATGTGGACATGTGCAGTGTGGCTGTACAGGCATATTTCGCAGAGCAAACACCTGCTTCATCTTCACTTAGTTAACTGATGTAGTATATGCAACACAATGGCAAGTGGCGATATTGGGTTATCAGAGATTGAATCCGTGAGTGAATGTATTCAAATTCGGAATGGATTATAGTCTAGAAAGTGCGCAATACAATCACTGGAATCGCTAGTTCATCGCAATCCAACAAAGTTAATAAAAAGTAATAAAATAACCTTTACACTGCACAATTAATCTCTTATTTACATCATGTCTACACTTTCTTTGTTTTAATGAGAGAGTTCGCGAACGTGTAGAAATCAGCAGAACTGAAAACCGGCACTTTGGGTGGTGAGTGGATTGTAATTTAGCCGCCTCCGATTGGCCAATGCGGCCTTTAAATCAGCAGATATGTCTGTGATTGGCTATTGCTGAACGCTGTAAAAACACGCGTCTCCACACCATATGACCAGTGGATGAGAACTCCCGAACCGCAAATTGAAAGGGTTTTTGTGATGGTGTTTTTGTCGCGGATCTAACAGTTAACAGGCAACGTTCCAAGCCTATCCGTACAACATGTGGACATGTTAAAAACTAGTCACACTGAGGTATAGGCTGGCCTGATATATGTTTATGTCCGACGGGAAGAACAAGACCGGTACCGTTCTTCAAAGCGCATAGAAGGATTCAGTGTGTTTTAGTTTTGTAATCTTAATTAGACAGTTATTAAATTTATATATATTTAGTATAGGCCTATTTATTTTATTATTTTTTATATATTTCATTCTGATTTTCTCTGTTCTCAGAAGCGCTGCTGATGCGTGATAATTTGAGTATATGTGAATACAGTTTTTGTTGTTGCTCCCTGGCTCTGTATGCTGCTGTTTGCACGTTGAAATAAAACATTTGCTTTTATTTTTATGTATCACAGATACTCGTGCATTCTATTTTTAAACTAATTTATTATTCTAATTTTATCAGTTAACGGTTAATGTTCGAATAACAAGCAGCGGTTGTCAGTCAGGAAAATTAACCGAAATGAGCATCCCTACTTGCGAGTGTAGAAATTAGGACGAAAGTATTGTAATATCCCTACTGTAGAATAAGGTAAAATAATATACCTGTGAAATACTCATTTTATTATTTCTTTCTTTTTTTTTTTACTTACTAATTTTACTTTAAAATGTACACAATTTTCTTATGGGGGAGCATGCCCACGGACCTCCCTAGAGGGAACAAGGTCCACCCACCAGTCTCACAAAATCCTGTGGGAAACACTGCAGGATACATTTTCTTTCAAAAGAACAATGTTCATTTGAAACTGAAAAACACTATAAAGGACAAAAGTATTGGAACTATAACTCTTCTGGGGAGGATTTTCACAAGATTTTGGAGTGTTTCTCTGGGAACTTTGCCCATTTATTTATCAGAGTATTTTTGAGGTCAGGCACTGCTGTTGGCTTGTGATCTCCGTCCCAGTTCACGGCAAAGGTGATTGATGTGGTTGAGGTCAGGGCTCTGTGCGGGCCAGTCATGTTCTTCCACACCAGATTCATCCAACCATGTCTTAATGGACCTTGTTTTGTATACAGGAGCCATGCTGGAATAAAAAAAGGCCCTTTCCCAAACTGTTCCCACGAATATGGAGGTAAAGCACTGCCCCAAATGTACTGGTATGCCAAAGCATTAAGATTCCATCAATGCTCCAGTGTCCAGTGGTGACTTTTTTTTTTTTACACCACTCCATCTGATATTTGACACCGTACTTGGTGATGTGACACTTTGCATACAGCTGCTCGGCCATGGAAACCCATTCCATGAACATCCTGCCACAGTTTTTGTGCTGAAATTAATGCCACTGGAAGTCTGGAATTCTTCAGCTATAGAAAGAGCAAGTGCGTTGGCGCCTTAGCACTTGGTGACCCCACACTGTGACTTTATGTGGTATTTTACTTCATGGCTAAGTTGCTTCCACTTTCCAATCATAAGACTTACAGTTCAATGTGGTGTGATGCTCCATTCAATATTCTGCTCTACGAATGTGCGTCCATTGAGTTGCTCACGGGCCGAATGCTCCACTCACATACTGCTTAATTCACAGGAAAAGCCAAGTTTGCTCAAATAACGCAAATTCTGCTACCCTCGTGCTACCCACTGCGCACACGCTCTGATAATATTAACTTTGTAGGACTATATATATTATTTGAATAATTAAACAGAAAATAATCAGTAAAATCTGCATAGAACTGAATAAAAATAATATATTGATCCTTAATATATTTTCTGTCCCAATTTTATTGTTTTACTTTAAATAAAAGTGTGGATATTTTATTGGATTGCTTTTTTTTTTAATTCAGTACCATTAACATTTTTGAGGTAAATTAAAAAAGCTTTGAAAATTTTATATTTTCGGTGCATCCCTGGTTTTAAGGACTGACTTTTTGCAAAGGTGGCACCATGCTTAAATTCACTGAGCTCTCCAAGATTAGCCTTAGTTTTTGTTTTCCAAGAATGTTTGTAATTATGGACTGCATGGCTAGGTTCGTCACTGTAAACACCTGTGGCAATGGGTCTGATTGAAACACCTGAATTCAATAATTTAGAGGTATGTCCCAATACTTTTGTCCATAAAGTATAGTTCGTAACAAAAATTCTCTTCAAATTTTGATCAGTGGTGCATATTAAAAATGTTATAGCTTTGACTTCTCATTACGATCACATCAATTAATTTTCAACTTTTTACCTTGTACTTGAATTTATATAGAGTGTTTTTACACCCCATCATCATTTGGCCATATTGCCGGCACTGAATGTAAACAATGCCACTAAACCGAACAGATTTTTCTGATTATTGCTATTGAAAATGGTCAATTATTATCATGTTTTGGGCAGTACCATTCAGTTGGATCAAGAAAAACATTTGGCGTACTATAGACTGCCAAAAGTTATAACAAATCAAGCAGAAGAGTGCAAAAAACTGTCTGAGGAACAAAATGCGTTTGTGGTTGGCCAAACTGAACCAAGATTTCCAGAGCAAGAATCTTGACAACATTCATGTTTGTTCTAATTTCAGGTAGATGGAATGTTAGGCTAATATCTTAATTGATACTGCTCATACATACCTTTACCACCAATTACCTTTTATTTGTCAAAATATTGCACCCTTTCCTGCTTACTAGGTTAAGCCCTTCCCTTTATGATTTAGCAGCTTCCACACGTTTTTTTTCTGTGGTTTAGACAGCACAGATTAGCAGAACAACATATTAAGTAGTAAATCAACCCTGCAATCCATGCTGTTGTTTGCATCCGAGTATTGCCAATATGGCCACGAATCCGGGTAACTGACCAAACTGTGACATAAGTGCTCTATTCTTTACCAACAAACTAAAATTTCAACTTTGAATGAAATAGCTTAATTAGGCTATGTACCACTATATAATTTATGAATAAATAAAACATTATATATTACTTTCATATATTGTTCATATACATTTAAATATAGACTGAATTTACCATAGAATGAATAAAATGGTTGCACATCCAACAATACAGATGGCTGTAAAGATTTATATTGGCCTTAGTGGTTATTAATGTTTTTATAAAATTATTTATTAGTCCAGATTCAGTTAACCCAATACGTGGCAACAATTACTCTCCCATACCTTAGAGAAGGATTCCTCTTCCATGGTGGTGTCAGCATCCAGGTCGGTCTTCTTTCCTAAAGAGGTATAATAAAGATATTCGGTCAGCTTTCGAAAAACATGGGTAAATACAAAAAGATTTAAGTTCTAAGAGTGAAGGCCTACCTTTAGTTTTGGTGTGTTTTCTTGTGGGTGTGTCAGCTGATACAGTGATCTCGATGTTGTCTGGATCTCCACCTTCATCTTCTATTGCCTTTATACAATAACGCATAACCATTCAAATGTTTATGGGAATTTCTGGTCAATGATTACAGTGTTTTGCATAAAGGATGTATAATATTGCAGCTGTTAAAAACATGGCACGCAAATAAATTTTGTTTAAACAAATTTGGACTAAACTGCATAGAACTAAAATTATGCACAAACAACAGAAATGAAAGTAGATCACTGATACGCAGTTTCGCAACCACACAAGTCTTGTTTCCATCTAGCAACATAGATATCTATGCATACACGCAGCATTAATTCTTTGGATTATTGAATTGCAAACAAAGATTATAAATAAAGATTGTGAATTGGTTTAAAAGTTGCAGAAATTGAACTGAGCGCGTTTTAGCTGCTTACGCTTGCTAAGAGAATTTAGCCTGCTAAGCAAATCCTTACAGATTAACGTTCACTTAGTTTCTCAAACTGCAAAATTACCAAGTATTTAACTTAAATTCTGTCATATTTAGTGTCTGGAATTACATCTGTGTTGTTATCGAATGAATTAAAAAGGCATGTTTAGGATACAAACGACTATGCTAACTGTGTTAGCTATTAAGCTAGCTCGCGGTCGTTTTCCAAACGCCACCGTCATTTACTGTTTTAAATGAAACCTACCTGCTTTAGTCTTGCGACGAGTGTATTCTTCACCCCAGTAACATCCAAATTTCTTCGTTTGAGTTCTGATTTGAGGTCTACCACACGTAAATCTGTAATCTTCTTAGTCTCAGCTGAAATGGCCCCCGACGCCATTTTACCAGTGTAACTGAAGCTGTGTGTGTGAGCGAGCGCGACAGCGACACACACTCCACTAGACGAGCACCACAGGACATCCAGTCACACATCCCTTGTTTACGACACTTTTTGGTTTTTGGTCGTAAAAATACATACAAACACAAAGACACATTGAACACACATTTGATTACATATATTACGTGCGCTAAGACTTAAATTACACGGTGTCCCTTAATCAAACCGTAACATAAGCATGCTAATTATTACTTATTTGGTACATTGGGCCACAAGAAAATAAATAAATCATCAAAAAATCTTGAATCAAAATACATTTACTTGAGAAGTAACATGACATACGACGCCTAAAAACTGAGTCGAATGTTAAATGTTTCTTGAAATGAATGTTTAGATATTTCAGTCATTCTTGAGACATGGGACAAAACATGTCCACCAATTATAACTACTATTAGTTTAAAAAATAAAACATATTTTCAATTGTAAATGCTATGGGGATTAATAATAGAATGTATTTAACACAATTATCCCCTTCAATTTCATTTGCTCATTATTATGTGAAATCTATGACACTTATTGTCTTCTCACTACATCTAAAACTGTGTGTCCACAGAGAAGGGTTTATTCATTCATATGCTATAAAATGGATTAAAAAAAATTTAATGATGAAAAAGACCTTGTTTTATCAAAGGCAACACTTAATAATATCTCATATTAAAGCCAGGTTGTTTTTCAGTCAGACATGTGTGTTTAATAAGGTTTCGAAGGTGTGTCCTCACTTTTTGTCAACACCGTCAGACATTACTTAAAATGTAATAAAATCAGGGAATATCAGGGGCTATCACTCTAAAAGGACCCCCTTGCCACAGTCCTCTTCTGCAGAGTACATCAATGTCACACAGGCTCTGCTAAGTTTTATAGTTTTAGAATATTTTAATTCTAATGTTACTATTTTGTGTGTCACAACTATGATATGTCAACACCAAACATCCAATTTGTGAGAAAATTATTTGAAATCTTTAAACCATTTTATTCTCCTGAAGCAGGTTCCATTAGCCTCTAGCATCAACAGAAAAAAAACGAAATGTCTACTACATGAACTCCACTTGTTTTGTGAAAGAAATGGCAAATTTGTCAACACCGTCAGATGTCACCACCGTAAGATTTTGTGTTCCAATAGTATATCAAAATACTTAAATGTGACTCTTGAATAGAAGCTTTATAAACAATAACATACTCACTGTTTGTTGTGGTTGTTTTAATACAGTAATTAATTGATTCAATGTTTTTGATAGTTAAAATGACTACAAATTCAGGTTTTGGTCAACACCGTCAGATGTGTCAACTCCGTCAGTTCTGTCACCTCCGTCAGATGAATATTTTGATGATATTTCATTATGATATTTTATATTTGTTGTGGAATTGTTGGTCACATGTGAAAGTGTAATCTGTCTACTAACATGAGAATGTGTTTTGAAATGTTAAAAACATCTAGAAAGCTGTTAAAGATAAAGTTGAAATTATATTACACATTCCAAGTTAAAAAACACATTTTTTTAAAAAAAAGAGAAAAGTTGGGAGGTTGTATCAAAGCATAGCTCAGTAGCTTAGTACATATAAGATACATAAATGTAGTTTCCTTTGTCTGAGTACAAAGTTTTTATTTTTTTAATTTTGCACCCTGTTTTGTCCCACCTCTCAAGAATGACTGATTTATAAAAGAAAAAAATACTGAGAACAAAAACCTGTAAGATTTTTTTTTGCACTGTAACCTAGTCATTACTGCCACATTAATCTATTTTTAAATATTCATTATATATTTTTATATATTATTATATATACACTACCAGTCAAAAGTTTTTGGACAGTAAGATGTTTTTTTTTTTAAGAATTCTCTTCTGCTGGACATTGCAGAAGCCTGCATTATTTGATCCAAAGCAAACACAATAATATTGTGAAATATTTTTACTATTTAAAATAACTGTTTCTATTTGAGTGTATTTAAAAATTTAATTTATTCCTGTGATCAAAGCTACATTTTCAGCATCATTACTCCAGTCTTTAGTGATCCTTTAGAAATCCTTTTAATATGTTGATTTGCTGTTCAAGAAACACCTATTAGTGTTAGTATTATTGTTATCAATATTAAAAACAGTTGAGTATTTTTTCAGGATTCTTTGATGAATAGAAATATCCAAAGATCAGCATTTATCTGAAATAAAAAGCTTTTGTAACATATTCAAAAGCTTGGAGTCAGTATATATATATATATATATATAGAAATTATAGAAATGAATATTTTTATTTATCAAGGATGCTTTAAATTAATCAAACGTGATGATAAAGACTTTTTATGTTTATAATGTTATCAAAGATTTCAATTTCAGATAAATGCATGTTCTTCTGAACTTTATATTCATCAAAGAAACCTGAAAAAAAAAATCTACTCAGCTGTTTTCAACATAATAATAATAAATGTTTTTTAAGCAGCAAATCAGAACATTCAAATGATTTCTGAAGGACCATGTGACTGGAGTAAAGATGCTAAAAATTCAGCTTTGAAATCAAAGGAATATATTACATTTTAAAATATATTAAAATAGAAAACAGTTGTTTTAAATACTACAAATATTCAAAAATGTAGTTTTTGCTGTACTTTAGATCAAATAAATGCAGGCTTGGTGAGCAGAAGAGACTTCTTAAAAAAAAAAAAAAAGATCTTACTGTCCAAAAACTTTTAACTGGTAGTGTACATATGTGTGTGTAAAAGTAAAAATATGAATGGCTGCACATTACAAAATAGGAAAATATTGCTTTTATGTGGGGAACTACCTATATTGCAGTTAACGTCCAGTTCAAACCTGATATTATTGATGCATATCCATCATTATTGCATAAAAGCAACCACAACAGCATTCTCTTGTCTACTACTAAAGGTAAAATTTTCAGAAATCAGGTTTATCAGATAAAATATTAATCTAATAAGTTATTTTTTTAACATTAGTGTTCCTCTATCAATATGTTTGGAGCTGTGTAGTACATAACTGCTGTAAATAAGATCATCTATAGGGGAGGGTGGGGTAAATTGAGCCAGTGGTTAAGATACTTCTACTGTCATGTGACCATGTATTTTGAAATGACACATCATTTCTGCCAGACTGTAAAAAGCAGAAACACATGGATACACTCTTAAAAATAAAGGTGCTTCACGATGCCATAGAAGAACCTTTTTTGTCTAAATGGTTCCATAAGGAACCTTTAACATCTGAAGAATCTTTCTGTTTTACAAAAGATCAGATTATAAAAAGGTAAATAAGAGATGGTTCTTTAAAGAACCTTTGACTGAATGGATCTTTGTGGAACCAAAATTGGTTCTTCTATGGCATCGCTGTGAAGAACCATTTAAAGCACCTTTATTTTTAACAGTGTAGTGTACAAATGCACCAAATCTTTCTCTAACAACCAGAAGATGCTTTTCATCACATTATAATCAAATATATCTTTCCACCAGCAGTCTCTAAAGGTCGTTTCGACATTGCAGAAAAGGTACCATGCCAACAATCTTTTGACTAAAATATTTATTAGTTTCAGTGACATTAACTCCTTCATTCTAATGAAACTGTTATTTAATTTTACTCAAACTCTCCGTTTAGTCTGTTTTGGGGAAGATTCAAACTTTGGTGTTCAACACATTGTTTTAGAAATGCAGACAACTAAAGATTTAAAATTTAACTTAATTTGATTGGTGTAATTTTGTTAATTTAGCGTTAAGGAAAGAAATATAACGTACAATTTTGATTATTACGTTTTCAAAAGATGTAAATTATCTTTAAAATTTCACATGGGCTTGAATCAGATTAACCTAGATGGTGCATTTTACACCGCAGCTTGGGCTAACTTACCCCTTAACCTTGGGCAAATTGAACCACAGGAACACTTTTTTTAATACATTTTAGAAACATTCTAATCATTTAAAATGACAGAAAACATCCTTAAATTACTGTAGATACTTTCGTTGTACTTCTGCCTCATTTGTCTTGCCTTGAGGAGTATATAAGTAAAAAAAATGGCTCATCTTACCCTACTCTCCCCTATACATCATTGTCATTTGTTGGAAACTACAGTCACCGTGGTAAATTCAAGTTCAAGGAGGCACAAGAATGGACACATAAAAGAGTTACCTAACTTTATTAATTTCATTGTTTTAAAACTAATATAAATCCCACGGAATAACATCCTGGGGCCATTAAGTCTATGAATGCATGGACGCCTGCCATTAAGTACTGCATTCCAACACTCCATTCAAAATTATTACAGTTTTTCCTCAAAATTCGGCAATCAGAGTGGAAATACACGGCCTCAGCGCACTCTCATTCTCACAGCAGACCTGTCTTTTGTCTCTCATGTGCAAGTATATGCAAGTTAGCTAGTTGAGATTAATATTAGTGTTAGGATTTCACAGCAGCAAAACAAAAAAAACCAAAAAAAAAACAAAAGAAATGAAGAAAAAAGGGGGGAAAACAGTTTGCTGCACAGTAGCTGAACAAATGTGTTAATGACAATATCTGACAAGGAATAATCAGCTAACAAGTCGCTTTTTACGTTATTGAGAGAGATAAATGAAGGCTAGGAGACCCTGATGAAACAATAAATAATCTGTTTCGACACATGAAGCTCGTCTGAGGAATTACACTTTCTCAACTGCTCAATCAAAAATCCAACTTCATTATGTTATAAAAACAACAATCAGAATACAGAGAGGTGACATTCATTTTTTTTTCTCTTGCTCTTCTCTTTGACAATACATTAGGAGAAGTGCGTTACGCTGTGACGTCAGATTGAGGTGCTGAGAGGGGACCGACGGAACGCAACCGTGTGAACGTTCAAAGAGGTGAAGTGCGCAGTTGGTTCTCATCAGGGCTGGAGCTGAATTCATTTCAATTCCATCAGTTCAGGATCTAATGCATATAAATGTAAAATGAAACAGACAAGAAGCATTTCCACACGCTTCTTGAAACGAACCTCCCGAATGACTTAGCACTGGTAACGAGCCGAAGTGAAACGGAATGGACTCCAGCCCAGGTTCCCGTGTTGAGAGTGAATTGGCGTGACGGTGAACACTGTTACAGCAGCTGATCTCTTAACCATGATCTTGTTTCCTAATTAAGGAATGTCTTGATTCACTTAAAAAAATCTATTTCAGATCACATCGTCTAAAACATAAAACTAATCAATATACTGATCAATAAATTGAGTCCTGCAATGTTTTAAAATGGAGGTTGACAATCTATTCCAGTAAAGCAAGGCATCAGGTATGTAAAAATGCTTCTTTACTAGAGCAGCAATCCTCGCCTGCAAGTTCTCAGGCCTTACGAGGCCTATTTCATTATATGTGCAAAGAAATGCATCGCAATGAACCATGCAAAAATAAAATACAATGACACTTATGAAAACAAAAGCTACATAAACCCTTTATAAATATACAATACAATTCAAAACCCTTAATGAAGATGTTATTTCTAGCTGTACTGGTACTACATGATAGCTGGCACGCTAGGCTCGATGTTTTTTTTTTTTTTTGTGGATTGTTGTTTTTCTTTTTTCCCATAGTTATGCAGGTATTTCATGCCATCTTTGGTTGAATGCGTTACTGACAAAAATGAAAACAAATAAATGTCCAACAAAAGGGTTGCAAGAAAAATAGCATCAACTCTCTGGAGATAACTGAGCCTCGATGTCCACTCTGCAGATGGGGCATTTCTTGTTAGTGAGGAGCCATTGGTCTACACACAGTTGATGGAAGAGGTGCATACATGGAAGGCGCCTGCAAAAAAAAAAAGTCACAATTAATCAATAAAACCAGTCTTAGGGTGCTTTCACACCTGCCTTGTTTAGTTTGGTTGAATCACACTAGAGTTTGTTTTCCCTCTTGGTGCGGTTCGGTTGGGCAGGTGTGAATGTAGCAATCGCACTCGAGTGCGCACCAAAAGCGGACCAAAAAACACTGGAGCGGTTCGTTTGTGGTGAGAACATGAACCGAACTAGAACAGACCCAACCGCACCTTTTGGACTAATCCAGCTGCCGTAGTCCGCTGCGCTGTTCATTATGGGATGAGGACAAATATTTGTTGACAGTTAGCGCTTTAGCAACATAGCCCCATGACAGCTCGCGGACAAAGTTGTGAGGAGGTGCGGAGCTTCATAAATTTGGTCTGATGATCATATAGGTCCCAACTTTCGAAAACTCACAAGAACATCACAAAAAACGTGCGCGTCGCACCGCCTGCGCGTCGTGACCGCGTCGCTTCCATTCTGAGCGCGCATACCACGCGTCTACATTTGAAATAACGAGATTGAGTGCGCAAAAGACGCGACATGTGAATGGCCCCTAACAGTTCAGAAAATACGTTCAATATACTGATCTGTATAATTCTCTATTATAGATCAGTGGTTCAATGACACGATCTGGCCAACGAGTGATGTGGATGTTGTCACATGACTGCATTTTGGTTCGTTTCAACTGGTTCGAACCAGAGCAATCAGTGTGGTGTGAAAAGGACCCAAAACGGCAGAAAAATGCTACAATGTATCATTTGTTGCCCTTGGTCCGGACCAAATTAACCGAACCACGGATGTGAAAGCACCCTTAAGTAGCACAGGTATATTTGTAGCAATAGCCAAAAATACATTGTATTGGTCAAAACCAAGTTCCATGAAGATATTTTGTACATTTCCTACCGTAAATATATCAAAACTTAATTTTTAATTAGTAAGGTGTACTGCTAAGAATTTAGTTTGGACAACTTTTAAGGCGATTTTCTCAATATGAAATTTCAATTGATTCTTTTGCACCCTTAGATTCTAGATTTTCAAGTAGTTGTATCTCTGTCAAATATTGTCCTATCCTAACAAACCATACATCAATGGAAAGCTTATTTATTCAGCTTATTTATTCATGGTGTCAGGCCATATGTCAGTAAAAACAAATGTAACTTTCTCCTCAGCTGTACTGTGCTCGTAGCACACACGCTTAAATTGCATGCACAAATGCAATCATTTCATATTAAAGCGCGAATGAAACTACGAGTATGCGTGTCAGATCCGTGTCACGTTTAGCAGTGGCAGCTTTTAAAGGAATAGTTCACTTTCAGAACAAGAATTTACAGATAATGTACTCACCCCATTGTCATCCAAGATGTTCATGTCTTTCTTTCTTCACTCGTAAAGAAATTGTTTTTTGTGGCAAACATTTTAGGATTTCTCTCCATATATTGGACTTCTATGGTGCACCTGAGTTTGAACTTCCAAAATGGAGTTTAAATGCAGCTTCAAGGGCTCTAAATGATGCCAGCCGAGGAAGAAAGGTCTTATCTAGCAAAATGATCGGTTACTTTCTAAAAACATTTACCGCTTATATACTTTTTAATCTCAAATGAGCTGAGCTAGACAAGACAAGCATTTGAGGTTAAAAAGTATATTAATTGTATTTTTTTTTTTTTTAGAAAATAACCCATCATTTTGATAGATAAGACCCTTTTTTCCTCAGCTGTGATCGTTTAGAGCCCTTTGAAGATGCATTTTGGAAGTTCAAACTCGGTGGCACCATAGAAGTCCATTATTTGGAGAGAAATCCTGAAATGTTTTACTCAAGAAACAATTTCTTATTGACTGAAGAAAGAAAGACATGAACATCTTGGATGACAAGGGCTAAGTAAATTATCTGTAAATCTGTAAAGTGAACAAATCCTTTAATGTTAGGTGGGATTAATTACGATAAAAAAGGCGATTAATTCGTTAATTTTTTTAATTAATCGATTGACAGCACTATTAAAAACAGATTAACCAACAAGGACAGTATAGCACAGAGTAATTTACATGTTCCAGCACAAGAGGGCAGCATAGAACAAAGAAAAAGTAAAATCTAAAATCTAAACTAAAGCCTAAACTAACAAGCACCACATTTAAAATAAAATAAAAATACAAATGATAAGTGTTCAGGTAAGTGTTTACCTGACATCCTCCCCTTCCTCCAGTATAGACAGACAGATGGTGCATTTCTCCTCTGTGTCTTCCTCCGCACCCTCTTCTTCCTCTTGCTTACCATGCAGCTTTCTCTGTGCACGAGAAAGAAGCGTAACAGCCATTATGAGTAGAATCGCTGCACCTAAATTCTCATAAACTAGAACACGAGAACACATAATAGCTCTTTCTCAGCCTTCTTTCCCCCAAATATATAGTTTATATGAATGTTTTTACATTTTACAATTTGGTACATTTTAATAAGTGCTGCAGTTGGTGCTGGTGATACAAAAATAACCACAAAGGAGCAGCACAACATGTTACGTAAACATACAGCAACAGTCTATTTTTGTTATGTACAGCATGCTGATCATTTAAACAACACATCAAGCAAAACGAAACCTAAACTTCAGCCACTGCACATTATGTTTTCATTTTAAAAACCCAGACACACATGTTGTCAGTGTGCTCCTCAACTATATTGACTAGGCCATTGTTGACTATCCCTGCCCCTGTTAAAATCTACACAATATGTGAGCTAAAACATGTTTTCCCAAACTATTTGTTCACATTTTTTCTCACCGAGTTTGAGGTTGAGTGCATATTTTTCCCAACAGATGCCCATGCTTCAGGTGCTAACTGTTCCTCAGTGTCTCTCTCCACCACCTTCTGTATTAGGGCGGCAGGGTTTTAGATTACTGTTATTCAGAAATGTAATGCATTCTGTCATCTGCATGGAACCTTTTGCTACATATCAGTGACATTTCAAATGTCCGCACTATGCAGCTTTTGGCAATAAAAGGACTGGGCGAGGATTTCTGATGTATCTGATAACACAAAAGATCTGATTATTATGGCTCCTGGTTAAGTTTTTTTGTGTGTGTCTAACAGGAAGCCCCTATATATTATATCCTCAGAGTCTTTTTGCAGACTGCCTGTCCATTATCACCAAACAGGACTTTATTTTGACCACCTCACGTAAAACACTGATGTTTGTAAGTGAACGTGTTCTTACCTTTTTGTATTTGTGTGGGTAGGTGCACCTCTCTATGGTTCCCTGAGAGGCCCCTCGGTTCACAGTCCCCAGTCGCTCTTCTAAATGCAGCAGATCCTGTTAAAACACACAACTGGTTACGAGTGCTTACAAACTGGTCATAAAATGAGAAATTCTTGGTAAAAGGAACAGAACACTGGAAGTACTAACAATAACTGAGCAGCTGATGGTCTGTGTATCTATCTGAAGAATCCCACAGATTCAGAGTTAAGGTTTTATTTTTAACAGCCTGTGTTGAGTGTATTGTTCTGTGAATCCATCACAATGTTATTGAAGAATGGGGGAGTTAAAATGATACTGGAGACAATAACAAACTCAGCTTATGAGTGAGCAGAGCCAAAAAGGTGCTCCAAGCTTTTCACATGCAAAGGGGGAATTTCTTGAAGTTACAGCACACACACAATAACTTTATTATTATTACCCTTTTAACAGTTTCTTTGTCATGCATTCTTCAGGAAATGTGTAAAAAAGAAACCACTAATGATTTTGACCACAATCCAGTTCTTACCTCATATGTGCGGCCAAACGTCATTCTGGAGGAGATGTAGCGAATATGTGGATATGTCACCTCAGGCATTGAGCCAGTGTGCTGAAGAAAACAAAGACATAAAATTAGTGACGGCACCAGTTAGGAAAGAAACGGATAGAAATGAGAGTGCAGCTATTTTATCCAACAACTCCGATATTTATGAGAGGCATTAGAAAATTATTCAGACGTATGTGCATGCATGTCACTCCGTATGATTCAAATATAATTTCAGACGATCAAATATATCAAATTCAAATTTCACACCTCAAATGTCTAATGAGCTTCCATTATAACTTGCGATGCATAATTCATGCACCCATACAAATCACTCTGAAATAACAGATGCTGCGGATACACGGCTTGAGGCTGCCGCCATTAATCTGTGCCATACCTGAGAGCAAATCATGGCTTTTTTATTCATGCTAATGCATGCATTTATTTCAGTTGGTGGAGAGGAGTAGGGACTCACCATCAGCTGGATGGGGAAATGGTGCAGTCTGGGTGGAGGGTGATAGTGAGGCAGATGTGGGTGAAGGTGTCCTGAAGGGTAGGGAGCTACAGTAACACCAGCCTCGATGCCCAGCTCCCTAAAACAGTGAGAAGACCAAAAACCAGCATGTTAAACAACAAACATTATAACTTACAGATCCTGATATTATAGAGATGTTCAGTCATGATGTCGATTTGTAAGCCAACCAGGAAAGCTAATTCACCACAAACTCCCTTAAGAATGAATAATTGTTTTGTTAAATTAGCAGTATTTGATTAGTAAAATAAGCTCAGTGGTGAGCTTATTAATTCACAAAACGTAAAAGTCTCTTCAGGTAACGTTAACCACAGACCTTATTTTAATGATAAATTCAAAACTGATATTGCAAAAATCAACTGGATATTTGTGAACCCATGGTTTCCATGTTGGCAGTGTTCAAACCATCTGAAACATTCATTTAAAGGATTAGTTTGCTTCCAGAACAAAAATGTCCTAATAATTTACTTCCAAGATGTTCATGTCTTTTTTCTTTAGTTGAAAAGAAATGAGGGTTTTTGAGGAAAACATTTCAGGATTTTTCATTATATAGTGGACTTAAATGGGGATCAATGGGTTGAAGGTCCAAATTGCAGTTTTAATGCAGCTTCAAAGGGCTTTACACAATCCCAGCTGAGGAATAAGGGGCTTATCTAGCAAAACGATTGGCAAATTACATTTATACTTTTAACCACTAATTATGTAATGCGTGACGACTAGCTAGTGCAAGACAAGCGTTTGTGGTTAAAAAGCATTTAAATTTGTTTTTTTAGCAAATGACTAATCGTTTCACTAGATAAGACACTTATTCCTTGTCTGGGATCCTATAGAGCTCTTTAAAGCTGCATTAAAACTGCAATTTGGATCTTCAACCCATTGTTTTCCACTGAAGTTCACGATATGGAGAAAAATCCTGGGATGTTTTCCTCAAAAACCTTAATTTCTTTTTGACTGAAGAAAGAAAGACATCTTGGATGATATAGGGTGAGTAAATTACCAGGTAATTTTATTCTGGAAGTGAACTAATCTTTAAAGAAACATTCTACTTTTTAATGTACGCTACCATGTGGTCCTCTGGTCAGCCTGCCGAGGATGCGATGACATAGTTTGAGGGACGTGAATGTGATGTCCATGACCGTAGTTAGGGTGCATTCTATGGGGATGCGGCGGTGGTCTCTCATGTGCTCGCCTTAAGGAAAGAAGGAATAAACATTATTACAGAAAATAGTCTAAAGTAGGACACTGTTTGCAAGGACTTTAACATAAATTATCTTAATAAAAGAGTTCTTCTTAAAGGTAACCCTGGGTATTAAGACTTGTATGGCTTAATATAACAAAAATGATGTCTCTTACTCAAATATGTAGTAGGAAACCCATTTAAAAAATCCACATCGTTATATACATATTTTGGACTATTGGGGGAGGCGTCGTTATTTTGATTACGTAGAATGGTTGCACATGGAGAGCTACTGTAGCAATTTTACAGGTGGCGATGGATATAAGCATAGGCTTAAATAAAATGCTGTACCATTGATTTTTCCCCACAAAGAGTCTAAACGCACCCGGATACAGAGTAAAATCTGTGCTGAGAAACTCCTTCAGTGTCTATAACGTCATGACAAGTGTTGGCATGTTTACATCATTTGTAAGCTCTTTCCGTAGCTGTGGTCTACTAAAAGCCTCAAAGGCATCAGGGCTAAAGTAGAGAGAACAAATGCGGGTCTTTAGGAAGTTTTATTTGTCCACAGGCATCTTCCCATTCTTTTTTCCTCTTCTTATCGCTAGGAAAGTAGTGAAGACTTACATGGCTTCTCTTGTCGCCCTTTGACTAAAAAAAATTACAACCAATAGCTGCACAATGTGGCATCTTGTCTGTATTTTCTTTTCCAAGTTGTGTATTCAGAGTTGTGTTGCAGTAAAAATAGCAACCGAGTGCAAGCGTTCTACATTATCAAAATAATAGCACCCCCATAACCCAAAATATGTATAAAACAATGTGGATTTTCAGAAGTAACATAAATCTTTGACAGGTTTTTTTCTACATATTTTAGTAAGAAACATTATTTACGTTGTATTAAGCCAAACAAGTCTTTATACCCAGGATTCTCTTTAATACACAAGGCTTTAGCTTTGCCATCACAGCCATAAATTACATATTAAAATATATTAAAAAAGTTATTTTAAATTGTCATCATATTTCACAATATTACTGTTTTTATTTCTGAACAAATAAACGCATTCTTGGTAAGCACAAGAGACTTGTATACAAATATCATAAAACAGAGCTCAACAGCAACTCACGTCGGGTGCTGCATCATTCTGCGTCTCTGAACCTCCATTCTCTGCAATATGTCATGCTGGTGGAGCCTCTGGACAGGGTTTGGGCCAAGTACGGGCAGGTGGTGCTGCAGAGCCTGGTGCTCAGGGGGAAGATGCTGCGACAGAGGGGCACTGGAGCCTGGTAGATGATGGGAAGGCAGGGAGGGTGGAGGAGCTGGGGGCACCGAGTGGCCCGGGGCGTGAGAAGGCAGTGGGGTGTGGAAGGGGAGGACGGGGTGTGGGATGACATAGTCACCCTGTGGAGGAGGCTGTTGAGGGGGAGGAGCATTGCTGTGGGAGTGAGGACAGGATGAGGACGACTGGTGGTGCAGGGGGCGTGGAAGAGGGCCGTCTGAAAGAGAAAAGCATAGAAGTTTGTATAAATGGCAAAAATTCATCTCCTTTTGCTGTTCTTTTCTTTCTGAATGATACAAGTCTTATAGGGAGGATAGAAAGAGTTTCATGGAAACTCCATCAGGTCTGCAGGATGGTCTGGATACTGCCCAGGTAAGTGTGACTACCCTGGAGCAGATGAGCTGTTCTGTTTGCTAAAGATTTGACAGACAGGAAGGAATGAGAGAGAAAGTAAAGGGAAAACAAAGAAAAAGAATGGCCACGAGATACAGGAGATAAATATAGCGAGAGAAAACAGGAGAATGTGCAAACAGGTGCTCCAGTGAGCTGTGAGTGGCAATTACTCCACTAAATTCAGGCCCACCAGGGAGCCCTGCCACGCTCATTTATATTCCACACAACGCTATTGTGAGCAGAATCGGCAATTAAGTGGGACTGCTGGGCACACTACCTGCAGCACTTAACACATTAAAC